>NW_008824374.1:241702-256902 GCF_000699105.1 Pygoscelis adeliae | reverse complement strand
TTTTTTTTTTTTTTTTTTTTTTTGGAGGTGGTTAGGTGCTGGCACTCTTTGTTTCCATTTTTGCCTTTAAAGCAAAATAAACCCAAGGAAAGCAGTTTCTCTTTTTCTGTTGAGCACTCCCACAGCAAAAGGTGGGCTGAGGACAACCAAGACTGTGGAGGTTACTGAAACCTTTCCACACATGTTGAGCAGATGTCTGTTCCGCACTGAGGGTTTCCTCCCAGGACATGACTTGCTCTCCCCATTCACTTGGTCCTACACACTCTGCCATGAGGCATCTTCCAGACCAAATTTTCACAGCCCCTCAGTGCCACCCTCCCTTTCCATGTGCTGAAAGTGGGGAAATATGGGGGATTTTGTGGTGGGTTGCCCTTAGTATGTCCTACCTGGAGTAGGATGGGAAGAGCTCAGCCTTTCCTTGGTGTAAATCAGTGCAGTTCAGCCAAATTCATGGGACTGCAGCAGTTTGGATGAGAAGACAGTTCAAAGCCTAGATTCCACCCTTGCACCCAGGGTCAGACTTTGGTCCTTCTTCTGTGTTACAGCACTAATTAGACAGGGTTGCTAAGGAAAGGCAATGGCAGGGGAAGAACTGGAAATTTGTCACTGATCTCATTCTTGTGAGCACCCAGAGCAGGATAAGTATGGACAGAAATCCCAATTAGATGACTAATTTAGCTCCTTGAGCAGATTTTAGCCTTTGGCCCTGGAGCCAGAAGCAGCACTTATTGCTTCTGGGTTTGCCATGCTTGGCTGATTATTGGTTAATTGAGGCTTTTCAGTGAAAGGCCTGGAAATGCTGGCTAACCTGGAAGAATGTGTCTTATGCCCTGGAGTCATCCTTGCTGGCTCTGCCTCCCTCCCGCTTCTCCCAGCAGTTAAACCGAGCTGAAAAACAGCTTGGGGAAAGGCCTGAGGCCACGGCCAGGCAGAGGAACAGGGATCCCAGGGGAAGAAGAGGGACTTCAAAAGGCTGGTGTCAGTGGGATGCTCTTTTCTCTTCTGCTCACTGTGCCTGAAGCCATCCGGCTGGGCACAGCCAGAAAGCCCTACTCAATTACCCAGAGTTTAATAAGAGCACTAAATGAAGCCACTGATTCCCCCAGCGTAGGTCCATCCATGCCAGAGCTGCGATGCCTGCCAGGGTGCAGGGGTTTCCAAAGCCCCACGGCCCCAGAAGCACACACAGGCGAGCGATGCTGCGTGCAGGAAGGAGCTGGGAGGGTGGCATTCCCGTTTTTGCCATTTGGCATCTGGTGGGACCAGCTCCCACACATTCACACAGACCCTAAAAACCAGCTTCCAAATGAAAACTTGTGTCTATCCTCCCTCTTTTTTCTCTGCAGGTCAAAAATCCACAGTTGTTATCCTAAAGTGTTTTGTGAGGTTTTGCTGAATCCTGTGAAGAAAGTGTCTTCCTCTCCTTTCAGTAGGAAATCTTCTACAGAAATGGCTGGTTACAATCTACCGGAGTTTAGGTACAAAACCCTGTGCCTTCCCTTCCTTTGCCTCCTAAATCAGTCAAATGCTAAACGTATTTCTTGCTGCTGTGGCAGAAATGCATTACGCGTTGGGCAATGTCCAGAATAAGAGCACTTTCCTCCTTTACAGCACTAATTGAGAGGTTTATAGGCATACAAAAAATATTCCGTAGCTCCTAGGGCTTCCTACAGTGTTGCACACCTTGAAGGTCTATTTTCTGAAAACATTGAATCATGCCGTGACTCACTGCAAAATGGGGACTGGGGTGCAGAAGCAAGGGAAGAGGACAAGTCTCCTCTCCCAGGCTAGCTCACCCATGACCAAGTGGGGCTTTGCCTCAAGGGGATCCAGCAAAGTTTTTTGTATTTCTCTACCAGACACGATGAAAGCCTTCACTCCCAGCCCCAGATGTGCTCAGTCCTAAGTGTCCCCCAAATGCGGTTCCCTTGAACATCTGCACATGTGCCATATTCCTCTACACACATGACTAGTGATTTCAAACAGTGGCTTGCTTTTTTTTTTTTAAACTCAAAAGTGGCCAGCTGTATTCATGGGTAATGTCAACCTTGAGCAATGCTACACATTTGGAGGCAAGTTGAAAAATGCCAACTTTTGAGAAAACAAATTCAGTGTAAGTGATATTTTTCACAAGAGAGCAATGAATCCTCTGAGCTTGCACACCTGATGCTCTTCAATAGTCTGCACCTTTGTGAGCCTTGGACCTGGAATTCAGATTTTGGGACCATTATGAATAATCATGAAGACCAGAATAAGTCTTATTTTTATGGGGAAAGCCAAAAATTTTTCCACTATTGCTTACCTTCAGAGCAGGGACTTCCAATCATAACATCACATGCTGGGAAGCTTGCAATCAATAACAAGTGCTGGAAATAAGGGTGCTCCTCCCTCTTCTTCACTGTGGTTCAGTGTGAATCCCTGTGTGTCTAACAACTTTTAGCAGGTATCTTGTAACAAAGTAGTCTTACAAAAAACCTCCACTCCACAGTCTCACAGTGTAATTTTTTAGCCTGATTAGCAGTTTTTTTTTTTTCCACCAGTGTAACTGGATTTCATCCCTACACAGCACTGCCCAGTTAGAAGTGGGTTGCAAAAATACCTACTTTTGCCAAGATATCCTAAACACCATTTTTATAGGTAGAATATGCAATCCAGACCCTCAGCTGGTGGAATTTGGCATTGCTCCACCAGAGCCAGTGCAGGGACACTGATTTACACCAGTGCGAGAGCCAGCCCATGAATTTTCTCAGCCTGTTTGGTTATCTCAGTCTTACTCCATCATAGTGTTTGGGTTTGTTTCAACCCCACTGTAGGAACAGAGCGGGTTTGGAGCATTGACAGCGATTATTCTGCCTCTCCATAGGACCCTATCATCATTTCAGGGACTCTGAGGATACTTTTGATCCCTATTTGCAAAGGGACAACCCCAAACTGCTAGAACTAGAAATCCCTGCCTCATTCTTCTGCATCTTTCCCGAACTTGCTGCTCTCCCTCCTCTGCAGGCAATAGGGAAAAGGATGAAGATAGGTAAAAAAAAACTTTCCTTTTTATGGAGAGACTTTACAGTACTTCAGGAAATAATGATCTCAGTAAAACCCAGACCTCACTGAATTGATGGACAGCCTCAGAAACAGGCAGGAAGGTGCCAGAGTCAGAATCCTAGAGAGAATAAGGCCTTCAATTACTGCAGTGATATAATTAATTAATTTATGACTGTAGCCAGACAGCAGCGACAGCAATATTGACTGACTTCACTGCAATCTACATTGCTGACTAATGCTCATATCAACACCTACAGCAACCAACCAGCCACCAGCCCCTTTGCTGGCTGAGATTTAGCTTGATTTCTCCAGAGAGAACCTTTCCAGATCATTTGAACTAATTGAGGTAATGGAGAAATTGTTCTCATGCCAAAACACTTTCTTTTTTCCCCTCCCCCTCTTCTTTTGGTAAGATAATAATATTTAGAAAGGTGCTGGCTACCACTTAAAGGAGCAGGGCAGTGTCTTTAGGAGCAGCTCAGAGCCATGGTGCCGCACTTCATCCTCCTCAGGGTGCTGGCAGCCAAACTGCACCCCAACATCTGCTAAAGCAACTGGCAAGTGGAAACACCCCTTTAGTAGGAGCATGTTGCACACTAATTGCAGCGATTATCAGCAGCCAGCATTTACAACCTCTCTGGACACAGGGGCCGAAGGCGGCAGCAATGTGGTTTCAATCAGGGCTGTCAGAGGAAGGGGTTCGTGCTGCCCTTTGCCTCCCACCTTGCACAGAGGTTCTGCTTAAGACAGGGCCTCACACCAACTGGGCTGAGGGATGCTCTTCAGGTGCATCTTCAGACACCTAAACACCATTTAATTCTTGTCCTTAATCAGTGCCTCAGTTTACCGGGCTGGTTCCCCTTAGACTCAGCTGCTTACTACAGCTCGGTGGCTATGTTTGCTGGGGTATCACTAACACGGCACGCAGGGTAGTCTGAAGTTCCCTGAGGCTTCCCACATTGCCCCAATCTTTGTCACCAGTTGTATCACCCTCAACACATCAAGAACAGATTGTTCTGGGACAGCACATTGAATGGAAGCTTAAAGATACATCTGTGACTAGAATTGCTGCTGCACAAAAACTACCCAGGTAGGTCCTACACAAGCTTGGGATCTCAGTAGGACAGCACTTTTGGAAAACATGTTGCCTCTTGCAAGTTGGGTAATACAGGAATCATTGCCAGGCAATCTGGATTGATCAAGGTTAACAGACAGATTGCTCCCAGCAGCAACCTCAGCCCTTGGAGAAACACTCCGTAAGCAAGCTTCCTGCGTGTCCAAGCCAGACTGCTCAGGTGCTGGGGGAGAGACGAGGAAAATCTAGAAGAAAACCAGGGAGCGGGCAGTGCTGGGACAGCAAACACTTTGGAGCAGATCCCCCAGTCCAGCCAGGCAGCAGCATGAAGGGCTTTCTAGAAAATACAGCTGGGAGTTCAAAGGAGGGAAATCTTTTCCTGCCTGTAACGAGGCTTCAGGCTGAAGTCTCCAGGAGAAATGCTGGGATGGAAAGCAAAGCCAATGGTGGGGATCTACCCCAGGCTGCTCTAGGCAGCACTGTCCTTGAAGTCTTTTGCCTTCAAGATGTGTGGGCTTGTGGAGTTAGAAGACAGAAATGCAACACTGGGTGGGCCAGTCCAGGTTTTAATTTTTTGCTACAGCAGATATAAAATGCTTATTTTCATGTTTCATAACTTTTTCTTAAAGCACATTTTTGATTTGTGTCCAAAGACATAGCAACCCCCCAGATGAAGCCTGCTGCCTGTGTGTGTTTGTACATGCATGGACGGTTGAGAGAGAGATTAATTCTAATCTCTGCTGAGCCAGCTTCCCCCAGCCCATGTTCTCTTGTAACCTGTCTGCTCACCAGGTACCTTATTAGAAATTGCGCTGACTGTAGTGGACAATATTTGGAGAGGAGAGAAAAAAAAATCAGCTGAATGCCATCAGTTCTACTCGTTTGCTCCAAGTGAATGTTAATTACACAGGACTACCACAACTAGCATTAATCATACCAGAGTGTCTAGAGGCCTCTAGTGTCCAGAAGTTACAAGAACTAGACCAGCACCTCCACACAGGCAGAGACGCTCCTGTTCTAGAGCCACGCCGAAATAACCAGGACAAGCAGGATGGGGTGGGGGGGCTGAGAGAGGCAGAGCTATCAACAGGAGCTTGAGTGAAACCCATTGCTTTGCTACGACAGATGGCTTACCCAGAAAAAAAAAAAAATCATGGATAGGTGCTTTTTCAGTACTTACACACAAAATAAATCATTCAATACACACAACACTCGAATTCCACAATTACTCGTTCATGCCAACATGGGCCAGCTGTGCTCCATTCCTTCATTAGTGATCTGTGCAACTCACTGGATCAAGCAATGACCAAAAGTACTTGCAACCACAACAGCTTGTGCAGGGACAGTATATGCAAAAACCCACTAAAACAGCACATGCTTGGTGTTATCTACTAACACATGAGGGGAGAGGAATCCTTACTTTGGTCATATAGGAGTCCCCAGACAGATTTCCCCAGGTGGAGGCCTTTGACACTAAAAAGAACTGGATGTCCGCTGTTGGAGAGAACAGTACTGAAGGCAGAACCATCCCAGGACAAATGCTTCCACCTCGGGAACCGGCAGGAATTGGGAAATGGGATTTTTTGGTTCCCCACACAAATACCCTGGCTGTCAAAAAATATCTGTTACAGGAGATAGGGGCAGCAGAGGTCCCCTCTTCTCCCACCTGCCCATCCCAACAAATTGTGCTCCCCTTCTCCATTGGTCCCACTTTACACATGGAAATGCAAATAATCAGAGGCCACTTTCTAAGGAGCAGAAAAGGCTCCTGCCTTGCCAGTAAGTCAGAATAATGTGAATTTAAAAGAGAAGGTGGGGGAGGGGGGGTTCTAACAACTTATTGTTTTCCAGAACTGCTTCAATTAGCAAACATCCCATAAGGAGAGAGAGAGGGAGAAAGAAAAGAAATTTCATGCACTGACACAGTCCCAGTCAGTGGCAAACGCTCCCAGCTCCTGCACGGGAAAACTTTCATCTCCCCTCACTCACTCTTGGCATTACATCACGCCAAGTGCATCCTGGGCAATATTGTTATGCTAATAAAGCAGCCCATGAGACTGGATTCTCCTGCGCCGGGAGAGACATTCCCACCAGGTCCTGGCACTCCAGCTTATTCAAACCAGGCTGAATTGCCCCCAGAGAATAAAAGATGCAGGCTTAATTAACTACTGCTCTCCATTCCCAATCCCGCCTTGATTGTTGTGCTGGCTGTTCTGGTTGCTAAAGAGGCAGTGCCAGGATGCCTGATACCAGGGCTGGCCTATGGACCAGGGCTGCTGGACCACAGCGAAGCTGAGGCTCTCCTTGTTTTATTTATTGCTATTGTGGTGCTGCGGGTGTTGCTTTTCCGTGCCAGTGGCTTGCAATGCTCAAATCAATCACGGAAAAACTCAGGACCCTTGTGCCAGTTTTATTCCCCCTTCCTTGTTTTCACTATTAGGTGCCTGTCTTTTCCGGTTTGGATCTCTTCAAGAGCTTTTATGACTCTGGACAAAGAAGAGCCAGCTTTTACATCCAACAGCATCTTTAATAGATTTTACTAGCTGCCTATGCTACTGATTTTGAAAAAAAGCTGCATGCTTTAAGGCACAAAAGCAGAGAAGTACCATCTGGCCTTCCCTGACCCTCTCCCCAGCCCTCCTAGAAAGGAAAAGCAAGCAGGAGCCTGGCAGGCGATGCAGACAAGCGACTGAACAGCACAGCCAGGACAGCCCTGAGGTTTGGGAGGGAGGGAGGAATCACATGCTTTCAAGACAGCAAGCTGGGCATGAGGAAAGCCAGCCTGGGCTGAGACCCTCTGGGCAAAGTCCCTTCCAGCAGGGTCCTCCTGGGGAACGGTCCTGGAGGGGGGATGGAGCTGAGGCTTGTGTGCATCTCCCGATTTCTTCGGGAAGGGAGGGAATGGAGGGGGAGCAGCTGCTGAGATGTGGTGCTTTTTCTGCTGAATTCCACAATTACTCGTTCATGCCAACATGGGCCAGCTGTGCTCCATTCCTTCATTAGTGATCTGTGCAACTCACTGGATCAAGCAATGACCAAAAGTACTTGCAACCACAACAGCTTGTGCAGGGACAGTATATGCAAAAACCCACTAAAACAGCACATGCTTGGTGTTATCTACTAACACATGAGGGGAGAGGAATCCTTACTTTGGTCATATAGGAGTCCCCAGACAGATTTCCCCAGGTGGAGGCCTTTGACACTAAAAAGAACTGGATGTCCGCTGTTGGAGAGAACAGTACTGAAGGCAGAACCATCCCAGGACAAATGCTTCCACCTCGGGAACCGGCAGGAATTGGGAAATGGGATTTTTTGGTTCCCCACACAAATACCCTGGCTGTCAAAAAATATCTGTTACAGGAGATAGGGGCAGCAGAGGTCCCCTCTTCTCCCACCTGCCCATCCCAACAAATTGTGCTCCCCTTCTCCATTGGTCCCACTTTACACATGGAAATGCAAATAATCAGAGGCCACTTTCTAAGGAGCAGAAAAGGCTCCTGCCTTGCCAGTAAGTCAGAATAATGTGAATTTAAAAGAGAAGGTGGGGGAGGGGGGTTCTAACAACTTATTGTTTTCCAGAACTGCTTCAATTAGCAAACATCCCATAAGGAGAGAGAGAGGGAGAAAGAAAAGAAATTTCATGCACTGACACAGTCCCAGTCAGTGGCAAACGCTCCCAGCTCCTGCACGGGAAAACTTTCATCTCCCCTCACTCACTCTTGGCATTACATCACGCCAAGTGCATCCTGGGCAATATTGTTATGCTAATAAAGCAGCCCATGAGACTGGATTCTCCTGCGCCGGGAGAGACATTCCCACCAGGTCCTGGCACTCCAGCTTATTCAAACCAGGCTGAATTGCCCCCAGAGAATAAAAGATGCAGGCTTAATTAACTACTGCTCTCCATTCCCAATCCCGCCTTGATTGTTGTGCTGGCTGTTCTGGTTGCTAAAGAGGCAGTGCCAGGATGCCTGATACCAGGGCTGGCCTATGGACCAGGGCTGCTGGACCACAGCGAAGCTGAGGCTCTCCTTGTTTTATTTATTGCTATTGTGGTGCTGCGGGTGTTGCTTTTCCGTGCCAGTGGCTTGCAATGCTCAAATCAATCACGGAAAAACTCAGGACCCTTGTGCCAGTTTTATTCCCCCTTCCTTGTTTTCACTATTAGGTGCCTGTCTTTTCCGGTTTGGATCTCTTCAAGAGCTTTTATGGCTCTGGACAAAGAAGAGCCAGCTTTTACATCCAACAGCATCTTTAATAGATTTTACTAGCTGCCTATGCTACTGATTTTGAAAAAAAGCTGCATGCTTTAAGGCACAAAAGCAGAGAAGTACCATCTGGCCTTCCCTGACCCTCTCCCCAGCCCTCCTAGAAAGGAAAAGCAAGCAGGAGCCTGGCAGGCGATGCAGACAAGCGACTGAACAGCACAGCCAGGACAGCCCTGAGGTTTGGGAGGGAGGGAGGAATCACATGCTTTCAAGACAGCAAGCTGGGCATGAGGAAAGCCAGCCTGGGCTGAGACCCTCTGGGCAAAGTCCCTTCCAGCAGGGTCCTCCTGGGGAACGGTCCTGGAGGGGGGATGGAGCTGAGGCTTGTGTGCATCTCCCGATTTCTTCGGGAAGGGAGGGAATGGAGGGGGAGCAGCTGCTGAGATGTGGTGCTTTTTCTGCTGGTCAAGCAGGTGAGGGTTTAGCACTAGGGAGCAAGGCAAAGAATAAATAGGAAGACTGCTTCCACCCTGAGCAAACAGTCCATCTAAGGAAGCACAACAGGGCAGACTTCTGACATACGTAACTGCAACTTCACTCCTGCTTGCTGACTGTGTCCCCAAGCAGTCCCCACTTTTTCCCTGTGGCAGACTCCACCCTGGGAGCAGGGGGAAAGTTCTCAGCCACAGCCTGTCTGTGCTGGACACAAGGGACTCTCACCGTTTGACATAACGCATAAGAAACTGAGCTGCTAGTAGAGAGGACTTTGCCCACACTGTGAGCCCAGCAGCCCCAGCAAAGAAGATTTCCTTGCTGCAGAACTGTGCAATGCTCACAGCAGCTTATGTTTCAGAGCTGCTCGGCATCAGACTCCAAGCTTGCATGCATCTGCCTGCAAACCCACACGTAGACATACCCTCAATTCAGAGGCTACAAGTAAGAAAGGAGACTAGCAGGGATATTGGCTATGTGGGAGTAAAGAGAGTTCACAGCAGGGTGAGGGTCCTGGGATTGGAAGTTGTCACATCCTGGGGGGATGAACCTCTCACATCTGCACAGCTGGGGCCCTGCCCCTCCAGTTACTCAGCAATTAATGCTGGAGAGGGCACTTAATAGTGCTGTATATTAGCTTATCTCAAATGGCAGATCAAGGAGGAGACCACTTTAACCATGGAGCTGGTTTATCTCTTAGGGAGAAGTGGATTATTTCTTTCTCTGTCCCCTACCCCTGTGATTTATACTGACCTGACATTTGCATTTACACCAGTAAACCAGGTTCTGACAAGAATCTCATTAAATGTTGCAATAAATCAGTTCCTCTGGCAAGCATCTTTTTACTGCCTTTGGAAGTGATAGATGTATACCTATTCTGGGACTTAAGCACATGCATGTACACACACAGATGCACACACACTTATGCACATACAAACACACACTTTTAAAGAAAACTTGGCTCAACATCCTGAGAGGCTTTCCAGGGATGAAATACTAGTCATGCTCAACAGGAGGGGAAAAACGCAAGTTAAGAGTTATAGACAAGGGAGAAGAGAGGCACTCAATATGAAACGAGATGGGTCACCTGCCAGAGGGATCCAGGGATCTCTTCCAGACCACAGAAGCTCCGGAGGCAGTGGGCTATTGCACCCACTGTACTCAAATTGCGTGAAAGTTGGGACAGGGCGGGAGCCAGATGGAATATGGGTATGTATATTTATAAGAAAAGCTAGAACTAAACCTTTTAGAGATTACATTCAGAAAGTACACAGATGTTAAAATGAGAAAGAAAAGCCAGTTAAAGTTGGTCAAAGTACAAAATTAAAAGAAAATAAACAGTTTAGAAGCAGCAGCTACAGCCCTCACAGGAGAATAACTCCATTTTCAAATCCTTGCAGATGCTATTTCAAAGACCAAGCGTGAAAGAGCCTGATTAAGGGAAAATGATTGTTATGGGTAAAAGAACAGAAACACACACAAAAAAACCTCCTCACCACTTACCAACTGTGGCCTAATACTAAGGACTTCCTCTAGTTCAAGTAGATACATGGTAGGTATTTGAAGTGAGGTGGATGCGCCCATAGCCCCAGTCCCTCAGGAGCACAGCAAGTCAACATTTCTACCCAAAAGCCTCTATAAAATCACAGTTGCTACTCATGGCTTTATTTATACACACTAGCATTTCCTGCAAGGCACTGGCTTACCTGGATTTAGGTATCAAGTGAATAACTGCCACCTTTATCCCCTTGAGGAGAAAGTGCTACAACATTAATTTCACCTGTGAAATTAAGCAGTTCAGCTGGAACGAGCATTTTCAAGGGCTCTAATCCCACTCTCAATTGTAAATTGCTATAGATTGAGCCTTTGCCCGATACCAACATTTGGCTCATGGTTTTCCTTTACAAAAGCTGTTGGATAGCGAAAGACAAGAATGGGCATTAATTCTGTCTATATATCAAGCTTTCAAGTCTAGGAGGATGTAGGTTCTCCACCTAGAAGATTACCAAAGACAATGGGGACAAGAAACCTCCCTGCAGGACCTAAGACATGGATGGCTCAAGTCCCACATGCCTATAGCTTTTCACTTGCCAATCACATGATGCCTCCTGACTAAATGAAAAGGTCATTTCCCCATTTTGCCATAACAATGTCATCTAAAAATAAACTCTTGCCTTAAAAAATATCTCCATTGGCCTTAAAAAGAGAGAGAGAGAAAAAAAGAGGGAAAAAAATGGGAGAGGGAGAGGAGAAGAAAAAAAATAAAAGTCATAAGTTGTGCTGTTCTTCTTGCCAACATCCACAATCCTTCTTCCAAATAACCTCTCATTTACATGCATATTTATTTAGTTTTCATGGTTGTCTGGAAGTCAGAACTTTTTCCCCCCTTCTTGTCTAAGACAAAGATGCAGAGAGGTAGAGAAATGTAACCTCCATTAGTCAAACACATCACCACAACCAACCACCATGGTCGGTTTTCTGACTGACCAAACAACCAACTCACATGTGCTGAGCGTTTATGTACAGGGAAGGTGTTTTAAAAATGAGCTGATAAAAAAAAACAAAACAAAGAAAGAGGGATATGCATGAGAAACAGCCCTTCCAGCTCCCTCCTAACATCCGTAGCAATGTTTCTGAGCTTTTTTAACCTGGCCTTGCTTTGTGGAAGGTGATCTTTCCCCTCAACAGCTCTGCATTGGTTTCATTAGATTTCTTTGAATAAGTTATTTTATTTGTCTTTACTAATTATATTGCGATTGTGCTAAATATCTCAGGGAGTCATTTGAGCTAGATCATACATTAACATAGGGTGTGGAAGTGTTCTAAAGACACATGCAAAACTCATGCTTCTTGATAGAAAAGGCCTCAGATAGTATTTAGAAGGACAAACTGCCTTCTTTGAGGATCCAGAAAGCCTAAAAGACAGAATATCATTTACTTTCGAGACCAACAAAATCTGCACTGGAGTGTGAAATGGAGTAGGTGTAATTAAATATCAAATAACCTATTGATGTTCTTTCCTGGTATTTAAATCACACCCCATGTGGCTCTCATTATCCAAACACTCACACACATGCTTAACTTTGACCATGCAAATACACTGAAGTGGAAGTAAGAGAAACATGTCCATGCATAGGAAAAGCTACAGTGCCATGTTCATGTCTCTGAACATCATGTCAGAGTCAAATCATGTCTCTGACTTGCTGCACCCTGTTTCCTTTTTCTGGAAGAAGGTGCTGATTTATGTGGTCTAAGAGATGATCTCCTAATGCCTTTTATTAATTTTTTCAGTGAAGGTGCAAAAATCTTCAAAATTACATGGGTGACAGGGGCTGGACATGGTCATTGCTGATACGTGACACCTGTAGGACAGCTCACTGATGGAAACGGGTCAGTGTGCTCTGCAAAGCCTTTGTGGTCCTTCCAAAGGCACTTACCGTGATGAGCTACTGGGAAGAAAGAGTGGAGCAATGTGTTTCTATCCACAGCCGTTATCTTTAAGCTTCCATAATTCTTCTTTTGGACCACCTGACGGACTGAAACTGTCAAGCGCAGTCAGAAACTATCGTTGTAATCCTGGGGTATCAAATCTGGGCCTTGATTTGTCCTTTAGCACTGGCCTAGGCATAAAAAGGGCAGACTTGACTGTGTTGGGATGCCAAATACACAGGCAATTTCTGGACTTTTTAGGAAACCCGTTCCTTCAATGTCTTTAAGCTCATCTGGCTGTGTCAGCCTGGGCAGTCAAGAAGTATTTTGGTTATCGCTACCTACCTCTTTAAGGATTTTCTATGTAAAAGTTTATTTTTCTTTGGATGGCTAAAACTGTATAATTTCCCTGATGTGGGTGAAGCTCTACTAATATAAAAACACTTATATTCATATGGCTTATTCCTGTATGAGAAAAGGGAATGAGCTTAGATGGTATAAGGCACCCTTATGCTGTCCACACTACAGGATATGCAGCTATAACTGTACGGGTAAAATATCACAGCCTTAGCCAACATAATTACACCAGTACAAAAGATACTGTGTGTAGACCAGAGCTACATGTGCCACTTCCTAATACTTTCATATGCCACTTTTGGCCACTGTTGTACCTGAATTAAAACACTTTGTTCAGTCAGGTCCTTGTCAGATCCCAAGCAGCAGGGAAAAAACTGGCCAATTTACCTGGGTCAACAGATATTTCTGACATGGAAAGGCAGAGCCAGGGCAGTTGGCCCAGGGCAGTCCCTTCGTCGGAGAAAAGCGTCTCCCTCTCATTTTGCTAGTTGTTGAATTTATGATCTAGGACTCTGCTCAAGAGAGAGATTGAGAGTAGAAAGGGAGAGGTGTCACAGGGCAAAAAAGCCAACCCATCTGAAAATTTGGATCATTTTTTTTGTTTTTGGGGCTAGTTCTTATCTGCCTGACATGTTGCATGTCAACCACTGTGTCAGCCATCATGGAAAAGAGAGTTTTTCTTCGAATAAACTTTAGAGAGCCACCTCAATGTGGAAAAGGCCATGAAAGAAGGAAAGAAGAAGAAGACATGCCTGCTCTGCTCCTCCACGGGTGGCAAATTCAGAATGGCTGGCACTGTTGAAGGGCTTTGTCTTTCTGGGAGAGGACAAAGGGCAACTTAGCATAAGTCTCTGCAAACTTGGGGCTCCATCAGACTCCCCGTGTGCTTTTGGGCTATGCAGAATTTCTTGGGATGTCTCTCCCTGTGCCGTAGTTCAAACTCTTCGAAATGGAGACAGTAGTTAAGTGAATTGCTTGGATTTTGGCCAAACAGGCCGGAATACACTGAAACTCATCTAATCACGGAAGTTAAGTAGCCTTAGGCCCCTACAGTGCTTGGATGAAAGGCCAGGCCAAGCCAAGGGGTCATGGTGGAACATTAAACCAAATAAATCAAACCAGCTGGGAGACTCCATTTGCTCTCAGCGTTACTTTCGAGCTGACGGATGGGGAGAAAAAAGAAAGGAGGAGTTCATTTGCTCGCTCTCTGGAAACGACAGCTGCTCACCCATCTGAGGGGGAGAAAGAGCACGAAGATCAACTGCTGCTATCAATCAGTCAGTCCCAGGGTGGAGAGAAGGCTGGAAAAACCATAGCGGAGACTGAGAGATGGAAAAAGAGGAGTTTAGGGAATGGTGGTGCATTGTGTCCATAGCTGCGGTGAGATGTGGAGGTTGGGGACTGCCCAGCTGGTTTGCATGGCTTATTGCTGAGCTGCTTGGGGCATCCTGGAGCTGCCCTGCAGGGCAGGACTTCCCAGGTTGCCAACGCCTTCCTCAGCCTTTCCTGTAGCACCAAGCGTAACGTGATGCTACAAATGCTGAGTGTTCGAGAGCTGTCAGCCAAGCTGTAATGGAAGGACCTGAACGACACTCTCCAAAGACAGCCTCTGGAAGTGTGTAAACCACTCAGGGAAGCATCAGGAAAGAAAAGGCCTAGCTTGGTATGCATCAGAGTGAAATAAAAGAGTCTGAGTGTCTGAGGGCAAAAGCTGAGCAGAAACAATTGCTAAACTGGATTTCATCCCCATGGGACTGTTCAGTCAATCTCTTGTATTAGCAGAGAAGCTGGTTCTGGTAACATGCTCCTGCTGTAGGATGCTCTTATTCCCACAGAGACTTCCATACCGTGTGTATGAAGAAGGGCTTGAATACAACCCTGAGCAAGACCCCATCCAGGAAGGACTCACGGAGGACAGTTGAATAGAATTAAGTTATAATTTCAGTAGGATGTGATATGGAATATGATATATTTATGAATACCAGAAAAAGTGAAACCCTAGAAAAACAAGCCCATTGGAAATAGTTCTGAAGAACCAGACAATGCTTTCGTTGGGAGGGTCGGATACTGTTTGCATCATAAAAAATAATCCTGAAAGGACTGTAGTGGAACTGAACCATGTGAGCTGGTAGAGCAGCAACAGCAGGAAATGTTGAGATAGTTCCTTTTCCCAGTCCCAGTTTGTCTTGTTATTTGACTAGGAGCTGCTGAAATTATTCTTTGAAGATGTGCCTTAGGAACAGCTTATTTTTGTTCAGTCTGAATGAGACAAAGCCATTGAAATCATAGTGCAAAGAAGAGCCCTGTATTATCAGGGCAAAGACATCAGTGCCTCTGAAAGACCTTCAGCTTAAAGTGCCTTGTTGCATTTTGCCTTTAACTCCTCTATATAACGGCAGTAGTAACTTGATGCTGAAAGGCACTTGTGGCTGAGAGGGAAAGCCAGGGTGCTTCATTCTGTCAGACTCCTTCAGATTCAGTATTTTTTCACCATCACAGAGCTGTGGCCAAGTTACTCAACTAGGTAGACCTAAGGGCTGACCTAGTTTGGAAGCTCTTTATGCATACAACCATCCTTGTTTCTTTTGTCCTTGCCT
>NW_008824374.1:240446-241647 GCF_000699105.1 Pygoscelis adeliae | reverse complement strand
CTATCTTCCTGTATGTTCCCTATATTCACCTCCACTGTGTATTTTTTATACTTCTTTGCATGATGCCCTTCAAACTTGGAACAGTCCCTCCGATTTCCATTGCTTCTGCCTCCCTGCCTCCTGCATCTCTATCCACTTTCTCCTATTGTGCCTCTTAAAAGAGCTGAGAAAAATACAGGGTAGCGCATGTTTGCCTCTCCATGGGAGTGTCCCTGAGCTTGCACAGGGAACGGTAGCTGTGCTTCACTTAAGCTTTCAGATGTGATAGCTTGTAAACCCCCTGGGAACGTACTCACATCGCAAGCATGCATCAAACCCTGAACTAGCACGTCTTCGCAGTCACTGTCCCCTGGTAATACTTCTTTCAATCTCTCCTAAATTTTGCTGAGTGCATTTTTGGGGTTAAATTATCACTATATGCATAAAGGAGAATTGCCATCATCACCAGGCTTGTTGCATGCACTGCACAAAGCACGTCCCACAGTGTATAAATGAAGGGAAAATATTAATTTCTGTGTTAGCACGCACGTCAAAAATTATGTTAGGCCCACCAGGAAAAAGCGAGTCTGGTCCATGTGGAGGCATAGATACAGAAAAGTAACCCAGACTTAGAATTTGGTAAGTTATTCCTGTGTCAGATTTGCAAATTATTTCAATTTCTATGTTAAGTACGTGATTGTTTGATCACACATAGGAGCAGAGAAAAGTACGAACGCAGCATTTGCCTTGCCTACTACTGTGAGGATCTCGAGTATAGAGTAATTAGACTTGGACTCCCCAAGTGTGGAATTAACAGTATGTTTGGGTTAAACTCTTAAGACAAATCATAGCTGGGACATGTCTCAGCTTCCCTCTGCCCCCACAGTGTAACCAGCCTCTGTGTTTGAGAATATTTTGGTCTCCAGTTCTGTTATTCTATCACTTCTTATTATTAGAAGTTTTTCTCATATCCCGATTGGTAGAAAATGTCATCATCGATTGCCAAGAATAACCTAATATTGTTTAAAAACATTATTGCTGGGGCTGACCCAGGGCATGTCGTGCTGTGAGTGGAGTAGACTTGGAATCACAAACTCCTTTCAGCTTATGGAAGCAACAAGGGCCGATGTGTTTCATGTGCTTTCTGAGGGCAAGCTGGAGAAGAAGGTTACACCCGCTTCACATTGGCACTTCCTGCCAGTCAGCAAAGCAGCAGTGTCCT
>NW_008824374.1:231682-240408 GCF_000699105.1 Pygoscelis adeliae | reverse complement strand
GAAGGGCGAAAGAGAAAGTACAAACCCGAGGGCGACGGAGATATTCACACTTCTGTTTCGCCTCATGTGTCATTGTCTCCATCACGAGCGGTTCTTGCAGAGGGCTGGCAAACTCCTTTTCAAAGAAAATAAAAGCATCTCACAACATTTGCGTAAAACTTGAACCACATCTTTAGGGATTTTGAGAAGTACTGGATCATATTAGAAAAGTTTTGCCATTATATTTCCCCCTCATCTCCAATTACTTCCTGCTCTTTGCATAGCTCTGGACTAGCCTTGTGCTTTCTAAGATAGGAAACATCAGAACTGTTATTGCTGTTTAACTTCAACAAGACTTGTACCAACTGTTTCTGACGGGGCCATCCGATGCTAGGTGCTAACCCCCATGAATTCAACCCCTTCCTGGTCATTTTTCATTGTGACCAAGGATGACACAGGACGGGACAAAAGCGCTGTAATTATTTGTGTTTTACATGCTGGACTGGAGGCACAGAGAGATGCAGTGGCTTGCCCAAGTACCCAGTAAATCAGTGGCAGAGCCAGAAGTCTTAAGAACGAGCCTTGTATTCGAACCAAAATACCCTCCTACTGCCAATGCAAGAGGGTAGCAAGATGTGTAAACCATTTGGAGGGTAAGGGGGATACAATACGCTTGGGCTAAAGGTGAAGTTGCTGTCTCCAAACTCCTGCTATTTGACCCTGCAGAGAGGCTGGACTTCCTCCATGGACTATTGAGTGACCCCAACACAATACTGCTCTTAGCTCCTTAGCTTACATAAGAGCAGCTCTCTCCCACCCTTCCCATGCCCCATTACAGCTATTGAAAATGTTATGCGTAAACAAACTACCATGAGACAATTTATTTCACCATTTCCAGTAATCTCTTTTTTTTAAATTCTTCATATCTGTGGTCCAGCTTTAAAGAATCCAACATGCATTTGGAAAGTTGAATATTCTGTGATTCATCCATGACTATTTCATGGCAGATTAATGTGCTGTTATAGTGAGAAGACATAAATAATTAGGTGCTTGTTGATTTATTTGTTGCCATTAGTATTTGTTCACAATTCAGGCTTTTTTTTTCTTTTAGTGTCTGTGAATTGTTCACAACCAACTCTGGTTTTGTTACAATAGTCATTTTTTTAATAGATGTTTGGCCAAGAAACTGGAAGAAACATCTCCAGATTGCACAGGATCTGTACGATTTGATCATTGGCTGTTTCCTATTCTCAGCGTGTGGTGATCACCTGATTCACAGGGCACTATTTCTGCTTCTGGTTTGGATGGTTACTACTTCTTGGAACAAAATTTTGTTATTATTGTTTTCATATGTCTTTGAAATGTGTTTATGGTCCTCACAAAAAACCAAATAAAGGCAAAAAATCTTACTGCATAAGGAAATAATGGCTATGAGGGGAAAGAAAAGGAAAATAAGACAATGTGGTTACTCAGTGTGTTGTCACCTCACCTTGACTTTGCCATTTCACCCTTTGTCTAATTTAACTTGCCTTTTAGGTTCAGCCTTTTCCATTAACCAGTTTGTAGTTAACCCCTTGCACAGTGAATTTCCCCGCTCTGTTGGCTGCCCGGCTGTTTTCACTCTACAAATGGCAATCATCAGCGGTAAGCGGTGAGTCACAGAGGTGGATTTCACCACAGCTGAATAATGGGCACGATAGAAACCTGACTCTTGCATTTGAATAATCCTATAGTTTGGGGTTTCAGAATATTTTCATGATTAAAACAATTACTTTCAACAGAGGATTGTGGGGTTAATCAGCATATTCATTGTTCTCTTCATTAGTTTGGTCATGTAAATTATGTTGTATGCAACCAAATTCACACCTGGTTTGTCATCTGAGTATAATAATTTTTTTTAACTCTTACTGAAGTTTTATTTAACATATGTCAGGATACAAAGATTTTGGAGCCAGTGATTTTGCATCATTTAAGAAAACACGGCTGACGAAGACAGCATTAACTCCTACAAATAAATTACAGGATAGTAACAGCTACAGCAAATCATTTGTCATCTGAGATGATGGTGAGACAGGAAAAAGCAAAAAAGAGTGTCAGGCCAAGGCTTGGAATTACAAAACATATGCTCATAGTAAGAGCAGTTTGGGGTAACAGGATAATATCCCCCAGGGTAAGCACAAGAATTCATCACTGCAGAGATCCAGCAAAAAGTGATTACACAGAGCATTACTGAGCCGCTCTGGAAAGCGCAGAGCTCAGACGGGATGGCCCACGGGACCTTTTTCTACTCTACTGTTTACGATTCCATTAGCTGAGGTTGCCAATGCCAGTCTGCAGTGATTTCGTTCAAGATCTTGCCATTTGCAGACTGAAGCGTATATCAAAAAGGAACAAATTTGTATGCATGCATAGCTTATAAACAGGAATTCTCTGAATTTGCTGCTTTCCTGACCTGAGATTTAGCACTGTGGTAGGCCACTCATACAGCTTCCCATCTTCAGGGACTCACTGCCAAAGCTGCCACTGGAGAAGACATGTTTAACTGTCTGAAAGAAAGGATACAGCCACATCACTCTTCAAATTCCCCCTGCCAACTGTTCCATGGTCAAACGATGCTATGGAAAAAGAGTCCTTTGCCAACCCTAGAGGGAAACTTTAATGCTTCTTGCCAGGTGGATGGAAAGAGAATCATGTAGCCAGCATGAACATTATACTTCTGATAGCGATAGAACAAATTCTCGTACTTAGTAGATTTTTTGCATTACCTGTTGATCAAAATTCCTTGCCCAAATTCTCTCCCTTGATGTTGAACATGCCAGTCGGATGCTTGGTGCCAAAACCAATGCATTGACTCAAACAAAATAATTTTATGTCGTGTTCTTCGTAGCAGCAGAAAGAGGGAGAATAGTGGGGAAAGCTCCCAGCTAAATTAAATAGACTTAAGTGAAAAGACAAATCGTAAAGCAAACTGGAAGAAAATTGAAAGACCTGCACTGTGTGGATGAAACCATTTGGAAGAGAGTTGCAGAGAGTGAAGGCCGATGGTAGGCATTGTTTTTTGTTTAGGATCTGATCTCAGCTGGAAGGGAACTAATCCTGAGTTACTCCATTGGCTTCAGTGGGTTTCAGCGTGGCGTGACTGTGAACACACTCAGCTATAAATGCTTGGTGGATTAAACAAAAGCTGGAATTGAAGACCAAAGGCCACTAGTTGCTTAGATGCTACTGTGATTACTGGCGGATAATGTCTCTGAGAAACTGTAGTCTCTGAAGACCAATTTTTAATGACCTTGGTTGTAAGTTTGGATTATTCCAGGTTATTTCTTGTGTTCAGTGGATCAGCCCTAATAACAAGGCTAATATTCTATCATATTCTCAATTTAGACTGCTGTGTGACAAATGCTGGACCATACGTATGCTTAATCTTTTCCAGTGTCTGGAAAAAGTTTGACTTTCCTTATATTCAACACAGTAACCTTAGTGTATGTGGCTTGTTTTTCTCTAATGATGGACTGAGTGAAACTAAAACTCCCCAGCTACGTGCTGTTCCTTTAGCAAAGGGCCTGGGGTTGATTGTGTCCACGTTCAGGGGGACACAAGTCCTTGCTCAGGATAACTGCAGAACAGAGATCTCTGGTTTTCAGGCATGCCTAAGCTAGGGAAGGAGGGGAGGGGTAGATCCTGGTGCTGTAAGTGAAATAATGCTGGTTTTGCTCACTGTTGTCAATGTTTTGTCTCTGCTTTTGCAAGGAGTATAATTCCCATGATTTATACACAACGGCTGTCCCAGTTTGAATGATAATTAAACTAACTGGGCAGGCTACTTGAGCTGTACTCAAGCCATGCAAATGGCACCAGCTGATCTGTAGCTCTGTTTGGGCACCCTCGAGGTTCCCAGAGCTGCACTGACCTTGTCCCCGTGGGCAGCCTAAGCAGGCAGATGTCTAACAACCACTGGCCTTGCACCAAACAGGAATAATAGAAACTGGGCAGTTTTTATAGGAAAACCTTTCTGAAGCCATGGTAGTATCCTGGCAAGCCAAAAATGCAACACAACATAATCCACAAACAGGCTCCTTGAATCAAAAGAAAACAGGGGCAGATAACAGCATGGGGCTACTTCCTTCAGTGCAAATTGATAATGAAACATTCAAAACAATGCTGCCGTCTCCCTTTAAGCTGATGGATTGCATTTGATTTCTGAAAATGCTGAGAGTAGCATTCTTTGAACAAATATACCGGTGAATATTATTTTCTTTCCCAATGGGAACAAAGTGTCCCATCTAAGTCTCAATCGGTGGCAGGGAAAGCAAATCACCCAACACTTTCCCAAGCTCTGTTTTTATTTTGTATTTGAAAACAGAATTTTCAATCACTGTGAAATTATTTTGCAGAGTTTTGCTTATTGTCAAGCTCTGTTTAATCACTCTGTGCTTTCAGTATTGCACAGCAAGTATCAGAGCTGGTTGTTTATCCTGTAGCTCCAAGACTAAAGATTCATATAAGCCTGGAGTCCTAAGCGCTTGCATTGCATAGCGTCTAATCAGTACTTTCATTCTCAGAAATTCACCTCAATGCAGTTAAGGAGAAGTAAAGACATGGCTAAAAATGTGTGCAAGTATTTAACACTTCTCAAGCAGCTAATGCCATTAAGCTTAACAGAATAAATGTGTTAAATTCAGGACAATCTCTATGCTAAGAAAATTGAAGCCATTATTTAAATAGGCCAAAATAGTCATGAGACAGATTCTGCAGAAGATAAAAGGAGAAATATCTCCTATCAGCACTTTAATCCATTGCTTCCAGAGTGCTACTGTGCACTCTTGACCTGGGAAAGGAATGAATCCTGAAGGGGAATAGCAATCATTGCAGTGAAATTGGAGTTCACAACTGGAAGGTGCTAATTTTGCTTAATCTCATCCAACCCACTTTAGAAAGTAACAAAATATTGAAAATAACACTTTTATTTCATAGAAAGGATTGGCAGCTCTGAAGCTGAGAACCGCTGTGGCTCCATTACCAGCACAAGAAAAAGTGTGCGGATCAGATAAGGGAATTACCTGATAAGCGTGAGCTCAAGAAATGGCTGAATTTTCCCCATGCACCTCATGGTTTCCCATGTACCTAAAAACTTGAAAATCAGTGTGAATCCTGAAGAGCATGATGGTGTGAGAGTTTGCCTTTTGCAGTCTCTTGTCCATAGACAAAACACTCAATGTAAAGATAAAAACAGCTTGTGTGATTCAGGAAACTCATCTCCGATGTTGCTCTAATAAAAACATTAGTCCTTGGAGTAGTCCTTATCTCTTGCTTGGTATGTTCTTTAGGGCAGAGAGTGGGTATTTCCATAACGTAGGTTAGTGAAAGAACTTGGAACAAAACAAAGCAAAGTCATCAGTAGCTGATGATTCTCCTAATTTTTTGCTGATGTTGAATGTTAGAAAAACAAGACCGTTTCCTCTTCCATTTTTCACTCGAAGCCTGAGGTTGCCCGCTGGCAGCCCACAGTTGGGGGCTTTGAGTGAAAGCTGTAGGCTGAGTGTTAATTTTCATGCTAGTCAGTCCCTCCTGTGCCAGAGGATAAACAGTCTGTTTGACCATCCCGTTCATCACCCAGCTGCAAGGAGGGTAACACGCACCTGCGCGGAGCAGCCCCGGCCGCTCTCCAGCTCTGCAGGCAAATGGCTCTTGGCTGCTGCTTCCTCAGACAAGAGCAATGCCTCGAGCTTTTCCAATTTTCACTCAGTCTCTATCCAGCTGCTCGTGTCTAGCCACAGATAAGCACTTAATAGGGAGAGGAAATGAACAGCGATGGAGCCGTCTTGGAATGAAGGCAGAAAACAGTTGTTTAACAAAGAGCTTTCTGAAACACACCAGCTTAAGGGATCTGCCCGCCGCTATCTTCTTCGTTGCCCTAACTAGAAAGTGATCTGATTACAGGGTAGCTGTCTGGCTGGGTTCCCTCCAGCTGACCACAAAGCAGCTGGCAGAAGAAAACGGCTTTAAACAACTCTTGTTGTCAGGCCACAAACAAGATGTTTGTTACACAGGATGTAAACCTCAAACCAAATGAATTAAACGGCGACGACAATGCTCCTGCCACAACTGCTAAGGCATTCCCCTTTGCTCGCAGTGAGCAACTGGGCATGGAAAGGCAAGAAAAGCACTGGTTTCCAGCTCAGCAGCAGCGTCATGCACAGCGAAACAATTTAACAGCACTCTTAAGGATATTAAAACTAAACTGAACATCAACCAATAACTCTTCAACTGCTAATTCATTTCCTTTTTGGTGTCCTACAACTCAAAAAACTGTGGTGTGCTGACATCTTCATCCTTGATGCTTAACCCCCCCCTCCCAAAAGTCCCCCCCTTAAAGATATTTCGTCCTTACCAGCCAGATCTGCTTTATGCAGCTTTTACTCAAATAATATCTTTGATTTATAGACACACAAAAATCATATAAAAGAAGTCTACCTGTGGCAGTTCTTGAAAGACTTTTTACAAATCCAGCACAAGCAACAATGATCATTTTTACTGCAGAGACAGATCTTAATAAAAATACCAAAATCTAGCTGTTCAGTAATTTTTATTCTCATTTTAACATCCATATTATGGTAATACATCTTTATTTTAAAGCCGGTCTTTGTTAAGGAAAAGTTAGCTCTAAAGGTTAGATCCAAAGGAAATGAAAAGCAAGCCCTTCTCTGGAAATCCACCCAGAAGGAGACAGTCCACTTTTGTTTAGCGGCATTTATAACACAGCTGCAGCTACATCTCAGTTTAAACCAGTTTTCTGTGACATCTTAACAATTGCTTGTATATCCTGACCAGACTGTGGCAAGAGAAACAAGGTTGTCAGTGTGTGCGGTGCAGGCATGTGCGTGCGAAGGTCTCCAAAGTGCCGGAGACCGGAGCGGGCAGTACATGTAGGCTCTGACCTGTCCAAGCCATGCCTCAGTCCACTGCAAGCCTGATTCATTGCATACCGTGAAGTGACCCATGGTATACCTCTTGCTTGCATTGGCTTGGCTGAAGAAACCACAATGCCTGCCTTACCCAATACGCCTACAGGAGAGGCAAAAAACCTCGGTAAATTCTTCTTTCCACATATACCCCCAGATCTTCCCTCATTTGGACCTTTTTTAGGGGCCCCTGTATCAGGGCAGACTCCTCTAGGGCAAATGAACAATATCCTTTTAGAAAAAAAAGATAGGAAAAATCTACATCAGGTCTGGAAACTTTACTGACATGAGCACCAGAGACGTGACCGGTTCCTTGGGTGGTTGGCTGAGTATCAGCTGGTTAATTCCAGTTCTGTAGTTCCCTATTCCCTTGCTTCAGAGCAATCCAAACTCCAGGCTGTCAGAACAACTTCCACTACAGGGAGCTCAGAAGTTAGATGGCAGCATGGAGCAAAGCAAAGCATCTGTCCGGAGGCACTTGCACACTTAACCCAGGCCCATAATAAAATGTTCTGAGGAGCTAAAGAACGACAGACCCAAACACGCAAAGATATGTAACCACTTTTCTCCAGCTGAAGGACAGGTAACATGAGACCAACAATGGATTACTGCAAGAACATCTCAGAGAAGACAGTTATTGCAGACATAGAGTCCCACAATTTGCATCTTTCATATCAGCAAGACCAGCGTGGAAGTTTAACCGGAAAAGTGCCTCTGGCTTGACTTAGCATCCCCAACTCTGACTGTGCCAGTCATTAGGCAGCACCAAGGTTTACTAATAGATACAAATTGAAAAAAAAATGGGCCAACTTGACTAATTAGTCTTCTCATCAGAGTAGTTCTTTGATCCAATATTGAGACATCCTTACCAACTCTTTGTAAGGAAGAGAGACCTCCATCTGCCTTCCCTGGCTAGTTCTAGGGCATTCAACCTCTCGGATGAACTGCTGTGTTTGCATGTTTCGCTTCTTTGATCCCAAAGTCCATGGCTGCCCAAATATGCACTTCCATGCAGAGGAACGGCATTCCCCATCCAAGGCAGCTCAGTGGGAAAACAAACAGTGAGGGAGCAAAACAAACCTATAGCATCAAAAAACATCAATCACCAAAGGTGTCAACTGCAGAGGCATTTGTACTCACACCATCAAAGCCAAGCAATTGTTTTCCATCCAGCTAAGTTGGAAGGGTTATTGTTTTACTATATAATTTAAGCAAATGTCGTTGTGAGACAGGGCTACTATGACGTAGATTTATCTTTTAAACATCTTGAGAATCCCACAACTTTGCTGCTAAATATTTACAGAAGATAAGAAAACAGGCACAGAATATACAACCGCTTCTGGTGAGGGAGGTGGAGTTGGTTAACATCTCTGTGTTGGAGCACAAGAAACTTGCAGGTGTATACATAAGTTTAAAAAAAAGCAGAGACGGGTCCCTTCAATATTGTAACTGCACAGGGAGATGCTCAGATTCTGGAAGAATAACTTTCCAGTAACAAAGCTGATTCAGAGATTAGAATCTGCTTTTAAAGCACTGCTGTCACATGGAAAGAAGCTAAACTCAAGTACACTCCTCAGCGGTGGGCTGAGACGCAGAGGTGGCGGTGGGAATTCACTGCTCTGCTGTTTCAAAACACGAGGCTGTTGCTTTTGCCATCCAGGTGGTCAGTAAAGCTCAGAGGATCGGTTCAGACAGGCTGATTGTGCAGCTGGACCCGGGGGGACGCTACCTGAGCAGAGCAGCCCACCACAGCCGGGGCTCAAGAGGGAGCTGTGGCTGGGGCCC
>NW_008824374.1:230436-231663 GCF_000699105.1 Pygoscelis adeliae | reverse complement strand
GGACGCTCCCTGGGCAGGGCAGCCCACCACAGCCGGGGCTCAAGAGGGAGCTGTGGCTGCTGCACTGCTAGCAGACAGCTCAAGTGACCACTATTAAACAGTAAGAAATCTTGAAGACATTCATTTAAAAATCAGTAGGCTGAACTCTTGATATCTGCCTCTTAAATGAGATGGTATCTGCTCCGCAACAACGCTTTCTTCAGGGGCTCAGATCTGGGGCTAGCTTCCATTGCAGGTCATGCCAAGGCTTGTAAAGACTTTTTGTCTGGGGTACTGTTTGCTTAAATGCTGCTGAGGGATTTCAAATCAGTGGCCTTGGAGAATAAAATGGGGAGAGAGAAAGTAAGTTCTTTTACACTGAGCAGCCAATAGGCCACAGGCTGGAGGGGATGATGAAAGATGGGAAAGCAGTTTTACTGAGTGCTCAGTGGGGAGGAAAAAAACCCAAACCCCACCCCTATTTCCCTATCCTTACTGGGTTCCCTAGCTCCCATCACTTGTTGGGCCAGGTCCAATATTCTTAGATTTATTTATGATTCCCTGGGGTAAAAACTGAAAATGGGAGATTAAGGACATGCAGCCATCTTCTGAAAGCAGCGGGATGATTCAGAGACCTGCTGGAGGCCACGTCCCATGTCCCAGGTCACCTCCTCAGCCATCGAGATCCATGTTACTTCAGGTAATGGACAGGGTGAGGAAGGTTTCCTTTCACTATGGTTACATTTGAGATTGAAGAAATAATTTCTTCAGGAAAGTTTGGTTCTTCATTTTAGAGGAATGGCTAAATGCAGTAGACTCCAGTAGTTGGCTTCAGTTCATACTTTCTTCCCATTGCTTCGTAACGGGAGACTGGGAGTTATCACCCTTCCAAACACTTTCGCTTTTGATCAACACAATTTCCTCCTGTTGGGATTTCCTCACTTGTAAAATACTGTTTAAAGACTTAATCGTGCCATGAAAGTATTGCAAGGCCATTTGGGTGGAAGGAGCATAATCGATGCAAAATCCTATCAGTTCTATTATGCAGGATATGATTGCCAAAGCTGTTCTTAACTGATCACATTAGAGCAGACAACGCTTTTCTAAGAAGCACAACTCCTAGTGAGGATGGAAATACATCATATTCAGACCAGCCTGCTTCATCCTGAGCTCCCGGACCTGTGAGTGCTTTGCAGTCCCACAAGGACCTGCATCATTTTGCCTTGTGGAGCAAGGAGGGATGAGGAG
>NW_008824374.1:201698-230410 GCF_000699105.1 Pygoscelis adeliae | reverse complement strand
CCTGCTATCAGCCAATGCCCACGACAAAAACATTTCTAGATTACACTCAAGGGAGAGGCTAGGAAGGAAGGGATATTGTTTGTTTCTCTTACATCTCCCTCCTGCACTAGAAATTTTAAATTGGTTTATATGAGTTGCAGGCTAAGCTAAACATTTTAACTTGTCAATCAACCTGTGTTTGTTGACCTAAGATTGGCAGATATGGGAGACAGTTATTAGGAAAAAAAATGAGCACAGTGGAAAAATCTTTTCTTGGGCTTTGTTTCAGCTATATCATCTTGGCGTCAACTCTGAGTCTTTTTTTCTTAGTCAGTTAAATAATGCTATAAAAATAAACACACACAATCAATTCATCTCCTTAAAGGAGACACGTGTGTGTTTAATAACGTTTAACTTGTTTACTGCAAGGAACTCACAACTCCTCACTTTATTTCACTGATTAAACCCTTCTTTGGAGCCAGTGAAAGTTAAGGAGGTTTGACATCTGCATTTCGCTGTGCCTTTAGCATGCTCCAGAGTAAAACACTTTTTCTTTGGGGGAAGGGAGCAGGCAGCTACTGCTGGGAGCTCTTTGCAATTGCTTTGCAGGAGTTTCGTGTAAATCTGCCCTTCCATTTTACTCCAGGAAGGTTTGACATAAGTTTCAGGAATAAGCAGATGAAAGCAGGGAAGTGAAACCTCAATATTTGCATTCTTCTTTCCAGATCAGCTGCTGACTTGAAGTCCATAGGATCTGCTGGTACTCAGTATTAGCGAAAGTCAGGCAACAAAGCAGACAGCTTCACGTCAGTATCAAGCATTGCCAGAGATTTGTCAGCCATCCAGTGCATTTGCTAGCAACTCAACACATATTTCTCAAAGTTGCTCACAAACCTCTGCAAGGGTTGACTAAGCAAGCATGGGCGACCACGCATGATGGTCCGCAGCAAATGCTGAGGCCACATTACAGAATACAGAGAAGTTCCCCTCACCCTGATTATTCTGTCTTCCAGCATGATGGTTTCTTGTCGTTCAACCTCATATTACAGAAGAGAATGGGAATAAAGCTCAGGGAAAGTGGTGGTAACCACAACAGGCTGATTCCACTTGGGTGAGGGTGTGGAAAGACAGCGGTATCATCATTTTTTTGGGATTGCACAGAAACGCTGGGTATTTGCAATTCTCCAAAATACAACATTGCTGGTCCTCAGTTTTTGAAGCAAAAGGATGGGACAGAACCCCCAAAGCAGTGTAAAATTGATGTAAGTAAGAGCACAACATTCCCAACAGCCCTTTCCTCCTTAAAAATGAATTTAAGCTACCCTTTGCAGTTTATTTAAACCCTGGGCCACCAGCAGAGCTGGTGTAGACCAGTGTGGTTCTCTTGAAGTCAACAAGGTTTATATCAGCTGAAGATTCCCTCCCTCGATCCTTGATTTCCAAATATTATTTCTTCTTCTGGCAGGCATTAAACTTGCATCATAGCTGGATGAAAATTGACTTTAAGGTCTCAGACAGGCAATTCCCACAGGCCAGAGGTGTCATAAATGTGGTTGGATATTTAGCAAAGGGCCACCGCTGGCAGCAGGCTTAGAAACGCCTTTCATACTTGGACACATACTGTGCATAAGTAGAAGATGACTCTACAGTTCGTGGTAACCTACCTCCACTGCATTCCTTCCACGAGATTTAGCAGCAGGTCAATTCTTAAAAATCTAATACTACTGGTAAAGAGAACGGGTCTGATCCACCTCTGCCATCAAACCTCTGTCATAGGTACCTGTGCAAAATATTTCCAGCTGAGAATGGCTGTGTATTAAAGATCACTGATGTTATTGTAAATGATTGCAGCAGATATCAGGGGCTGGAGGGTTAGGCTCAAGGTTTTGGTGTCAAGGAGAATGCCTGAAGGTCACCTCGTAGGGAGTGGTGATGTGTCAAAATAAAATAAAGAGAAAGAAAGCGTGATCAAGTCTGCTTCTTGCAAATGGGCATTTCTAGCTTCCTAGCTGACATCTAAGGCAGTGAGAAAGGGTGAGTGGTCAGTTGTTATCCCCATCCACTGTAGGAAGGGCAGGAAGACAGCCTCTTCTAAGCCTCTGCTAAGCCTCTGCTAAGGCAGAGAAGATGCAGGTTATGTGTGAGGATTTAAACTCCAAAATAATGGGCTGTGTGTTGTAGCAGCAAGGTCTCCTCCCTGGGAGGTTTATGTGAGCTAATTAGGGTCATAAACATTTAGGGTCTTATTGAGCTCCAGCCACTGGCTGAGGCAGGAGGCAGATGCCTTTTCTGCACCACTTTTCCTCATTTATAAGATGGGAACAACAGCACTTCGGGCAAACCTGTCCCACCAACCATAAGAGATGCATCACCCCAGGGAATGGGACACTTGTTTGTATTTGTTGCATGCTGGACCGAGGACAGGGGCGTTCTCAGTTTGCTTCTGTATCACACGTGCATCCTGGAGCTGTATCTGGAGGCGGTGGGTAAAGACACCTCCTTGGCCACTGGAATTTGGCCAGAAATATGAAAAAGAACACCTCCTCCCTCCAGGTATTTGTCCTGCTAAGGTTTAATTACTGGAACACGTTCACTATAGAGGCTGCTGAGATCCTCAGCTGACAGAGGAAGACACCTATTCCTTTAAAGCTGTCCACGGTAGAGAGCATATTCTTCCTATTATCCCAATCCTGCATGGGTTTCCAGCTGGTGTTCAGGTGCTTATGCGGATCTATAAAATCCCACATAGCTTGGCTTCTGAAATCTCAGGCATGTTCTGCAGACAACGTTGCTTTCACATAACTGCAGCTATGCCTTTAAACTTGTGTAATTAACTATGGGATGCGCACACACACACACTCGTATAGTAGCTTAAACCTGTATTTTGCTGGCTTGATCTGCACCAAAAGAGCTCTGAGGCACAGCTGAAATAGAGCTACAACATGCTATCGGCCTCGTTGGTGTCTGTTGAAATTGTTGCTCTTATTCCTCCCCAATTACAGATAATGTTACTGGGCTTAGACTTCAATGAAAGTGTAAACGAGCGAACACAGCTGAATATACTACTCTTGAAGTAATATTTGTGCATGTGCCCAAAGGCTTAGGGACAAGCACATTTTAGATATTATAAAGATAAAATAATATAGGCCTTGAAAAAAACATTTGAAAAGTTTATGGGAAGTATGTGCTATTTCACATGGGGCATAATACTGCAATCAGCAGTGAGATAAGATTTTTTTAAAGAATAGTGTTCAAGAGCGTTTCAGACATACATCTACCCTGACTTAAATATTCATCCAAGGCACTGAAATTTTGGTCCAGAGAGACAAGAGCTGGCTGATTTCATATCAGACAAATGATTTCTGTATAGGTCTGAGCTGAATTAGATGCAGGTAAAAATGTGGCTGGAATATCCAGCCAAGAACACCTTTTGATGCACCACCAGGAACTGTTTTTGGTTCTTTCTTAATCAAAGTGCTACAATTTGAGAAGATCAGATAAGATGTTTGCTTCACTTCAGGATGCTTCTGCCAAGACAGGGGAGGAGAGAAGGGAAAAGGCAAATTACAGTACAGTCCCAGCAAGGAAAGGAGACCAAGGGAAAAGCATTTCAGTGGAACTACCTTAAGTTCTGATGAACTCCAACAAGCATCCCCCTTTCCGCTCAAATAGCCAAAGGACCAGAGGTGCTGTAATTACCCTGCAAACCCGTATGTCATTTGCTGGACCACAATATTTTTCTTGCTCACTGTGCTCTCTTTCTTAAAGACAAATTTGCTCTGTTGATGAAGACATGAATTATCCTGGTAGAGGCTTTCCAAAAAAACATTTTATTTTAAAATGGCCGGGGAAAAACCTAAACGATGCCAATGCAACCTATTTATTTTGTTTTAGAGAGGTGGTGTCCCTCCTCTTTATGCCACTGACATTTAACAGCAATATATATATTAGGAGCCTGATGAAAGCCTCCATGTGTGAGGAGGAAGGTCACAAGGGAGATGAGTTTGCAGTCATTAGCCCTGGCCGCAATTGCGAATCTACCTCAGAGGTTAACACACCTTGTTACAGTGGGTTTTCAGAAGATGGACTGTAGGATTAAGTAACCCCTGGGTGGTCCTTCAGGGTCAGATGAAGGGATATTTCCACTAACTATATGTCAGGAGGGCTGGTTTTAAAAGGGCTTCAGTTTCCACCGATTCCCCCGCCCTTTCCTACCGGCAGCCAGGGTGCCAGCACCAAGGCTGCTCGCCCTTTCGGCAGGCTCTCACCCACTGGCTCTGCCACCGGGTGACTGCAGAGACAGGTTACAGCCCCGTGGGACTCAGCACCACCCGGAACAGCCCTCGAGGGGCTTACTGCATGTCCAAACCCCTCCGGTGCTCTGCAGCTCTGTGCCGAGCTGAGCACAACAGGGACGGCAGTAGCCTTCGAGGAGCTGAGAGAGTGGGAAGAGAGGAGATGAATGGGGGCTGGAAACTGTCCCAATTAAGAGGGATGGCAGCCCTCTGTGTAAAAAGCAAGAGAATAAGAAAAGGAAGAGAGATAGATACTGCCTTTGTCTGTGCACGTGCGAGAGAGTGGGGAGCAAGGGCAAGAGCCATGCAGTGTCTCCACCTTGGGTCAGCTCAGGCTATCACTGCAGCTTCCCCTGCGGTGGCTTTTCACCCACGCGGCAGCCAGAAAGCCTGCTTCCCTGCCAGATAGGCACCACATCTGCTGGGATTTAACCCTTACAAGAAAGCTCTCCTCCTCCTGGCATCTCCCACTGCAGCTCAGAGCAGGGCGGGTTTGGGCCAGGAAACCAGCAGCAGCAGGGGAGGGAAAGGGGGTGCCTGTGGGCTCTGATGTCTCCTCCAACAATAAGAGACCTCTTTCAGCTTTGTATCTTGGAGACAAGAGGTTTCGGGCCCTCTCCGGAGGGGAGAGCCTTCCAAGCCGTCGCAGGATGCTGCTTCCTGTCTCCTCCTCGCTCATTGGAGCTTTGCTCTTTCTTTTCTGGGAAGCAAAGCATCAGCAGAGCTCCCCGCTCAGCCTCCCTTGAGAGAACAAACAAACACCCTGAGAAAGCAATCTGCAGTGCACTCACGTGTGTGCACGGCAGACGTGCACAGCTGAGTGCTGGCAAGGGCTGGATCTGCCTCCTCGCTCCCATGAGCCAGTGAGTCATGCAGCTGCGTCTGCTGCAGAAACCTCAAGCCTGTAGCAAGGGGGAGCCCTTCTTATCGAGGAGGGTAAGAGGAATGGGAGAGGAACTCCGAACTTGGGACGTAATGTCCTGCAAAGCCAGGATGGTGAGTGTGGAACAGGGCAGGGTCTGCCTTGCTGTGCTCTTCTTCCCACTGGTGAAATGCCACTGCTACCGCTAAGCTCTGGAAGTGCTATGAAGAAAATTGCAGCCACTGTTGCATGCACAGGGAGCTAGATGGGTGCTCCATGGTTTGCTTCACCTTTAGCACTGCTTGCACAAGGGACTTGTTTTCAGTCACGGGAGGATGAACCATCTCTGGAAGTGAGAAGACAGTTAAGCCCTCCCCATGGCTTTACCTCCCGTGCTTGTCACTGCAGGCTGTGTGTTTGTCCCATGCTGGCAAATGGTTGTGTGGCTTTTTGCAAAGGGTTGGGGTATGCTGACTTGGCAGCTCCCCTCGGTTCCCTGGAGTACTTGATCATCGAGCAGATCACAGGCAAATATTTAGACATCAGTGTACACAAATGGGCATTCTCTCAGCTCTTTCACACAGGGATACAATATTTAATCAAGCCCTGGGCAGAAAACAGTAGCTCTGAATTGAAGAATCATTATATAAAAGACTGCTGGCTTCTGGCTATGGAAAGGAAAGTGGGTGCTGTATCATGCAAACATTTCCAGCCTATTTCTGGGTGTAGGTCTTTTGGGTCTTCCTTATTTTCTGTCTCCCTTAAAATTTCCCATGTCACCACTTTAGTTATGCAAAAACTCAGCCAACATAACTGTAATGGTCTCTTCTAGTCTTAAAAGCAAGACTCCTCTCCATTTTTTTAAAAAACCCTATGAAGTCTGAAGGGTCCTGAATGGGAGAGGATGCCTGTTGTCGTGTTCGTGTCTTATTGAAGTGATAACTGTAATTGAGACAAAGTCTCCTGTAATAGCTCTTATTGTTCTGCAAATGTTATAGGCACAAAACAAATGAAAAAATGGGATTATTACTGCTAAAAGCCAAGCAGCGACATTCTTAGACTCAGGACAAATATTGGCTGATATAGTCAGCCCTAACTTCAGCCAAACAAGCAGGCAAGACCTGCAGACTGTTGAGAACTAAAAAAAGAGTTGAAATAGAGGTAGGACTTGCCCCTATCCTTTACTCAAACAACATAAACAGTTTGTCATCAAGGTCTGGGATTTTTGGTAACACATACACAGCTTGTCCTGATCAAGAATACAATGGCTTTGGGAGTCCTACAGAGCCTGTTCCCTTGCCAGGTCTCTGCACCCCTGGCAGATGTTTTCATGTTGCTGATGAAAATGTAGCACACACCTTCAGCTGCCCCAGCCAGTCAGTAAAAGTGTCTCCTCTGGGATACAGAGCAGAAGGCTGAAGGCTTCTGGGCCTGTAACTATACAAAACCAGTCTACTTTGGAGATGGTAAGTTGTACAACCGTACTTTGGTTTGAAACAACTTGGTCTGTTCTTTGCATTGCATGCCACCGAAGGAGAGCCGTCTCTAGGAGGTCCTTGGTCTGTCTTGGCTCAGTGATGTGACGTTTGCTTACGCAGCAATCTGTTTCTAAGTGGTGTATCCCCAGCTGGGCCACTTGACCGGAGTGCTTCATTTCTGAAGGTACGGGCTGAAAGCACCTCAGTCCTCCACATCTATTGCAGAGGCATCTGCTTCATGTCCTGCTACATGTTGCAGCCTTTTTGTCTTTTATTTTCCTACAGCAGACAGGGCAAAGCCTAATGCTCAGTAAATCGCTGGTGAAGCAGCTTGTTTACAGGCAGCACCAGCTCATGTGTGACCCGAAGAGCTGGTCCGATTCAGCCATGCTTGGAAAAAACAAGCAGGGCAGACGTCAGGTGGGAGCATGGTCCATCTGGACACTCCCCTTCGGCAGGAGTGGATGAAGATCAAATAAACTTGGCATGGGATCAGGTGGAGGGGCCATAAATCTCCAGGGTTTCTTAGAAACTGCCCTTCTCTGTTTGCTTTCTTCGTTTGTCTTCTTGATCCCTCTTTCCCAATGTTTGATTTAAAGGAGCAGCTCGAAAAGTCCCACCTCAGCCTGGGTGCTCAACTGGCACAAAGAGGAAACTCAAGCTGCTGGCAGCAAAAAGCATTCCCAGCGATGAGCATATTTTCCAATCTACAGAGCTCTCTGCTTGTACCTGCCCATGCTTAACGTCAGGCAACCTTGATTTACAGCAGCAGACTCTCTGATGAAGTTACCTTGGGAAACAACTGGTGGCTCAGGTCCCCCTGCCTCGAGCTAACAGACCCTTTGCAGTCTCTTGGATGAACACTGGGACGCTGTGAGTTCACATGCAGGTCCAGGAGCAGCAATGTGAGGGCTGAGGATCATGCTTAGACTCATCCTGGAGCTGGAGGGAGTTTGGGTGAGCCCATTTGCATGATGCAGCCAGGAGGATACAGTCTCGCTGCAGGGCATGTTCTCCGGGCTGCAGGACAGCACTGCCTGATATCAATTTTGCGAATGAATCTGCCAGTCGATGCCAAAATTACTCATCAATAGATGGACTCTATTGAGTAACATCAAGTTAATGCTAATTGGCATCTAATAACAATGACTCATACCGTCTTTAGATTGCTCTTAAACCATACAGAACCAAGAAGCGTGGTATTTTAACCCCCAAACTGATTTTTGCCACTGAAACTTGCATCATGAACAGATGTGTAATACATTGAGGTCATGTTTTTCCTCTAAAATTACTTATCAGCTGCTTGCTTTCAGTCCATGTTTTACAGGCACACTAGGCTTCCCTCCACCTTCCCTTAATCACAGCAAGCCTATAGGATATACGGACGTAACACAACGGGGCTGCCCAGATGTGCAGAAACCCATTACTCAGCAGTACACCTAGGGAGAAAACAGGGCTGTCAATTTTCAACAAATAGAAATTCTCCTTTCTAAAAGCTGAGCAGGAAGGAAAGAGATGTACACAGCTTGCTTTGTGAGGGGGAGGGAGAAAACTCGCTGATCCCAGATAATTGTTAGTGTGTGATAGCCTGAAGCAGAGATGGCGCGGAAGCAGCCGGAGCCTGTAAAACCTCTCTGAATGTGACAACAGAAAGTCTGTTAAACTCTGTGACCTAGGAGTACCCAAATCAGGCTTTTTTCTGTACACTTTCACAGATTGATTTTTGCTTGTGTTAATTTTGCAGAAGACAAAATCCGGCTGAAGGACACAGGGCAGAAATAGGAAAAACTGTCATTATTCCCACTGCCATTCCTGCATGTTGTTTTGTCTTGACACAGGGAGGATCCCAGGTCATAAATTAAATGTCCAGACTTTCTGGACAAATGGTGTAAACAAGCTATTTTACTGAGAAATTACAACAGGATTTAACCTGACATTATTTTCTAAACGTACTGGCAATTTGTTAATATAATTAAAAAACTTTCCTTGTTACTATAAGCACTGGTGGAAGCTCTGCACAAGATATGGAAATTTACTACCTGGTATGGCGTTCGCTGTCTATCTTACAGCAAATGTAAGACCAACCCTTTAAGAAGAGAAGGAATCTGCTTGAAAGAGCCCTCTTCTTAGTACACCATATTCAGAAACTAGTTCCTTGAAAGGAAAACCCCAAATTGCTCTTAGATTTTATTTTTCCTCTTAGATAAAGATATGTCCAGGAAATTATTTCAGAAAGGGACTATTAAATAATAAAAATATTTGGGAAATTACACAGTGCAGCCCCTTATATCCTGAGCTGCAAAAAGCCGCTTCCAAGAACATTGCTCTTTCGCAGCTATCTCAAACCACCTGCAGTTTGCAATATGCTTTCTATTTCCTTTCAAAGGCTTTGTTTAATACAAATGCACACCGTATACACATGCACACAGCTCAGGGTTTCTCTGCCTCGCCACTTCTTGAGAAAGCACTTTGCCTCTGAAAATATTTCAGCTGAGAGGGTTTCATTCAGGACTGACTTCACAGCGTGTTTCCGCTTATGAATCTGTAAAAAATTAGAATGAAATGAAATCCAGCCCTCATTTTCTTATCATTTATCATAGTCACTGATGTAACGTTACGGTCAGTTATGTAGTATGATGTTTGTCTAACTCACTTTTTCCTGCTCAGAGATCTGGGTAACTTGGTGCAGTGAGATCCGCTATTGCCAATGGCTAATTACTGCTGTCCTCATCAGTATTCCTGCGAATACTCAGTGTCTCATGGCACCGATGGCTGGGGTGTCCCGAGAGCCTGGGCAGTGCTGGGCAGCGCAGGGTTCCCTAGCCCTAAAGAAAGCCAGCTGAGATGGCCCCTGGGATCCAGAAAGGAGAACTCAGCCAAAAAAAGAAAGAACATCTGAAACGTAAAGGAATTTACATCTGAGCAGTGTTTTGAATGTCTGGGTGTGAACCCACCATTAAGTGCAGAGCTACAAAGGAAGAAAAGTTAAGGACAATTCTGGTGAAGAGCCACAGGGACTCGTGGAGTGAAGTCCTGTAGCTTTAGACACTCGGTGAAGGCACCTCAGAAGAGTGGGCTGAAGGCTGAGCAGGGGATGTATGGTAGGTCTGGTCTCCATCTCTCCCACCCCTCAGAAATGAACTGCTGGAAAGACCATGCAGCTGGAAAGCTGGTTTGCCTCTTCCAAATCTTGGGGGCTGTTTCCAGACTTCTAACTGACCATTCGCCTGGCCAGGACAGTAGCTCACACTGCTTAGCTGCTCCCTCTTCTGATCACAGAGGGATTCATCCTTCCACAATTTCAAACATGGGTTATGACCAAAGTCCTGTGGGACCACCGCATACTTGCCAGATGAGCAAGGAGACTTCTTTCACCTGGTCTGCTCGTGGATCGTAAGCTCTTGTTGCGTAGGAGAAGACAGGGACATGCCAAGGACCCAGTTTACCTCATTGCTTTATCTCAGCTGGCAGCGGGACTCTCCCAAACACCTACTTCTGACCCTAACCAGAGTGAGGACTTCTAGTATCTTGCCTAGACAGATACCTACCTTTATCTCACTTCAATTTGAAACAAGTCTGCCCACAACGTAGATGCTTTTAGCTAAGAGAGGTGGGCTTTTTTAAGGTCAGACTATCCATATCCATGCCTCTGAATTTTCTACCCAAGCCTGCCATCTCACTAGACCTAACAAAAAAATACAACTTTATTTTGGCTGCAGAGCTTTCCTGCCCTTTGGGGATGGGGAGAGAAATTGTACTATGTAGCCATTGTTTCTGACAGTTCATTTACTCGAATGAAACAATCCATTCATCACCAGGAGTCCATCAAACAGAAACTGTCTTCAGCTTTGGCTTGCATAATAAATATACAGTATTTCAGCACTATGGATTTACATTCAACAGTGTGTATCCAATACAACACGCATTTGCCTTAGATCCCTGGGTAATATATTCATAGCGTTGCTGGTTTTGCTACCGTACCAGCCTTTGAGTAGTTGTTCATTCAGCTCGAAGCCGCTCTCTCTTAGCCTGTTAGTCATACAATATCCCTTTTATCAGAACCAATTGCACTCTCCTGTTCCATTAAAAAATGTTAGAGAAAATTGATAGCAATGTTTTTTCCCTCTCAAACAGAATTTCATCAGATATCATTTTAATTTTAACCTCCCTTGCACAGGTGAGACAGGCTCAAATGTTAGGAGTCTAGTTTAAACAGTTACCTATGGTTGTTCCATAGGCAGTGGGGAGAGTGAGGGATCTCCAGAGAGTGCCTCAGCCTGTCTGTGTTAAATGGCTGAAGTCAGCCAAGGTGAAATATTGTTACATGAAAGGAATGAGGGAAAAGGAATTCAAACAGATAGGTGTTTATCTGGTTTTTCTAGTCTGGGTTTGTTTTTTTTTTTTAAACAGTGAAAATTCATTCCTATTTGCAAGGTTAAACTGCCTAATATTTGAATATTTTGATGAGAGGAAGAATTAAATCCAGTATAATGAAATGAAAAAAATAAAATGAAATTATCAGGGAAGAATCTTGGGATGCACTGCTGAAAAAGAAACCTATAAACAACTAAAGAAGTTGCTGAAGAGCAAGAAGATCACGATTTGAGCATTACAAGTTGATGGCTCCATTAGAATGATGACCTGTAATCACAAACACTGATTTCAATATTACATTTTTGTTTGAAGGACTAAAGTATTGTTTAACTGACATACCATCAGTATCTACTCTAATAAGAAAATAACTTTTTTATTTTCTGATGTAGGAAGTAGAGGAATTTTTTTTTTTTTTGAAAGATGGTATGGAAAATTTAAAATGAGACTTCAATGAAAGAAGACAAGACTAGAAGACAAATGAGATTTTTTTTCCTCTTTTTTTAGTCCTGGTTTATTCCATTCCACTTCCAAGTCAAATCAAGACAAAAGTACACAGTAACATATTTCTTTCCCCTGGCAGGACAGCTACCTGGCAATTGAGAAAAATGTTAAATCCCAGAAACAATTGCAATCTCTCTCCTAGTCTGCTGCCTTATAGCAGGAATATTCCCTCGGGGCTGGGCTTCCAAGTCACTGCCCTTCGGCTCATTTCTGAGGGCTCATTGCTGCTGCTGCCCGAGATAAGTTATCTGTTTATGTGTGTGGATTTGAAAAATGGGCATGCAGACCAAAAAAAATCCCAGCACAACAACAAATGGTTCCCTCAAAAGTCTTACTGTGTTTGTCAAAGTCCTTTTTGATGTGCTTACATTTCAAAAATTATTACTGAGCATGGAACCGGTTTCCTGAGAGACATGTCCTGCTGTGATGGGTGGATGGATGGTGGATTTGGAAGAAAAAAACAAGAACAAAAAGGTCTTGAAATTGAAATTAAATTGCTTTTCAAGCCAAGATGAGAAGGCAAAACTGTGGAGTAAGTGTGGTGGGATCAAACTGTGATGAGGCTGGATGTTTAATTAAGAAAGAACAAATTGATCATTATAGGAGGGTTTTTTATTCCTTTTCTTTCATCTTTTTGGGCTGTGCTCTTCTGTAGCATGAGAACACAGTCAGTCAATAACTTTTCTCAAGCCCTGAAGCAACAACATTCACCCAACACCCACACATTTGTGCTTAGTAGTATGTCTCCTCCATCAAGCATCCAGTCAGCTGGTTAACTTTAATCAACATTTTAGCTCTGAGAGAACATATGAGCTTTGGTTATCTCGCTCCAGGCCAACTGTGTCCTCCTAACAATCAACCACACACATGCACAGAAGCAACGTGAAACAGGCTTCAGGTTCCAGAAACAACACCAGGTAGAGGGGCACTCCAGCAGCAGACAGCGGGACGGGTATCCCAGAAGAACACAAATAATCACTGTTGTTCTTGTGTTGCCTCCAACTCCTTCAAAATGCGGGCCATTAAGGGGATAGGCAGAGGTAGGGAAAAGCTGCCTCACAAATCACTCCAATGAGACCCTGGAGTGAAAATGGAGTCTGCTTACAATTGCTAATGAAGTGTCAAGCAATTTGTTTCTTCTTCTACTGTATGTTTTATTTTGGGAGGAGATAAGTTCTGACTAGAGACTATTTTGCTTGATTGAATTTAGTGGGGTTGTGAGCCTTGGGCACCGGGCTTGACCCCTGCCGACTTTTGCTCTTTTAAGAAGATGGTCTATTCTGCTGAAAATGGGAGGTGGGAGTTTGCAGATACTTGTCCCTGGTCTCCACAGGACTCTGAAAGCCCATACAGTGGAGTTGCAATGTCCATTTGTCCAGGGGAGCCTTCATCCCTGAGCTTCCTAGAAGCTTGGGACAGCTGGACATGGTGCTGGAAGACATCTCTGAATTCTTGAGGATCCGTGCACGGCGAGTAGAAAACATTGTGGTCTCAGCAGGTTCTCTTTATTGAGCTTGAAAAAAGAAACATCAGCTTGTTCTTAAAGAGTCCTCCTCAAGCCACAAGGAGTTTCAGTTCACTTCAGATAAGTTTGATGCTTATCCAAATGGTAAAAACCTCAGAGGTCTGAAAACTCAACTATATATCTCTTGTGAGATCAGGCTACCCAGTGCCTCCAGAGAGAAAAAGCACAGGAGCAGCAAAATCTGATATACTTTGGCACTTTTGCTTCCAACTGCAGCAAAACAAGCAGACTACTAGATGATTTTAGAGTCCATCAAAGCTGGTGGGAGCCTTTACTCAAATCTTTGTAGGAGGTGCAAAATATAACTTGCAGCCGTTGTAATGCCCATTTTACCAAGGTTTGCAAGACATATGGAAAAGCTTGCAGCCAGTCTTCTCAATTCCTGGTGGTATTCACTATCTTGGTACATTCAGATCCCTGTTTATCTTTTAAACTCACAAAACCCCCCAGCATTAGGCAGCACTGCTGAAGGGAGGGAGAACAAAGGTGGGCAGAGCTGCGCACCCACGTCGGGACAGGGCAGGAGCTCCCTGTAAGGAGCTGGGAGGCACTGCAAGAGTCACGAGGGAGGGAAGGCCAAAAGAATGAGAATGATTTAGGGCTGAGCTTGCAAGTTGTTGACAAGTAGGAAATGTGCCTTTGTGGGATGCTGCTTAACGGTAGCAGCCCTGCTTTTGATTGACAAACACCCAGAGCACACAATGAGCTTTTGAAAAAGAAAAATAGGTCAACAAATGAAAATGTATAATAAATCTGATTTTTAAAAAATAATTTAAAAACAAGTCCTTCTGGCTCGTCCTTCCCTTTCAGTTGCGTGGAGTGGAATGGAACAAAGGGGAGGAAACGTCTTAATCCTGAATCTGGAATGAAAGATATGAGCTAGAATAACATTACCTTCATACAGAACCAAAATAACGGCTTTTAAACCTGAACACCCTGGCCAATCCAAGCATGAGGTTTGCTCCAGGAGTCAAACATGCTTATGCTTTGGGGTGTTTGTATCAAAGCCTTTGCTATCATTGATGATGGCAGAGGTCATGAATACAGGAGCCTGGTATAACTGTGCTGACATAAAGGAAAAAAAAGCCTTTGACCAGCTGCACTGTCACATGAAAAGCCAGCTCCAGCAGGCTTCTGTAGCTCTTGGACATTCAAGCACACTTGAGAGTATGATTAGACCAAACCATGCTGCCCTTTCACAAGCACAGTCAAGAAATGAGGTCCCATGCATCCTTCCCTTTCCAAATAGCCTGATCTTGATCTTGAGTGCTAGAGAGAATAAGGAGACAGGGAAGGGGGGAGAAAGAGTGGGAGTGGTGGGAATTTAAAAATGCCAACTCTTTGCCATACAGAACACTAGGAAGTTTTTTTTTTTTTAAAGGAAAAAAAGATTTAAGAAGTGACAGTTTTGAAATCTCGCCAAAGCCAAACCATCAAAATGGGACACTGTCTCTTTAAGTACAAGGCTGCACAAACGAAGGGAAATTAATTAAGTATGGGAGGCTGGTGTGGCGCCGCAGAGAGAATGCACAATCTGGGACCCGCATGCCAAAGCTGGGATGGAAAGGAAGGTGATCTGTCATTTTCTGCTGTTTTTTTAAGACAGAAAATATATTTTTGAGAATTGACTAAGCAATTACCCAAATTAAAGAAACTGGAAAAGCAAACAGTGGTAAAAATGCTCTAATTTTTTTCTTTTTTGGAAAAGGGGGGGGAAGAGATGAGGATAAATTGGAGCTGTTGTTTCAAGGTGCTCCTTATTAATATAATGCACAGGAAAATAGCAGCTCACAACAACAGCTATTGACTCTTTCATGGCCCAGTCCCGCCAGCAAGGACTTCCCCATCCTGTTCCCTGCTGGAGGGCTCCTGAGCAATCTCCTCCTCGCTTCGGGAAGACAAGGCTGAAACCGGAGATGCATTTCTGGGAGACGCTTCCCTGCCACCCTGCAGCATCCTCCCACCCACTTCTCCCATGCCAGCCACCCCCATTCAGCTGGTGTCGATCTGGAGGGCCCCCACCACAGGGTCCACGCCGCGGCGTGACTCCAGGTTTAGGCGAGGGAGAATCAGAGGGAGATTTGGCTCTCACTTTCCTGGAGCACTTCAGCTGCCAACTGGCCCCTCCACACGTCACCCTGAGCCAGGGCCAGGTCTCCGTGCCAGCGCCGGTTGCAGAGTGCCGGGTGAACGGCTGCAGCCAGGGGCACGGGGCTGCGAGCGGGGGCACACGCTGGCGCTGCACGGGGAAGCAAAGGCCCTCCCAGCAGCAAGCAAACTGCTGTGGAAAGGGCGATTTTCATGCCGGCGAGGTTTGTAATTTTCTGCAGCTACCCCCACAGGGCACGTGCACGCACATGGTGGTGTTGGATGGAGCTGGGGCCGGGAAGAGCTTAGTGCTGCTTCCCCTGGGGCTTCAGGCTAGCATCTGGCACAGATCTCCCAGACATCAACTGGGAATACCATCATGCTGTGACAAGCAAGTCTGGGAAATTCCTGAAGTTTGTTGAAAAGGAATGCTGGGAAGCCAGGGCTCTGCTTAGTTTTATCACCGTGCAGTTTGAGCCCACTGTCTGAACAGGACACTCTCACTCCGGGGCTGTGGGATACTGGTGCACATCCTCTCCCGTCTGCCCTAAAGGGCTTTTATCCCTTTCTGCTGCTGCTACTGAAAATTTAAAAACTTAAGGCATCCAATGTGTTGGGTTGTCACTGAGGAGAGATTCTAGCTCTAACTAGGATGGGACAAAATAGAGCGACCATTAATTTCTTTTTTTATCTACCCCCATTTCACAAACTGGGTTTAAAATACTCCAATGAACACCAGTACACAGCCTCCCAAAATCTTGCTGCTTTTTTTATTATTATTTTCTTCATTATGTGCAGGACATTCTTCAAAAAAAAAAAGGCTTCAAAGTCATAAACTGGGGCCTGCTCACACAAGGAGGGCAGCGTTCAGCATTATAATACTCAGACATTTGTTTAAAAAACACACTCATCGTTTATAAACCTCTACAGCACAAAAAAGCCGCCTTTTTTCTTTTATGGATGGGTGACTGCTTCCATAGATTAATTTTAATGCTGATTCCAGGACACATGTTTCAATGTTGCATTTAGTTTTGTTTGTCTCAAGTTCGTCATTCTCAAATACTTTTTACTCAATTGCTTTTCAGCCTCACTGATTGCTGTGATGTCCCACAAGTCGATGGGGTTTTACGCCTTTTCAAATAACCTACCCCATTGCTCTAAAAGAGAGGCTTATTTTTATTTCTATGGAATAAACTGGTTGATTCAAAGGTGCAAATAAGATTTCAGGCTATAAAATGGTTTTTAAGCTGGTCTCATAATGCCTCTGGACTTTTAGGGGTTTTCAGTCAAGTTTTTATTTTTCTTCCTGTGTTGACTGCACAGCCATCCAGGTTATCACTTCTCTGATTAATAATTGTTTAAAAGCACAGTGTTAACTTAAGATCTGAATCCTGTGGGGGACAGAGCCCTTTAAAGTCGGTGGGAACTCGGAGAACTTGGCCCTCGAGAGGACCAGAGGGTGAATTTTGTTTTAAAATTTGTTTAGAATACACCCAACTCATTGTAAATGGAGTTCAATTTTTTGTATTTCTGACAAAGCAAAAAAGACAGGCAGGTCACCCTAATAGGGATTTGAATTTATGACTCAGGGGATATCATGTATTCTAATTATATTCCCAAACCAGTAAAATATTTAATGCCATTTTACACAAGTAAATCCACTCTAATATTCAAGATTCAAGTGATGTTTTCTTGCAGTATACATAGGATCTAGGGAAAAACCTTCACTCAAAAGAAGAATTATAAAGAAAAACTTTTATGAAAGCTTTGAAAATATCAGGAATACCTTTTTTCTGAATAGGGTCATAATGAATCAGAGTCTTGAGGCAGAACTAATACCACTGGAGTGGATTGAAAAGGAAGGAGAAAAATGTGTCACAACATTTTCCTTGTGTGCATTTATTTAAAATGCTGGACAAAAAAATGCCAGTGTTTTATGCATGCCTGTGTACAGGAAGAGTCCATGGGTATGAGTTAGATGACTCTTGCCTTTCGGCCTGTATAATTTCGGCACGCAGTGGAAGGCACTGCTCCCATCTTTTGCCTTTTGTTAAGCTAACACGAGCCATAACTGCCTGAATTCCTTGTTGGCTCATCCTTACATCTGAGGCTGCACCTGTCACAGCAGGTCTTTCCCCCATGCTGAAGTTATTCACTTTTTTTTGCTGTAAGTATCTTAAAGTAGAACGTTTCTCCCACTCTGTAGCCTTGGCAGTAAGAAAAGTTTCTAATGAGTTACAGAACTGCGTCTAGCGATAACCAGAAGTCCACGAGAGCCAGCGCACCTGCAAACAGATAGGCGAGAGCAGAGAGCCAGCAGAAAATCCTGCCGTGGTGCCAGATAAGGAGAAGACTTAATTCACCCAACAGCAGCAGCGCTTTTGCCTTGGAAAAACTGGCTTAGCAGTCTCTTGCTGATCTGTATTTAACGATGGGCTAATCCAGGAAAAGCCAGATCAATACAGCTTGAGCACAGATGAGCTCAGAGTGGGCTCTGGAAACGACTCAGAACCCAGTGAGAGAGTACCTTGCAAGATCATGTATGCAAGGGAGGATAATGCTTTGGACAAAATTAGCTCTGTTGCCTGTGGCTTTCCGGTTCAGTTCTCCACCAATACACACACAGGACCAGAGAGGATTTCCAGCCCCTCTGGAAGTAAAATACTTGTGGTATCTAGCAGAGGAAAAAGTACTGAGGCTTCCCTTTTGGAGCTCCCTCCTCCTCCGCTCCAGCTGAAGGGCGATGGGAAGGGAGAGTTGAGAGCTTAGACCACAGCCTGAAATCGCCAGGAGCTCAGAAATTTTGGTCCTTGGGCACTTCAGAAGTGCGTAAAGATGCTGCCTTGGAAATGTCTCCCTAACCTGTTGTGCTCAGGGACTCCATGCAACAAAATGCAGAAGACAGCAGTTGCTGTACACAAAAGACTTCATGTGAGAAGCATGTAGGGGGTTCCCCTTCACTGAATGCAAAATTATTATTAAAATAGATAGGGGAGGGGGAAAAAAAGCTGCAGTTTGTCTTTGGCCCTCTTGACTGATCAAGAGAGCAGCACATGGGAGCAGCCTGACAGACTACAATCTTGTAATGGGCTCCTAGACCTGAGGTCTCACCCTCATATTGTAAATGCCACGTTTCCCCTGAGCTTCTGTCTGGCCAACACAAGGAACCCTGGGGGCAGCGGGATAAAGAAGCATTTGCAGGCTTCACGGGTGTTTTTAAGCCATGAGCTGAGCAGCAGGGGCTTTGCTTTTCCCTGTGATGCACTGGGGAGGAAAAGTTCAGGACAGAAACATGAAGAGAGTCCCCTTCGCGCCCTGTCCGATCCCGCTGCCTCTACAAAAAAATTTTAACTGCATTGTGCTGTAATGAGCCATGCCCAAACTACTGTTTTCTGGCCCTGTGTTTATTTTATTTCCTTATTGTAATGAAAGTCAGATGGCTGTTGTTTACACTAGCACAGCACAGCAAGAGCATGCTTGACTCAGTCTAATTAGCTGCAAGTCAGTTTTGGAATTAGGGCAGAGGAAAGAACAGATTTTTAGTAACTACTTTAAATTGAAGCCCTCATTTATTTTCATTACGGCTAGACAAAAGCAATATAATGTTTCCTAGCCTTTTCCACACAGGGCCCTTGCTTTGCTGCACAGAGCTGGATTTTGCTTGCAGAGCATCAGCCTCCCCCCACGCTCCGTGGATGGGGAGGCTGCGCTTTTCCTGCAAGACAGCAAATAAGACAAGTTCAGGCAGCGGCATAGGAGCAGGGAACGAAGGGTGAGCTGGCCTCAAAGCTTGCAGTCTTTGACGACACAAATGAAACAGGTTTAAAACTGCTGCTTGTACCCAGCTGCCTGAGTGCTTTGTCCATCATGTGATACGGCTGGTGCTTAGGTCACCTCCAGTCCTGCGAGAGCAACAAAGGCAAGGCAAACGTTTGCAAGGCAAATGCCTGGGAGCCACGAGGTTTAGGTTCTGTTTTTAATTCACTGTTGGATGGATCCAACTCCTGATGAAATCCATGGCAAGTCTCCCATTGACTTCAAGCCCTGGACAGCGTTGGATAAGTCGCATAAAGTTTCTGAACTCTATAGGCTGTGAATCACACCACATTTATTTGTAAGGAGCAAGCACATTGGGGCTGACCCCAGCAGAGCCCTCGGGTTGGGCTGGCAACCCTGTGCTTGATCCTTGTGTATGGACTGCCCTGCAGCGATGGTGTCAAACCGAAATCCGTATTGGTACGAAGGCAGTGTGAGGCATTTGGATAATGATGAAATTAAAAGCATTTGTAGCTGTTAAAGATTTTTGAAGTAATTTTCTTTACAATTTAGCAACTGTTCATGTTGTTGCTTTATTGTGCTGCCCATGTTTTGCTTAAGAAAATGATTGAAATGCCATTTCCCCCCCCCCTTCAAAATGAACGACAGTATTTCCAGAGCAACGTATACGTGGATGTGCCCAATGACCATGCTGCAATAGAGCTTGACAAGGAATTGTTACAAACACCAGTAAGCGCTGAGGCAGCAATGACAGAAACAGCTTCACTGCATTTTTTGAAAAGCATCCTGCGATCCCCACCAGGTAAAGGCTCTCAGCCCAGGACCACAAGCATCAGATTTAGGGAAAAGGAGTACCTGCAAGACTAATTTTTAGTGGTTGCCTGGGGTAAAGATAGCATTTACTTGGATTTTTACTGCCAAAGAAGTGATGAAGAAGTCATGAGGCTCAAACATAATAACTGGCATTTGTAAATTACAAATACTTTTAGTCTTTAATTAGTTCCTATAGGGACAGTGTTACCAGTTGGTGTCATCCCCCCCAAAAAAAAGTGCAAGCCAACATAGAACAGAAAGAAAAGTTTTTATTTCCCAGAAAGCCCCATGAGCTGAGGCTTTAGGAAAAGCCTCGGCACACTCAGACTCATGGTAGAGACAGAAGAACTTGCAGCATTGTCAAGAAAAGGCTTTTCTACCCCAGCAAAGAGGACACGGACTATATTCATTTATATGATTCATAAATACTATCCGTGAGGGAGGCTTTTTGATAGCTTTTAATTGATAATTAAGATGGAATTGAAAAGGCAATTTGCAGGGAAAGATCCGGTCCCCCTTCCCCACAGCCGGCTCTTCCTGCTACAAAATCTTAACATCTAGGTGATTTTTAAACTAGTTTTTCAGCTACTAAATACCACTGCAGTCACAGAAACATGGGATATAGGATAACAGCAATGGATTTTCTGTATCAGATTCACTATAATTGAAGTATTACAACCCTTTATCAGATATAATAGAAATAAATTTTGACTATCTTGATAAAGTGCCACCTCAGCATGTACATAAGCCTAAGCTACCTCAAATCCAAACTGCATGTAATAATGCACACAGCTAAGTAATCACATATGCACAAATGATTTCTCTTTATATAAACCAGCTCCAGATTGAAATGCAAATAACTGCCACTGACCTTAAAAGATCAAGATTCTCCATCTATATGGGACACTAGCACTAGATTATATGTTTGAGTTACATGTTACTACAGCAGAAGATATATTAAATATTCAAACCGGTCTAACACCAGAAAAAAGTATCCTCAAAAGAGTTCTGTTGAGGAACATTCAGAGGAGGTGGCTAATATTTTATTTTTTTAAATATACCTTTTCAGATACCGAAATCATCTTTCCAGGTCAAATAGCTTTTTAAAAAATATATTAGGTAACACATTTGTTAAAACTACTTTGAGCTAAAGCACACTGAGATTAAGCTGCAATATATATTATTTACAATAGATCTATTTTCCAACAGGGTTCCTGTGTGTTGGATGCAGTGTTGCCAACTGTCAGTAAATTTACGAACAGCTTGTAAATTTAAGTGCTTTCCAGAGAGCTATTGGTATGTGTGTAAAATACTCATTTTGTTCCTAAAACATGGCAAGACATTTTTTTCTATGCTTGAAAAATAAGGAAAAAACCCTCATAAATAATATCATTGAAGCGATGACATATCAGTTTCTAAGAAGAAACTGAAGTAACTCACTTGGCAGCCAAAGTATCAGCTTTTTCTTGCCTTCAGTGGCTCAGAAGATACTAATACCTTGATGCACTTTCAAGGCAAGAGTCTCCACAAAGCTTAAGGGCTGCCTCATTCCCCCCATGAAGATATATGCCCTTGTGCTCGTAGAGTGAAGAAAATTTGACAATAGTAGTAAGGAAGACAGTAATTCTCCAAGTCCCATTATTTAAGCTGACACTCGGATTTGGAAAGACTTCAGTCAAAACTGGTGGCTTGATGCAAAAACAGTTGAAAGAAATAGAGGTAAAGACCAGAAAAAGGAAGGCTTCTCATATCAAAACCCAGAGCTGAAAATAATAATTTTCATGTCAAGAAAAATAGGTGCCAAGCCTGGGCACTCCAATACTAACACAGCAGCCCGCTTTAGCAGCTACCCAGCTATATCAACCCGAGCTTGCTTTCCTAAGCCTGACTATTATAAATCCAAACAGAAATAACCCCTCTTCCTAATGCAAGAACCACTACAGGTTGTTTCCTACAGACTTATATAGCATAATAGCAGGCTTTGGACCCATGGTCAACAGGAGTATCTTCTTCCTCCTATGAAGCACCTACAAAGTTACCCTCAATTAGCAGATTAAAGGTGTTTGCAGGTGTTTAAGGTGGAGGTGCCAAGATCCTGGAGAAATATCCTGTTTTGTCAGCTTTGCAGGTCTTCTATCAACTGGCTGAAGAAATAGTCCTTTACACAGACTTGGTGAGGGTAAAGGACAGGATTTTGCTAGCTTCTACTGCCAGGATGCAAAGTCTAATCCCTGCTTTATTCCTGGAACAGCTGATAACAGGGTTATTAACTCTTAAATTATTGCAAGCACCTTTAGATATTCGGAGTTTTATTAGCCATTTTAGTGGCAACTCAGAGGCTTGAGCTCAGTATCTGCTGGTAGAACAAGTGGAAAACTATTTGCAGTGCTCTGTTTAAAGCACATTTGTGTTTAAGTTTTTGTTCTATGCATCAGGCCAAATTCAGCCATCAAACTGAATTGGATTTGGGTGGGAAAAAGCAGGGATTCAGGATGATCTGAGGGGTTAAGCAGATGTTAAACTTTGGTGGTTTACTCTCACTTTCTTTTTCATTAAAGAAAATCTGGGCTCCCCTTTGAGGTCCTTTAAGGAGTGTGTGATTATCTTTGCAGACAGTGACCAAGAGAGGGGACAGAGGCAGGCTGAACCTGCTCGCAGTCACTCAGCAGCAGGCTGGGGAGAGCAGCAACGCTCTCCCGAGCTGCAGGGTCTCCAACCCCTGGACCACACTGCCTGGGTTGGCTTTACAGCTGTTTGAAAACTCTGTTATGATTACCTAAACTATACATCCTGCTGCAACAGACACAGCACCTTGGCTCTATAGAGGGGCCCTATAATGCACTGTATAATACTAATAAACATGATTGTTATAAAAAGATAAGGTTACAGAACATTTCACTTTGCCAAACTCCAGTTGACTGTAACTTTTAAGTTTTGGCTGAGCAAAGAGCCAGAGAGATTTTAAAATTCAGCAGTAGTAGCTATTCAGAGGGTTGTTCTAGTACTCCTGCCAGGAAAAACTTCGAGTGAAAGGTCTAATTTATCACACATTGGGGTTGCAAACCTGTGCTCTGGGTACAGAGGCAGTTGCTTGTCAGGTTTCAAAAAAGTCTGGAGGAATCCCTGGGTTCGGAAGTGGCAAGAATTCCAGTTCACTGTTCTGAGCAAGCAGCATTGCAGCAAGAGGAACGTGCCCTGCCTGCGCATGCATGCACAAAAGGATGGATTTGCCCCTGTGTTTCTTCACCATCCTCCCCCCACAAATCACTAAATAAAGAATAGTCCATTTTTGAGGCGAAGCTTAGGTTATAAAAAAATGTTTTTTTCATACAAAAATCTGATATGGCAGCCTTCTGTGCTGACAAAGAGAAAACAGTGCTGGGAGAAGGCAACTCAAGAATCCTGTGACGTTCCTATGGACTGAAATATTTAAATTGGAAGCTATTTTATTTTTTTCATCTATTTACATTTCCTTTTCTCTCCCTGTAGTTATCTCCTTTATTTACCATAGGAGGACTGCTCCGAGTTGCTTTTGACAGTAGCTTTCCCTCTTACCGTGTTTCTTTTAGGCTGTCTGAATATAAAGCTCTTGTGAACCACTTCAGACATGACATTTTGATGGGAAAGTCAATACACACCTTACCCTTTGAATCTGAGGGGCTGTTGCAAAACACATGGGTATCATTGAAAAAAGCTCTTCAGTTTTAATGGGATTGAGGTTAAGTACATAATGCCTATTTAATTTGAACATCATAAATATCCCATAGTGTGACAGATCTGCTCATCTCGGAGATGAGAAAAAATAACACCCCATGAAAGATCTAATCTGCTTGAGCACCGCAGTACACTTACTGCACATAGATTCCCACCACCCAAGAACTTTGTATCTATTGATAAACAATAATACCACCCAACCACTAAGTCAACCTGAAGAAGGGTTGACAGACCCCAAACCACTTTTTCATTTTTCCAGTCCCTTTTCCAATGACCTTATGAAAGACACTACCTCCTGTGCAAACTCTTCCCAACTTCATACAGGCAAGGCTCCCTGTTCCCACTGACCCACAGCACCCCACGTGCCACCCAGCCACGGTGGCTGTCACTTATCTGCCTTCACCCTGGCCATGTTTCAGCAGTGGGTGAAGTGATTCATACACACAAACAATAACATGCAACACTGCAAGAAGTTTGCAGCATGGTTTGGGGTGGAAGGTGCAATGTCAAAGTTACTACATTCCCACTACCCATGCAACAATATATGATCTCATGGCAACTCCACAGTGAAACACATGTCCAGTTTCCCAACCTCCATCTGGCTGGAGACAGCTGAGCTGACAATACCACACCAGTCCTTGGCTGGGACTCACCAAGGACACAGGTTTCCACACATGCACACTTTCTTTTCCCTCTCTCTCCTTCTCCAGCTGGAGAAGGAAGGTGTGTTTACAGAAGACAGGCTAAACACCTAAGGCTTAAGCAAAGCTGGTGGAATGCAGGCTGTCCTTTTAATCTTCTTGAGATCATAAGACAGAAAATAATGGCAAGTCACACCCATCAGTTTCCAGGAAAGTAAAATCTTCACACTCAGCCACAAAGGAATTAAAAAAAGAATTGTAGATTTTTTCCCCCATTTCTCACTGAAGTTTCAATTTAAAAAGAACAACCACCAGCACAGACCTAGGCAAACCTCTTCACCATAAAGACCACACAAGAAAACTTCTGACCAATGATCCGTTTCTGGATAGAATTAGAGAATTGTAGGGGCAAAAATGGGAGAGAAGGAAGAAAGTAAATTAGTGCAACCATGAATGAGACTTTTTGAGCTGCAGAAGAGACAGGTTCTCTCCAAACTTGGGAGGAGAGAACATTCCACTGGGCAAGTAAAGCTCCCTCCATGCTGCCCGCTCTTCAACCCAGACCTGCTGGGACCACTTTTAATGCCAACTGTCTCTGTAGTCCATTCAGCTCCAGGTCATTCATTTGAGATTGCCAACAGGGGTGCTAATTAGCACCAGTCATGACAGACAGCATTTTGCTGATGTGGGCAAGCATCCACTGGGAATGTGCTGGAGACCACCAACTCAATTCCCGGAGATGTTTTTATTGTAATGTTTTTGCTATCCTGGATACCTTGAGCTGTTTAGTTAAAGGAATCCTCCTAGGAGTTGTGTGGGAATATATACATACCTATAGAAAAACCCAGGCATTATGCATGCTAAATGCATATCACAGGCTAATTATAATTTCTCTGCAGATGCCAATCAGAAGAACAAGTTAAAGCCACTGAGAGGGGGAGGGGGGGGAAAAAGCATCTGTGGTTTGCAAGGTAGGTGTACTTGACATGTCCTTTTATTAATTCTAATTATAGAGGTTCCACAAATGGATGTCAAACATTCTCAGGGTGTTTCGCTAAAAGATTTCTGTGATGGAAAAAGGAAGAACTCCACCCCAGCAGATCATTTCTTCTTGTTTGTTTTACTATTTTGACTGTTTTCTTACTTTTAGGGCAACCAAGAAAGAGAAAGCGAAAAAAATCCTTCTGGCCTATGTTCAATTGCTGTATGCCCCTCAGCTGAAATGGAAAGCAAACATTCCCAGAATCTGTTGAATTCAAACAAATGAACTGGCCAGCACCAGCCTGAGAGAAAAAGTTAAATGGGAGCAGTAGGAATAATTCCAGTGGCTGGATAGATGCGTCCATACATTGTCTCTGTGGCATACCTTGCACCTCCTGTCTCTCACTCTGGATCTAAGGGCCATATTCCTACTCATATTCTGCCCCACAAGCTTTTTCCTGACCAAAAGTTGCAGTTCACGATTCTCCCCGGTCCCAGTGCAGCCAACTGCCCTTATTCAGCAGATGAAACATAAGCTTAAATATTTGCTCAGGTTCCACTGGCTTTGATCAGACTGATGCAGGGGTTGGAAGTTAATAGGGATGAAAAGCATCCGACTGTCCCATTTCTCCCTTTCTGCAAAGGAAGGCTTGCTTAATCTCCACTTGTAAAGAATCAGATGGAGCCATTGCCTTTCCATATGGCTCTCCTGGATTTATACTAATAGACCTGAAATTGGAAAATCTCTTTTGTATTAAGTTCTGAGATCCATCACAATGGGACATCTCAAATAATGGCACCTATTTGTGTTCCCACCTAGGTCACTCCGACAGGGTCACTCCTTTAAAGGCTGAACCCCTCTTTTTTTTTTTTTTGGCAGGTTTCTCATATCTTGCAGCTCCTGCAATGCATCATGATGTCAGCAAAGTCCCAGCCTGCCTACAGCACACTCTTCTCTAACCCTTGACATACAAACAGCTGTTTTCCTCCTAGGCTCAAACTCTTAGACCAGGGTTGGTTCCCACCCAACATATTCTCACAGTCCATTTTATTGGTACAACAAGCCTGGGTGCCTTAAAAATGAGGACCAAGGGTGATGGCAGCCTGTTTATTTAGAAATTAAGAGTTTCATTTGCAGCAGGTGTAGATCAAGACAATTCCACTGAACTGTGCATGGCCTGCTAAGGACTGGTCTGCATGTTAAACACAAAAAAGAGGATATTTTAACTAGAGAGTCAAATGCATTGGAGATTGCTTATTAATTGCCCTTGCACAGCTGTCAGCTACTACCAGAGTTTTAGCTAGACCACATGAACAAACAATTCACTAAACCCTTTGCCCTCTCTCTCTTGCCTCCCCATCATCCCCTCGCCGCACACACACACTTCCTTACAGAGGGAATTCCACAGCCTTGTACAAATCTGGATACATTAGAACCCAAACCCATCATTTTCCTTCAAAAAAGTGTCTATAAATGGAATCATCAGCTGCATCCAGGGCCCCGATCACATGCTCAAGTAAACAGATCAAACTTCACCGAGAGCAACACAGCTGCACACGCTTACAGCAGCAGAGAATTTGGGCTGAGGCCCAGATGCTCAAAGGGACTGAATAGCCTAATTTCTATTGAAATAACTTGGGGTTAGACACCTAAATACTTTCGAAAAGGCAGGTCCAGTGTTTGGTTCCCCCCCCCCCAGATTAATTTTGTCTGAACCTATGTTAGTTAATATTAAAAAAAAAATCTTAACGGGCTATTCTGAAGTAGTACACTTAAGGGTTATTGCTCTTGACTGGCTAATAAATTATATTTTTATTTGCCAATAAAACAATAAGAATAATTTTGGTTATTCTACTTTCAGAAGAAATTATTTCTTCCCTCATAAGTGTTGGCAAATGGTAAGATATGCTATAGAATACCAGATGATTCGTGTATCAATAGAGGAATAGTGGAAAAATACCCTAAGCAAACAAAAGGAGCAAGAACAAGTTGTAATCTGCATATCTGAAATTTGTTATATTACAGTTCTCTATCAGTGAATGACCTGTTAGAGACTGTCTCAAAAAAATGAGCATTTGCTGAACTACGTGGTAGGTGGAATTTACTGTATGGAGAGAAGCAGCTGTAGGAGTATAAGAATTTTGGCTTTGTCATAGGTAGTTGAGAAATGTTTTTGCAAACTATATGAAACTTTGGAATAATAAATGATGCCTTTTGGTAAGGTCACCTAGACCAATCTGTCACCCATCTGTTTTTGCAAGCAACAGCACGATGAGAAAATGCAATAAAACTGTAAAAAAAAAAATAGTCATTGATGCAAGATGGCACAGGCAACCTTTTCAGAGCAGTACCAAAGTCCCACTTCACGTACAATTGGGAGCACTGCCTATGGGTGAGCTTCCAGGGAAATTGCTTAAAATTCATGTTTCCCCCATAGTGTGAACTATGTGTTAGGATAGGCAGTGTTAGGAGTAACACTCCCCTTCTGCAACAAGCAGTGACAGAATTATCCTTTACCATCCAAGGCTGTTTTCAACAAAAAGAGAATTTTTCCAGACCAGGCATAGATGCAGATACTAACCCTTTGGAAAGAATGAGAGTGAAAGAACAAAAGAACATAAATATTACATCTGACCATAATGGCAAAGAGTAGGGCTCACAGTCCATATAATTTTTTGTCACAATGTTACATCGCTATTCAAGATGACATCCCCTGACTTCTCAATTAATAATAATAATCAGCTGGCTCCAAGGAAGATAGTATTTATATTCAGGCAGTGACTGTCCCCTCAATGTCCTCAAAACATTTTACCAAGAAGTCAAGTTCAGAAATAATTTACTGCAGGTATCAGTAAACTCACCTTTGCCCTACTGGATCCTGAAAATCACCTAGGGAAACTTTAGCTTTTCTTGTGTAAAGTCACTTTCCACCCCACCCCCCCCTTCTACAATATTTTCTGTTCAATCCAGATGGTGGGGATCTTCACATGGGAAGCGTTAAGCAGCTCCTGAGATAAAGCCACCTCAAAAGCAATATGAACATGCACACCAAAGAGGTTACTCAGAAATGACCAAGTGGTTATTTTTATTCAGATTGAGATGAGTTTGTAGAAGGGCTCTAAGCAAGCTGGAAGAAACGGCCAAAATCACATCACACATCTCAAAGTGTCTGTTATATCCATGGCTGCAAGCCAACACACACCAAAACTGAGATACCTTTTCTGTATTAGCAGTCTCCTAGCAGGCCAGATAGCAGCTGGTCTTTATCAGAGAGAGAGAGTTGTGATGGGAAGACAGAACAGTACACAGAGCCTCTTACCTTCTGCCCACAGTACAAACCATGGAGCTCCAGGGAGAAATTTGCCCCTTTATCACCTAAACTCAAACCTGGGGCGGGGTTGCTTGGCCCACTTAATTTCCTGCAAACTTTGTTTAGTTTCAAGCAGCTGGCAGGAGGACCCAGCCCAGAGTAATACAGCTGTTGGCAATCACAGTATCTTTCATTCATTACCAGTTATTGACACTAGAGTGCTGTTAGAATTAGGAAGTCTTTCTTTTTTTTCTTTTTTTTTTTTTCCTTCCCCTGCAAGCAATGACAATTTCTTGGATCTTCAGTCATGACCAGAAAGTACCATGTTATACCTAGGAAGGATAAAAAAATAAATAAAATATGTCTGGATAAT
>NW_008824374.1:189813-201646 GCF_000699105.1 Pygoscelis adeliae | reverse complement strand
CTGCTGGCATCACTTGCAAAATGAGCAATCCCAGACTGAGAAATTAGATTTAGCAGCTCCATTCTGGACAGGAGTGTTGGGGGTATCAGTATTTCAGCACTTTCCAATGGTGATAACTGACTAATCTGCTGAAAGTAAGCTAATTATGTTCATCGTAATGAAGTTTGGTATTGAGAAACTGTACTTTTCCTCTGAGTACATGAGCTAATCAGAACACAACATACAACTGCAAGTCCCTCTGACTCTACCGATTTTGTAGACGTGGATTTCCCATTGCTTGGAGATTGTGTTAGGGCTGAGGTTTCCCTCACAAATTTGCTTTCTTTTTCCTTCAGGGATTTTAAAGAGGGAGGAGGGAATATCTTTTTCCCCCACTTATAGCATGTTTTCTTGATGAATTTAGAGTCATACATAGATTTCAGACCGTAAGATTAAACTTTTCTCTATTGCATTACATAAATGTGTTTCTGATAATTACAACCATAAGCCTGATTGTTTGGGCTTTTGTGATCATGTTATCCAGTGAAAATCTATATGCTCACAAAGGTGTACTAAAATCCATATTGAAGTAACCACAGAATAAGTTACGTTGAAAAAACTTCATGAGGTTGGTTCTCCATTACTCCTTTCCTTGCACAGTCATTTATACCAATAGAAAGTAAGTTCAGAGTGGTTACAAAATTGTACTACTCTCATTCAGCAGCATTTTGAGACCCATCTTGCAATCAGGAGGATGACAAGATGCAGTGCAAGAAAATAGAAAATGTCACGAGAGAGGTGATTTGATAATTTCAATATATTATATTAATTAATCTTTTCCATGGACTTTGGCAGAGTTATTGTAGCATAGCCGTGGGAAATACCAGGTTCTCTCTCTATCTTTTGTACCCATCTTCATCACTCCAAGAACTGAAGCGCATCAACAAGACACCACGAAGGAACACGGCACATGTGAGCAAATCCACGTACAGGTTGTCACTCTGCATAAGTTGATGCGTGGTAATTTCATACTCCACAATAAGTTAGGATGCCTAAGCTCTGCATTGCCAAATACAACCAATGTTGAAAGCTCTGGAATTGCCCAGAGATCTGACTTTTTTGCTGCAGAGTGACTCATCTATTGGTCTGACCTTCTTTCCTTCTTTTTTTCCTATTTTATGCTCAGTGCCTGTAGCAAAAGTGTACATTTACAGCTCTCTTGGAAACACGCTTAGAGAAAATGGTAGGAAATGATACTGCAGAAACTATAAATGGTTCCAGAAAGACGGTAACACATGCCACAGAGTATTTTGGCTAAAAATATATATGGAACCAGATTGTCATTTGGTGGATTGGCATGGTTCAAAGGAAGTTGTTGAAATGGTGCCAATTCATGCCAACTGAGGAACTGATACCAGTATTTTTGTTGGTAACTAGGTAAAATAAAGCCAAATGTGATATTTTATGTCCTGGCATTTTTAATTTTATCTTGAGGTTCTGGGGACAGGAAAAATAAAAAAAAAAGCACTTCCCTCATGAGGTTTATGTTTGTTCAAGGAATGCTTAATATAAAGAGAGACTCATATCATACACATAGAGACTCCCCAAGCTCTTTTGAATCTGGAAAGTACACATGGACGGTATCCACTGAGCCAGACTGCAACACTTATGGACTTGTTCTATCAACCTTCTCTAATTAACTGAATTTAACAAATATGTTGTTGCCAGAGCAAGGATAAGGATAAAGAAATTTGTCCTAACTTTTTGGCACTGATTTCTAACCCTGCTGTTCCCATGCTGGTACACACTGTTTCAGAACAGCTTGTTACCTGACACCTAATGAAGGAAAATAGGCACATATAGGTGGTTGTCCAAAGCCACAAACCTAAAACTAGAACAGAACAGACTGGGATTATGAAATTGCACCCAGTTTAGAGAAAAAACCAAGGGTGTCAGTTACTTTTTCAAGCTGTCTTGGGAGTCTGTTGTCTGTCCCAAAATATGGGAGGTATTCTCAGTAGGTCCCTTGGAGCCACGAAAGTTCTCATTTCCTTCTATGAATTTCAGGTTTCATTCTTGCATCTACAAGAGCGCATCAAATATGTGGATAGATGAATCAAAACATGCACTCAGCCTTCAGATTTGGGGATTAAATTGGAGAGGGGAGGGTAGGGAACACTCCCATGTATCATTTGGTATTAGAAGACAGATTTTGAGCAGAATTTCAATATAAATCTTGAATTGTAATTGGCTGAAGTAAATTTATCCTGTTATTGGTAAACCCCAACCCATAGGTAAATCTCAACTGATGCTCAGACCATAGCTGTCTCAAACCCAGTATAGCTTCTTGATCGCTAGGGCTGGGATTTAAAATATAACATTCAAAATGGCCCTTTTCTTTCTTTTTTAGTTTATTCCTATATTCCTGTACATTTCTAGTAGGACTGACAACTGCATTGGCATCAGTGGCTTGGGACAGAGTCACTTGCCTCAAAGGTCCTTGACAACGTTTTGTGGCCAAAAGCCAGCAAAGAGTGGCCACTTCCTTTCTGTGGTACCAAATACTACCTGTATTTGGGCTCCTTTTTCCAACACATCTTTTCACCTCTGGTTTCTCACTGCCCTCTACCAGCTGTCTGTGCCTACAGTATCATACACTGCAGAAGAGCTACAGAATGGATTTAATTTGGCACAGAACAACAGTTGTCCTGGGCCAGAGCCTCAGTGTGGGCTCCTTTTCCAAAGACCAATGTAGGTGAGAGAATTTCATGGCAGATCAGGATTTCGCTGATCAAGAAAGCAAGGATCTTTCATGGGGAGGCTAGTTCATTCAAAAGCTACATGACTTGGCAGCCCAAGGAGCCTTTTTCTTGCATGCTTGTCAATTCTGCTGGCAGCATGTGGGTAGTCCGAGCTTGTGCTTCATGGATTTCAGAGCCCCTGGATGGCTTTGTACTGTGTGCCAAATGGGGAACAACAGCCTAAGAAAACAAAGCTCGTGCTATCATGCAACCTGGGAGGGATTTAGTCTCCATGTAAATGTTTCCAATGAGCAATTGTGTGAAGGTCACAATTTACATTACAGTGATTGCCCACCGCAGGAGGCACTAGTGTGGTTAACCTCCTTCTCCATGTGCATCATATCAGCAGAAATGGGATGGATTAGTGTTACATTGTCACACTGCTCTTTGGGGATCCTGGTTTACATTTCAGTTCTGGCTGGCAAACAATATTCTTGATTCTTCCATGTGAGAAGAGAGAAGACCATTTCAAACCAGGCAAGGAACAAAGCACTTGCATTTCAAAGCACGGGGGAGACTATTTCTAGTGGATCCTCTCTATCCTTAGCAGCTCGGGGAACGCTCTTTGCTGCATATCTTTTGTTGAACCTCTTTCAAGTCCTTCTAATGCAAAGTGTAGGAGTTCACCTTTGAGATTGACCTTGTCCACACCGAAAAAAGTGTGCCTCTCCTTTCCCACTCCACCATCATGTTCCTCAGCCTGTAGAGCAGCAGATTACAGAGGCAAAGTGCAGAATGCCACCTCGTGGTTTCTGACCTTTGAAGACCTTTTTGGCAAAAAGTGTTTTTTTCAGCAGTTTTAAGAAGCAGTTACCTAGCAGAACTGGTGCTACCAATCAAACCATCAGCTTGCAGCAGCCATGTTCCCCTTGTTCTTTGCCTTTGCATCCATAAATAACCTTTACATGCAGGAGCTGGCTGTATTGCAGAGATTTCCTTGGTTTTGAAATCTTTGGCTCTTTGAAATGTTTTATTTTGTAGGAGCAGGCCTCTGGAAAGCAATTAGACAATTCCAGAGAAAAACTGTATTAGCTCAGAAGGTTTATTTCGGGGAACTTCTGCATTACCTTTCTCCCCAGCCATGCCATCCCGTTTCCTTCCCCTCTGTAAGGACCGTTTCAACAGGTGCTATATTTAGACCCATCATTCTTGCAGACCTGGTAAACATGTCTTGCTACCAGTGGTGCGGTCTGACTTGATTTTTGAAGGGGATGGTGAGATGTATTGTGTTTGGCTCAGCCTGAAGGGCTTCCTGGCAGTGACCTTTGCAGGGAGCAGTAAGGATACCTTCCCCCTGGGAGCACGCAGACACCCAAACACTGCAGGAAAGGTGATGTTAGTCACATTTGTTGGTACTGGGGGTTGTGCAGAATGTCACTCACGTTGGAAGCTCTTTGAGACAGAGACAACTTTATTTGCTTGCTGTGTTTGTTAACAGCCTGGCATCATGACTGCTCATGAACAGGACTCCTAGACCATAAAAAAATACATAGAAATAGTAGTGGTCAGTTGAAGAATCAAGTAGCCAGTCAGTCCAGAAAATGGAATATTTGTGCAGTTGTTAATTTTCTTCATTCTGTCCCTCACGCTGCAGTGGAGATTATGCAATTTGCCATTTGTCTCCAAAAATACAACTGGATTTCATTGCTGCTGTGTTATCATTACTCCATCAGCTGGTACTGGCTATGTATTAACTGGCAATACCACCAAGACCCTGGGGACACCTCCATACACCCCTGAAGCAAAATGTACCTAACCAGGCAAGGCGGACAAAATGAGGCTTACTGACACGTGTGGTATCCGAGGCAGATTGAGATTGACAGGGAAGTAGTGAGTGGCAAGGGTTGGAAGAGAGATCCAATGTAACTCTGCAATTGCCGAGGCTGACATTTAAATTGCAGGCAGCCATGGGCTCATTCCAGGAGCCGCTTGCGGTTGGATGCAGTTTTGATCATTTAGAGAAGAAGCAGGAAAAAAAAAAGAAAAATCAAATTGTTCTCGGAAATCATGTTTAATGTAGAAATCTGGTTAATATTAAATTGTAATCTACAGTTTTCAAGTATACTATTCCTCGAGGAAAATGTTTCCTGTTTGAGGGCCGCGAGTATTAAGGGTTCCCTTATTACATCACTTCCTATGTCAGACCCAACAAGCCTTCAACATGCATTAGTGTATTGATAATGGTAATTTCAGAATGATTGTTTGAAAAAAAAAATATCTGGGCAATACTCCAATCATATGGATCAATTTAGCTTTAGAATAATGGGGCCAAGCTGGTATTTTTGACACTGTATCCAAGTAGTACTTTCACGAGAGGTGTTCTCCACTGCAATTCAGTTTCAGGAGCATGTAGTGTTTGGCCATCAATTACAGCACCAGGTCGATTTATTCACTGCTAAACTGACTTTGCAGGCAGAATTCCCCTTAATCCCACACAAATTGCAAATTGATAACTGTGCATGGAATGGAATGAACATTATGCACCCAAGTGTAATAATTTATAATAATAATAACCCACAAAATATCTGGACACTTTTACAAAAACACAGCAAAAACATATATTACCAAAAAAAAACCCCAACCGCTAATAACCAATTCTGCCAGCAAATAGTATACACACAACCCAGCAAGCCTCACAAATTACGAGGAAGGAATTTTTGCAGGAAGACACCACTTATGCTTTCTATAAAATACTGATGGAAAGAGCTTTCCAGAGCTGTCGACAAGAACAGAAGGCGGCCAGAACTCTACTTTTAACTCTATCAGGCTTAAAGATTGCCAGTGGTTTAACATTTTAGTTCTCATAACGTGATCCGCGAGTCTTCGGCAGAAGTGTTCATAGGTCGCTCATGGTGTCATGGTTCTTTAAGGACTAACTGGTTCAGAAACTTTTCAGTCTAACATTGGTTGAAAGTGTTCATGGGAAACAGCAGCTAAATGTATTTCTCATTGTGAAAAGAGAGAAATTATTGAAAATGTCAATTTGACATTTCTTTAAAAGTCCAAAATAAGTTTTCATTTGGGAAAAAATATCAAACTATAGTACAAGAAAGTGAAACTCTAAACAAAATGTTTCTAAAGCAATCTAAACGGAATGTTTCAGTTAACTGCGGTATGTACTGACTTGAAAAAGTTCTTATATTATCTGATGACAATGAATTCTTGGGTGGTGTATACCTGGCTGTTCTTGGAATTACAATGATTTGCTCCCAAGCATCATCTTTCAGCAGAAGAAGTCACTGCTCAGTTAGATAAGGAAGTTGTCTCCTAAACTGTAGCCCTAGTTCCAAATGTACTTCTGTGTTAAATAAATGACTGTAGTCAGGTGACTTTTTTAATCTTTAAGTTTGTTCTCCCTAGAAAAGGTTAATGTCAACTGTTCTGATCGTGTTAGATGATTATTCTTTTTGATAGCTAATTTAGTTCTCTGTGAAACGCTCTAGACCTTAAAATATCTTTTAATAGGACCGTTGTCTCTTTCAATGGACATTTGTATTACTTGATGAAAAATAATTTTATTTCAAAATTTAAATACACTGTGAAAATGTATTTCACAATGAGAAATACATTTAGCTGGTGTTTCCCATGAACACTAAATATAGCTCTATTTGCATCACCTGCTTCTAAATTCTGATTTTTTATTTTAAACAGTAACCTGCTATTGGAGCTGCCACTGCAAGCAGAATAACTATCCTGATTTTCACAGAGCACCAACGGGAGTGAGTTGCCTTCAATAGGATTTCAGTGCGCACAAGCACAACCCCTGCCTTTCCTAAAGATTAATATTGAATGTCATATGTGCTGAGATACATGTTGCTAAATCCAAACAGTATTAATGAACCTGTATTTATTTAACGCTTAAGGCTAATGTTAGTGAAATAACTGATAAAATCAACTAGAATACCTATAGTTCCAGGAAAATGTAACATACATTCTAAATTTGTAGTCAAATTCTTTCTTTTCTTAGTAAAGAACACAGCATATGTATTTCTAACATATTAAAAAGTGTCTAAACCATGTGTTACATATTAGAAAATTGATCAATTTTCATACTGTTCAAGATACGTGGCACTACGCATTATATTTTAATGTATCATCATAACATATAATCCAAATGCAATGAAAATTGGTCAGTTTTGTCATACTGCGAATATGCTGTACTTTACACATATTATCCTCCTTTATTTACCTGTATATGTAAAGAAATGGTATAAAAAATTTACACACAGTCTTTCCCCTCTACTAGTATTGAAAAAAAAAATCCTGTTTTCTTTAGAGAAGATAAGGCAGGAGGTAAAGCAGAAAAATTATCTTTTCTCTGAGCTTTATTCCCTGATGTAATTCTTTTGAAATCAATGGCTGGCTACTCAGCCGATGAAAAAAATGCTGCTGTATTGAAAACAGGCTGAGAATGCAAATATTTTTTCCTCTCAATTATACCAGGTAAATACAGAAAATTAGTTCAGAGCAGTGGGTCAATTTTTCTGCTAAAATAACTTCCTTGGCTTCAGAAGTCGGCTCTGCAGGACCTGCCCTTCTTCCTCTCAAACTAACGTAAAATCTGCAGTAACTACACAGACAAAACCGGACTCGATTCCCCCGATCCTCATATCAACACACAGAGCAAGATTTATCCTGGTGAAGGCAAGGAACTGTACCAGAGCAAAAACCCCTCTCAGTGGGATCAGAGTCAGCCCTCTGCATTTCATACAAATACTCCAGATTTAGATGAGCCTGAAGTTAATTCGGGACCAGTGACTAAACCGGTGCGAATTGAGGTACGTCCCTTGAATTCTGCAGCTAGAGATTTGGCTTTTGGCCCATGCACGGAGATTTATACCGGGCTAACAGAAAGCAGACTTCATCCTTCCCACCACCCTCCTGTTTGTCCGTCTCCCTCCTGCTAACGCAGGACAGCTCGGCAGAGTAAATCACGCTGCCGGCCCGGCCTCCGGAGCTGCAGCTTGTAAAGAGGCTTTTGCAGACTAGCAGAGTCATACCCTAGAACAACAAAATCCATTGGCAATAAGAGCAGAGAGAAAGCGGCTCATTTTTCAAGGGCTTTCCAGCCTGCTTTCTGCTTCGGCTCCATCCAGGAGCCAGCCTTACAGACTTACCAATATTTTCATAATTAACTGACCAGAATTTTCATAATTTGTAAACACAGTAAAATAGCTTTGAGACATAGGGTGTGCAGTCAGAGGGAGTGTGTGTGTGATGGGGGAATGGTGCCGGGGTGAGGGGCAGGAGGGGGACGTTTCCTCAGGCAATTTACATTTGACTCAGGAAATCTGGGAGGGTGCCCGCTGCAGTTAAGTGATCAGGCTCACGACTCAAAGCGATTTTTCTTGAAGTGTCACTGCAACACACAACCACCATGTGTTCTTTCTTGGCTCGGCTTTCTGTGCTGATGCTCCAAAACTTGGACGGGCTGCTCCAGCCTGCCCGGTTTTCATCCATTTGCTTCGGCAGGGAAGAGGACAAAACTGCGTTTTGATGCATGTGTGAGTGCTCCCCTAGCCCTCCTCCTCCTCTCACTTCCACAAGAAGGGGCCCTCCTGATTTTTGGGATTTGGACAAAACTGCTAGGAGTTATTGGACAACAAGGTCTAGGATGTGTGTCTCTGTAGAGGAGACAGAGGCTATGCGAGGAAAAGGAATAAAAAATTTCGGAAACAATCCAAATTGCATTTGCCAGACTCAGCCACCTCCGCTGATCTGCCGCTCCTAACTAAAAACAATAGGCCTGACCCCATATTGTTCTGCACTTGGGCTCATCCCTTACACTGGTGTTCAGTGGGTGCAAAATGCTTCAGCTCAGAACTGGACCCATAATGGGACCCCTGGGCTTGTGAGAAGTGTAATGGGATTACCCAGGGCTGGGAGCAATCAGAGCATGAGCGGAGTATCATGTCTGAAGGCTGTAAGTAACTCTCAGTCCCATCATGCCAAAAGAGGACACTAATTTGGTGCTGTTTCACCATCTGGATTCTAGCTGGAGGCCACCCACCCAAGCACTGACCAGCTCATATATTGCTTAGCTTAGATGATTTGATGTGATCATGACCTGAGGCTGTATAGCTGTCATAGGGGAAGAAATAAAAAACAGCTTCGTTTACAGAACTGAGTTCAGTTTCAACTCCCAGTGAAAAAAACAAAACAAAACCCCAAAAGCATTTAAAATATAGTAATTCTGAGAATTGCAAAATCTCCTGTGGCTGACAGCGATTTCTATAGGGCACACTCTTGAAAAAGGCAGCTGGCATGGCTGAAATCAGAGCCACAGCTAACCTGAACGCTATGATCACAGCACTGCCAAGTCAGCATACCACTGACGTGCCAGGTCCCAACGCATCTATCACCTTCCTTTTCTCCATCTTGGGTTTCTCCTCTTGGCGGCCGGCAGCATGGCTGCAACACAGTACTATGGCAAAGATGGATGCTGGACATGCTTGGCAACAGCAAGTGATTGAACTGGCCACGGACACAGCTCAGCTCAGGCCATGGAGTGGGGGTGAGGTGCTAGAGGCAGTGGTAAGTAGAAAATGACACATGCTGACCTTACTGTGTGGGGAAACGCCTCTGAAGAGGCCAAGAGCCAGGCAGCACATGCTTGTGGATGGAAGGACCATGCAACACTGACTCTTCTGCTGTGGTTTTTGTTTCTTTTTAAAGGGTATTGTTTTCCTAGGCATGATAAAGCAGAACAGCCTCAAGTCAGTGATACGGTAGACTTCTTGTTGTACATCTTAACTCCCCTGTTGCCAAACTCTAATGTTTCCCTGCTGTGTTTCTGGGGTCACTTGGATTTCTCTTAGTCCAACCTGTCAAGAAACCCCCTTATTTCACATTTTGGGTCTCAACTAGATCTCACTAACACACCTATTCCTGACTTGCAGAAGCTTTCTCCTCTTGCAATGCTAAGATCTGTACAGCTCGGCTAATCTATGTTCATCTTTACCTAGTGTTCTTGTTCACTCTCAGTCTGATGTGCCGAGATCTTGGACTCCTGACCTGTGGCAGGCATCATATCCCAACGCAAGATGCCTTTAGCACCAACCCTGTGAGCTCCCCACCACTGGCTGTTGCTGGCTTTCACTCAAGCAGACCTGCAAAAATGAGATGCCTTGACTAAGCATGTCAGCACAGGGCTTTTTGGAGGACCATGTGTAAAGGTAAAGGAGAGTGCAGTCTCCAAACCCACCTTGCTTTTGGATCACCCTGATGTGTTTGTTCCCAACAGCCTACTGACCTGCAGTGACTAGTCTCCTAATTGAGCTGTCTAAATTATGTGTATAACATTCTATGGTGTAAGTAAGCCTCAGACTTTATCAGCCTGGGTGGTAATTGATCTAACAATGTCAGAGTGAAAGGGCATGCCCACATGCTCTCCAAGCTGGCCGGATACGAGCCAGCTCCAGTCTAGCAGCCTTCTAGATGCATTAACGTGGCACCTCGCCCAAACTAATAAGTCCCGTGGAGAGGCGCCATGTTAACATGGCCATAAAGCTTCCAGGTTGGAACAGCTTCACGAGTAGGTCTGCCGAGGAGCCTGGGTCTGTCAGCACTGGGAGAGGTAGACCTCTTTTTTGTTGCTGTTTCTCATTTTAGAATCCAATTTCAGCTGAGGCAGAAGACTTCCCAGCTTAGGTATGCCCCTGAGCATGGGGCAAAGGTGTGTAGCACTCTCCAGCAGAAACACTTAGATGTTGGGTGGTTTTACTCCCTTCCTCCCATGCACAACACACACAAAGTCCTGCATGTGCTTGTGTGCACAGGCACACATGGACACACACGAGTTTTGGTCTGATTTGTACAGTTTTGAAAGCAACCTGGAATAATTCGGCCAAATTATAGAAAGGAACACCATGTCCTGTTTTCTTGTGATTTTTTTGCCTTTCATTAAATGAAAGCTAAATGGCAGATAATGACTCACTCATCTCGATCCACCTTATAAGCCCCACAATCAAATCTTATTGCAAAGGCATCTAAGGTATGTAGTGCTGAAGAAAAGTACTTGTCAGGAAGGATAGAGAACAAAGGGTACCTGGAGGTTAGTAAATGTTTTTCATGGGTTCTGTAAGCTGTGGTTTCCTCTATTGGGGGTGTTATATACTTTCAGCTTTCTAGCTCCTCTGTCAGACACCCAGCCAAACAAGGGAGTGATTAGCAGAGCTCCCTTGTTGAGGCTATTGTTGTAGGTATGGTTTTAATACACCCACAGTTCTTGGCACTGACATTCATTTTCTGACTCCAGGAAATCTTGAACTGTTTATTGATTCAAAGGCAAGAAATAGAACATTGAGATGGAGCTAATTGGACGGAGACATAATCTGCAAGTCACCCAAATAAATATTTCCATTAATTGAGACCTAGTTTTGTGGGAGGAAAAAGTAGCCTGGTTTAATAGCGATAATTTCTTGCAAATCTACATTTTATTAGCTTGTTTTTCCATGGACAGACCCTTAAGTGCAGGCTTAGTTGAAGATACACTGATGTCACAACACAAGATCCAGGTGCCCACAGTTTGCCTGCTCTGGCACCGACAAAGGCTGGCCTTGCTCTGAAGAGGGGTGGTTAGTCTGCCTGCCACATTTCAGTGTTTGCACAGGAAAATGGCCTGCAGAGACCTCTGGCCCTGGCCACCTGGCTGCTTTTTTTGCCTATGAATGCTCTTCAGTGATAGATGGGATAGGAGGTGCCTCAGATACCTAAATTGGGCGTTCACTGTCCAGATGAGAGAGTCACACAAGCCTGCATCAATCCCTAAAGAACATTCTCTGCTATGTTGGATTCTTTTTGGCCTTTTTTAATTTTGCCCTTCCATGCTTAGAAATATCCATGGGCTGCTGCTTTGCTTCATCAAATTTTTGCAAGAGGCAGACATGGTCACAAGCTGATTTGGGGAAAAAGGAGCCCATGCTTTAATAGGCTTGTTGTATGACATGGGAACACATGCTGGATGATGATGTTAGTGGGAACTAACAGTCCCTCTGTCCTCTCTCTACGTCCTCCAGTAACTGGCACCTGACAGAAAGAGAGGCTTTGGCCCT
>NW_008824374.1:169839-189716 GCF_000699105.1 Pygoscelis adeliae | reverse complement strand
GACGGCAGTGATCCAAAGTACTCGGAAGAGAAATAGGAATAAAGACAGACCAGAGAGCAATATTTATAATGTTTCATTCTTTGGAACAGCAAGGGCTGGGTTATACGCATGAAAGCTCTTGCACTGGAGAGAAACACTGTGCTGGCTAAAGTATCTCAGCAACCCTTTTTCTAATTAAAAAGAACTCCTCTCTTCCCTGCCTCTCATTTTACAGCAAATTAGATACGAAATCAGATCTGCTTTCTCTGTTTCTCTGAACTCTAATGACAGCTTACCATTGAGAAACATTTTGTTTGGGCCTAGGAGAGAGGGCAGAAGCCAAGAACAGTCTTCACAGTTTGAAATACACTGAGAAATGTTCAAGAAACTCCCTTGCTGCTGCAGCAACAAGACCAATGCATGCCACAGTCTGAGAGCAGAGCCTCAGGCCAAGGAGGAGAGCAAAAGAGCTGGGGATTGAGAGGGGAATCGCTACTTCTGCAAGTGAATGACGACACAGACTAAGGTGTGCAGGGTACAGTGATGGGTACATTCAGGCAAGCAGGATGTACCTACCTCTAGTCTGGACGATAACAGATTTATGTCTTGCTGCTTGTCATGGAATATCAAGCAGGTAGATAAAACTCTTCATACTTAACATCCCACTGGAAAGCAAAGAAAATTAAAATCTTCACTATCTGTGCAAAGGGACAGATCTTCTAAGGGTATAAACCCACAGTCCTGCTCTAATGTCACCGGAGCAACCTCAAATCCTCATCTTCTCTAGAGGAAAGGTTTGACTGACCCCAGAGTAAATGGAGCCTGGGAATTCTGCAGAGAAACCTTGTCAGGATTAAAAATGAGCCCATCTCAAGTTATGTTATGAACAGGATAAAAAAAACATTACTGCATCTTTTCAGGAGCCTTGGTGAAGTGCCAGTGCTGGAAAAAAATCTTGAATTCAGTCAGTTCATGGAATAGAAGGATGAAAAAGCCCTTTCCTCCCTGGCTACACTGCTTCTGGATGTGATGCAGGACACAGTCTTCTGCATCATGTCACAGCACAAGGAGACCATGGCTGTGGGCTCCCCTGGACATCAGATCAGAGTGACACTTTCTATTAGGTAGGCTCCCTTACAGATCTGCTCCATCAACTGCCCTCCTGAGTTCACTCGCTCAATTCTACTGGAGAAATCCCTTAAGGTACATAGACCTATCTTCACCGTAAAGAATAAAAACAGCCCTGGAATGCAATGGCCTGTCTAATCCTGTTATTTCATTTTTTCCCGAGTGTGGAAGTCCTCTATTGTTTATCAATGTTTGATAAGCTCATACTGTAATTTGCCAATCACAAAGGACTGGCAGAAAGGGAAAGGATTTGACTGACTCTGAAAAACCAAGGAGTGCCTCTGTTAATCTCCCTGCCATTCTTCCGGCATCCCTGAAAGGCAAATACTGGTGACTGGCGATGATTGATGGGCGGCTGGCGATGGCAAGACGCCCCTGAGCCAATCAGCAGGCCAAAGGCTCAGCTACACCTCTGAAAGTTAAGCAATCTTACTAAATTGTGTGTGATAAAATTCTAATCTATCGGCTATAAAAACCTGGTCAAGGGAATGTTTTGGCGCAGCTGTTGAGTAAGAAGATAAACAAAATTGGAAGAGACGGGGAAGTTTCTTGTTCAGCTTCTAATCACTTTTCCCCTCAAGGTTTCTCTAACTCCAGGTCGAGTCTGAGGAAAGACATTTCTTTTGTATGTTAAAGTCCCCCTGTTGCATTGCTGAATATCAAATCAGAGAGCCTGGAACTAAGTGCAGGGATAAAAGTACATGTGCAAACACACATGCGCGCACACACACACGAGCTGGTCATTTTTTTCAGTGGAGAGCTCTGCAGAGTCAGGCTTTCACTGAGAAACCAAAAGTTCAGGTAGATGCACCAGCACACCAGCAATTTCAACACACCCCAGTATCACTCTCTCTCTGGCTGTCTGTGCACCCACTCTGGTTGGTCCCCGACAACCAACTACATCTGGAGCTGCTGAAACAGGAGAAAAGCTACAGCACTTCTTGGGGAATACACACTTTATCAAGGCCTACAGCAGCGTGGGCAGGGAGCAGATTGAAAGGTGGGCTGGGGCAACTGTAGGGTAAGAGGGTAGAACCCCTTTGAGCCCTTCCAGTGCACTGTTACTACTGCTATCCACCTGAGAAAGTGCTTCAGAAATCAGGTAAAGGATGTCATCCTGCAGGCTATGGACCCTTTGAGTCCATACCTAATCATCATTGCTGCCGGGATGAGGGCCTTGATGTTACTGTTCCTTCTGCAAACCTGTTGCCTTGCAAAGGGACAAAAATCATCCTCTTCTGCTGCTTCTTACCCGTGATCTGCTGATCAACCAAGCTGGGTTGCAGCACATCACATTGCAATCTCATAAGGGTACTGCTGAATCACAGAAACATGCCCAAATCAAATAACAGCAATAACAGAAACAATAACAAACATTCATTTGTATGCTCTAGGGTAAGAGATCCCCAAATGCCTTAACAGAAATAACTAAAAATCAAAATTACAATAAACAAAGGCAATATGCTTCTAAAAAAAATATCCCACTTCGAGCACTCCTACCACTTAATCCCATCTGTCAATAACACAGCTGCACTGCAGGGACTGTTCAGCATCTCTCTTTATTTTTCTAGGCATCGTGGCTGCGTGTAGCACATTAAATGACTCAGAGTTCCAACAGGCGATTTTGAAAGTCACTCTCTGTGGCTGTTACATGTTTGCTTTTCTCTTGACCTCACCACTCATATCTTGCTGTTGTTGCAAAACTAATTCATGGGTTGGATCCAAAAAAATGGAAACTGCACTCCCTTCAGATTCTTGCATTTCTGAAAAAGTCCTTCCTGCTTCCTGTTTGCACTCTCGGCAGCGTTTCCAAAACAAAATTTCCACTGCCTTTGAAAAACACAGAGCCACGCGCTGAGTAGCAATGCCAGCTCCATGTCAGTGGCACATCCAGGACAACCCAAGAGAGTGATGTGCTCGTAGAAAAGTCTGGAGGCCGAAATTTTATTTTTATCCATGAAAAAGAGGCTTCAGGCTTCCAGTGTCTTTTGGATGCAGGTGATATAGGTGGAGCTCCCCAGGCTATGGCCCCTATCTAACCACTATAACAGGCTGACTGCCATGAACATCTGCTATTCGGCTACACATGAGTTAGACAGATGTGGACCTTTCAACCCTTTTGCAGTGAGTGTTAGGACCAAAGTTAAGTAACAGTGCGAGCTTTCCCCATAGCATGTACAATAGTAGGTTTTACCCAGAAGCTTGAGGATCAGCTAGTTTCTGCAACACGTTTAGAACTTGCCTTTGCTGAGATTGGCAGTATAGACCGATGGCGATTGCTGATAACAAAAGGGATGATTCTGTGAATCCCAAAAGGAACCAGACTGAATCTAACAGAGTAATCTTTAGAGGAATTTTCAGCAATATCGATAACCTCGGCCACTAAGGAGTTACAAACAAGCTACAAGAGTCATGAGACGATCGGAGTTAAATAGTGAGAATCTTTTAGTTCTTTTTATACAGTGCCTGACTCATCTGTCTCTGGGATAATACTTTCTCTTCAGCCTTTCAAGGTTAACTTGAAAATACTTTGAAACACTTCCTATTTTATTTTCAGTGAATGCTTGGACCCTTCTGTATGCAGTTGACTCCAGCAGCTGGGGTGTGAGAGAACTGCTAAGTACAACTTGTGTGAAAGCACCAATGTTCTGTCATGACTTCTGCTGACGAGGCTGGGGATAATTAAAATAGAACTGGAGGGAAACAACTGTGTAACTTACTCATCCCAGTTTCCTACAGATTCTATGGCCCAAAGAAAGCCCAATTCCCTGCTGAGGTGAAGAGAGTTTACAATACAAGGAGATGAAGAAGTGTCTGTCCTGTTTGAGAATATTATCAATTTCTACTTTTGTTCATTCAACATTTACCCAAGGCTACCTAATTCTATGGGCTGTTTTCAGAGTCACGATGTGAAGTGTCCTCTGCAAATGGAAAAGTTTGTTTTCTGACAGTTGCTGCCCATCAAAACCGAAGAATATTGAGGCTAGTGCAGAAACACGACCACGATGGGATCAGCAGTGGTGTGTTGCTCCGGGACTGCTGCAAATCAGGCCAGTTTTCCTGTCCCTTTGCCAGGGCTGTGAGGAGCACCGCCTGCTCCATCACGCTCCATCACCAGCTCTCAGCACAGACAAGGCAGGCAAGACAGCAGACTACTTGGAAAGAAAACTACCCATGGCTCAGCTATCTGTTTTACGCTTTCAATAGTCCTGGAAAGCCCAGACAGCTGCTACGAACAGATGGGTTGAAGGAAACCATAGTGGGGAAAGAGACTATCGCTGTCCCCGTCTCTCTCACTCTTTTGGCAGTAAGGAGCTTGAGTTTTTGGAACTCTCCCCCAGTTCATTGTCCTGATTCTTTTTTCCCACCTATCCTTTTCCTTTTGAAGGCTGGGACAATCTGGACTTGTTTCTGGGGCAGCAAAATTTAAATCTCCTTGAGCTGCTGGGAAGCCTTCAGCTGGTTCTGGATTCCCCTCCTTGGTGCCTCTGTTTTCTTAATGATCTTTTATCATTCATTAGTTTTGTTCATTAGATGAGAATCTGGTGAGTCCTTAACTCAATTGGCACAAAGATGTCAAGATTATTAAACGGAATATCATTACCGCCATCTCTGCAGGTATGAAGCAAGTCAGTTGAAACTGTCTGGGGGTTTTGAGTGGATCAGTAAATGGAAATTGCAGACACCTGGGCTGTGCAAATTATGCATGAACTTGTTTTACAGCTTCCGTTGATGCCAGATGAAAGTTACTTGGAAGCACTAGAGATTTGCAGGTGATGGTTTATAATGGCAATAGAGTTAAGTGTGGCTAGAAGAAAACATGATTACACTTCAAATGTCCAGTTAGGTCTTTGCTTTCTTAATATTGTGGCAGCTTATCTGGAACACCTTATTCTGTAATTTCAGGAAGAAGGTGGCTAAATTTTAATGTTTTTCTGTTGTGTTTTCCTGGTATCAGTTTTTCTTTGTTAAAATTCAAATATCTCTTTCACAACTAGGGATCTTCTGCAATTACAGTGTCAGTCATCATTATCCATATTACTTAGATTTCGTAATTTGTGCCTGGCACCTGGACTATATTTGAAAAATGTCATTTTATATTTGCTCAAATACTCACAGAAATGTATTTTGTGATGGATACCAGTCGTACAGTGGCTACAACAAGTCTGATCTAAAATACGTATTTGTTTCTATGAAAGAAAGTTGAAACAAAACCTTGCAACTTTTAAGGCATTTCTCCACTTGTTAACTCTGTGATAAAAGGAACTGCTTTGCCTGTACTGTAGAGAGGATGAACTAAAAACCAGAGAGATTTAGTCACTTTACTCAAGTCACATGGAAACTAAGCAGAGGATGGAATTCAGACCTACCACGTCCAGTGCTGCTGCCCTTCCTGCACCAGTAACCTCCCTTCCTGGAAGAAAAGGGGTACCAAAAGTTCACCTTTCTTTCCTTGCCATTTTAAAATCTTTTTTCTACCTATATTATCGTCTGCTTTCTGTGGGCAGCCACTAGACCTCCTGCATGTGATGCATCATGGCTACCTGGTGAGAATAAGGTCTGCATGGACAGGGCTGCTCACAGAGAGCTGCCAGTCCAGCCAGGCTATGGCAGAATGGTTGCGTTGCGTGAGTAAGAAGTACCCAAAACTTTCAGGATTTTTATACCTTTATAGCAGCTCTAGTGTGTATAGACATATTTCAGTGTAGTTGGTTTTCCTTTGCTCTAAAGGAACTGCATCTCCATCATGCTTTTATCATAGCCATGCACAAAATCAATGGATAATTCCTCCTCTGCCTTCACAATTTGAGATGCATCCTCAAACTGGTGTGGCAGAACTGGGGAGTCGAGGGCAGGACAGCAGTGTGGGAAAAAGTCTTTGCACATGGAAGGCAGAACATCTGCAATAAACAAGGAGATCTCTGGGCAAAGGGAGTTTTCAGGGAGCCATTCCCTAAGGCTATTTATAGCATTGCTGAGGCTTCTCTCTTCACAGTAGGCATGTGGTATTCGATTGTGCAATTCCTTGGCCATCTCTGATTTGAGATTAAACATCATTACAATAATTCACTATGTTCTGTGCAATCAGTCGACTCTTTTTTTTTCCTCATTCTTTTAAGTCTACCTCGCTGCACCAAGTTTCACACAAAATCCTTATCACAGCTGGGTTATACGTCTTACCGGTGGGTTCAGACTTTCCATGGCTGTCACAGACTACGGCATGTACTCAGGAGGGTCATTACCCTGTTATATGTCTGCCCTTCATATGTTGGGCAACACCATAGAAAAATAGCTCAATAACAGCAATGAGTGGCATCTAAATGCAAATAGACAGAAGATGCAGAGCCAGCATATAGGGAGTCCTCTGAGAGTTATAGAACTGGTATGGGTAGTATAGATCAGTGATAAATCCATATCTTTTCTTTGAAGTTGAGCATTAACAGTTGGCTTGATGCCAGATTTGGTATCAGGTCTCAGACATACTTCCCACAATCCCTAGTCTGTAACCTTCTGTGTTGTTAACCATTATTTCTGATAGATGTCACTGTGTGTTGTTGCACAACTCCATCAGGATCACTTGCACCAATCAAGGAAAGGAAGTGGCTGTTAAATAACTGTTAGCCCTGTCCTCTTTTAACCTGGTGTAAATTTCTCACCATGCAACACTGAATTCACACTCCTATGAAGATTAACATGAAACATGAAGTTTAAGCTATTTCTTGTCTCTTTCTTGCCCAAAGACTATCAAAGAATTACAATACACTTTCCAATGTCACTTTTCTTTTATCTGCGTGAGGTAAGTTATTATCTACCCTGATGTCTTTACAAGTTTCCCCTTCCATTTTTGAAAGTCGATTATGAATGACCTGAGAATTTCACTTTCAATGGAGGTGTTTTATGTAGCAAAAAAAGGATCATTTTAACTGACACCTAGGAGCTGAAGTCGTGCTGATGTGTGGGGTTATCTGCCTGGTCCTGTCTTCTACAACCTGACTTAACTGTGGTCATTACCCACTGGGTTTCTGAACACAGCCTTTTTCTCACCACCAAATACTTTCATTTTTGAGCGTCTCCTGAGGCCAAAGGGAAACACCTTGGTTGTTCCTGGCTCTGAAGACTCCACCTTGCTGCAAGCTCTGGTAGTGATGTGCTTGTGACCCAGAGCTTCCTTGTGCCCATGTCTGAATTCAGATGAGAGCCTGTGCTGGAGTACCCCATGCCCTTAGTCATGTAGTCACTGTGTATATTAATGTTGAATGAAAGAGCAAAGCAGAGATTCAATCCGTGTTTATTTTGAAATAATCTCTGGAAACATAACATGATAGCAACTCAAGTAACTCCTTTCCTTTTGGCAGTTGCAGCTCTTCTTGAAATAAACAGGTAAGTTACAAGCCTCTGGGGGATTTTAAAAACCACTTGTCCCTCAATCATTTTTCCACTTTCCAGCTACTACACAGTACAAAAAGACTTAAATGATATTTATGTTCCTGTAGAGTTGGCAGCATGGTTCTGTGTTCATAATGGGCTATGTTTTTGGGACTTGGGGAAGGGGGGAGAAATTTCCACTCATTTTGTATAATTATGATATAGAAAATATTTGTAGATCATGTTTTTGGACCATAACTAATGTGCTGTTCAGTCCTGCCTCCTACGTGAGCCTGACACATTTGTCCTAATGGGGACTGCGAGGTGTGCAGAGTGGGATATTTACACCCTGATGGCTTTTTCAGTGACATCATTGAGCAGACTCAAGAAGTTGCAGCTTCAGAGCTGTTCTTCATCACCTGGTTTGTTTGGAATTCCCTCTGCCACAAACAAAACAAACGACCAAGGAAAGAAACACCCTTAAAAATCCTCAGCTCACCCATGTGCAATTTTTTTTTATTTTGTCCTGGTTTCTGTTTTCTGGTGTGTGGGGTAGCCAATGGTGAAAATCACCAGGGAAAAAGTATGCATGGCTACCTGCTGTGGCCATATTTAAGTAAAGTTTACATCTTGCTGAGTGTGCAGCTTGGGTGTACGATTCTGGTGACTTTGCTGCTGCGTTTTTCTACGTCTTGGACCACATATATAACCCACATATAGTCAGTGCAATGGGAGAAATGACGTGTCCTGTGTTATAGGGTTTAGGATTACAGGATTCATTATCTGGCATTCAGAAGCAGTTTCAAATGGAAAGGCCAAGTCCTGGGAATTACTAAACGGTTCTCCTCCCCTCCCAGGACACACTTTGTACAGGCTATTCCAGGCACTGAGATATGCTGATGATTCTGCTGGAAGTCCTGATCAGCTTCTACCACCAGGCCACTGCTAGCCCTTATTTACCATGGGGCAGGGTAAACAGATGCAGAGCTGATTCCGATGGGCAGCTGAATCCAGGACAGAATGAAGGCTGCTCTCCAAAATGAAGCACCTTTTTTCTTTTTATTTGTATACATCTCTCAAGGCCTGTTAGCCCTCCCTAGCCTATGTGAGGTAATATAATTGCTTTTCTTCTGACTCCCAAACACAAAGAGAAAAGAAATTGAGAACTTCAAGGCAAAGTAGACAGTTTTCTCAGTTTTCTCCATGTAATTAGCAATGCCCACAAATCCCGTCAATCTGATTAAATCCATAAAAATAATATCTTCCCACCCCACCAGCTGGCCATGCCCCCAAAAGCACTAAATTAAAATAAACAGTTCCAGGCTTGACTTTTTTTGTTCATTGTAATCATCCTAAATCGGTGGCTCCAGCCTCACTCACTGGCTTCTGTAAAAATAGTTCTCCTTTACTGCTAAACCAAGGCTTCTTTATACAGCCTTCGAGTGCACAAATGCTGCTCTTATTTACATAGAGAAATTACAAACAGCCTCTTGATTCTTTGATCCTGTGTATTCAAACAGCCCCGGGCTTCTGCTGATTCTGGCTACAGGAATCAGGTGCGTGGTACTGGGTTTTGCCCTTATTATGGTGCAAAGAGCTCCGATTTTAACAGTCACAGCGCCTATTTGGGCATATAAACTTGGGAATGAGAAAAGCTCTCTGTCCCTTTCCTACTCCAGTGCTCTCAGGACACTGAACATTGTTCACTTTTTTTGGCATCGAAAAATGGATCTGTTCCTGTTGGCCTCCAGTTGCAGAACTGTGCCTCGTTCTTGGCTGATCTGGGAGGCAAAGTAGATTCTTGGGATACACCTCACCTGTAACTGGTTTATTTAACTTAGGCATTGGTATAACCCCTACACTGAGCACTGAATGACAGTATTTAATGGTTCACTGGCAGCTTAGAAATCCTGCAGTCACAATGCAGCATTAAAAGGAAGGCAGGCTTTGCTGTTGGCTAAAGGTGTGGTGCAGATACGAGAAGTGAAATTGTTAATGGGCTCTAGAGAAGCTGTACACCGTACTTTGTTTCTGCTACAGCATTGGTACGACTGGATCATCATGAGCTGTCAGTAGAGCAGCACAGGGAGCCCTGGGAAAGAGAACCATGAGAAAAAGTACCCTTCAGAAAGAGCTGAGCAGATGCTTTCACTATTCTACAGCACTCTTAAAAATTTCATTTTGGTTTACACTTGAAATATTGCCAGAAAACTTAAAACAAAAAAACCCCACCAAAATGGAAAAGAAAAAGGAGAGGGGATTGCCATTCTTTGCTATTTTATCTCTACTTTTTACTGTTTCAAAATGTATTTTCAGTGTCAAAGACTGGAGGAGGAAACCAGGATAAGAATAATTATTTTCTTAACTCTTTGTATTTTTTTCCCATACTTTACTCCAGGAAAAATCAATTTAGGGAATGTTCCCCAATCTGAAAATGTAGAGGCATCTTTTTTAATTTCTAAATCCCAAGATGGATGCAAATACCTCATCAAAATGAAATTTACAGTTGATGCATCAAAACCATTTTTTTCTGCTTAACCTCCACCTCTACAAACCAGACACTTAATCAAGAGCCAGTAATTTCCTTAAGAACAGGGAAAATTGTAATCACAGGGAAATTTTCTACGTGTTTGTCTGGACATATTGCAATTGAACTGTTGCACGTTTTCATCCCAGCGCAGGAGTAGGGAGCAGTGCAGTTGGGGTGTGAGGCCTGACTGCTCAGCCTTGCTGGGGTCTCCTGTCACAGAGGCACCTCTAACAGCATTGCTCAAGGTCAGTCTGTGCTTGAATACGAGAATCAGAATAACATCAAGATTTCCTGATACTTAGCTGGGCTAGCTAAGCCCAGAAGAAAAGATGAGATAATGCTGCTAAGAAAAGGTGAGGCAGAACAGTAAGCAATGAAAAAGTCAATAAGATCCATAAAGCCCTTCCTTGCAGGTTGTTCCTGCCCTTGCTTTCTTGCCGGGAATTTTGTCCATAGCAGCCCTCCCATGAGTTTTGCCTGAGAGTGGGAGGACGGTCCAGCAAGCAGCGCTCTGCAAAAATGTTTCTTTGCAAGGTTTGGTTATGATCTTGCTGCATTATGCAGGCAGCGTGAGCTCTTATCACCCGGCCTTGACTTCTCCAACCTCTGCTTTGGTGAGGGTTAGAATTAGGGAATATGTTCTTTCAAATCCTTCCTGATCAGATTGCCAGGCAAGACTTGACTTTGTGCACAGTCTTGCAGGCTACTGGTTTTGCAAGTATTTCATTGGGCTTTTTATTGTTACTAATATTACTTAGCTGCATGTGAGATGTTGGGCCAAATCCTGTGTTAATGCTGGCCTTAGCCAGCAATAATCCCCATCAGTTTTATGTAAGCTCGCTACTAAGTAAGGCCAGAGAAAAAACGGGTGGGAAGCTTTGGGTTTTGTCCCTGAGCCTAAGTCACTGAAACCAAATAGAAAGACTTTCCTCAACGAGGGGAGCTTCAGATTCAGGCACTGAGCAGAGCCCAATAGCTTCCTGATTTTGTCATTCTCTAATTTTGTCTTTGGGGGCAACGTGCATATATGCCTCTGTGCAGGAGAGATGAACAGATAAAATCCTTATTCCTCATGAAGACTGTGACTAATTCATAATGCCCCAACCAGGCTAAATAATTCTCTACTTTCTCCTGAGTCTCCTATCTGATAACCCTCATTCATCTCCCTTTACTCACACCCCGCCAAACCTCCTTGCTTTAGAGAACGGGAGGACCCTGCACAGCTAGATCACATTTTATCTTGGTTCATGGATCGCTCCTTATTTATTTAAACCTCCACTGCCTCCAGCTTCAGTAACGATGCTGCTGCCCTCAGCATCAATGCCTCTGCCAACAACAACAAGCTCCATTTAGTCTGCTACAGCTTCCTATGGAGAATTGTTTTCTCACTTTACCCCTGCTCCTCAACCCTTTAAAAATAGGCAAAGCCTAAAAATTATCCCCAACAGGCTTTTGCATTCGTCCACTTTGAAACAAAGCCTTTACACATGTTTGTTCTACGGGGTCCCACTGATTTTTCCCCTTACAAACTTTTCTCCCATTGCTTTTTCATATCCAAGCCTTTTCCTTCAAGGGCTTTTATATAAAAATGTGAAAAGCTGGAAGGAGAGAGAGAAAAAAAAAAAAGGAAAGAAAAAATTAAATGTATCTTTTATTTGATTACTGGTTCCTTATTTATGCATCTACACACATACAAGGGCAGATGCTGTGTTTTAATCCTACAATAATTGGCTTTGGAAAAACAGTAGCTCATAATAATAATATTGTGAGTGGCCAGAATAAAAAGAGCTACTTGAATGATGGGGCAATTAATCATGCGTGCGTAGGCTAGCGTAACAGTGCCAAGCAGCCACTGAGGGAAAAATCATCTCCCCTACGTCTCCTCCTGTCTTCAGACCCACCTAATTGGTAGTCAAAACAGAATATCTCACTTCTAAATTTATCTGCCCCTTACACACAGGCAGAGCTAAAGGTCCCATTAGGTCTGCGGTAGCGGGTGCTCTGGTGAACATGCAGTGTTTATACATAAACCTTATATGAATAGCTAATTCCTGGCACTGCTGCTTTCCTTAACAGCAACCTGGCAACTGAGCAGCATCGAGGAGACGGAGGCCGTGGTTTCACCATGCAAAGTGCTCAGCAGTGAGGCTGGCCTCCCATGCTGCTTCTGCTGCCTGCTGTGATGGGGCTGTCCCTGGCCTGGAACAGGGAACTCAGAGCTCTAAAACCCCAAACAACATTTTTTTTTTGTTTTTGGTAGTCTTTCTTCCTAACCCTGGATCTGTTTCCTGATCCGACTCACGGTTCAACCTCCAAGTAAGGGAGCTGACACAAGAGGGGAGGAGGGATTGGACAGCATGGAGTGCAGAGGGCTGGCAGGGATATGTCAAGCTGATCTGGCCATTGAACTGTTTCTGCAGAGAAAGCGCAGCCTGAGAGGACTTTGCAGTGGCCTTGTGCTGTCCAGCCTCCCTCTCTCTCTCAAAAACAGAATGAAAATCAAAACAATGTTGTTTTGCCTGGAGGTCACTACTTTGTAGAAAGGCTTGCAAGAGAAAATCAGCGTCCCACTGAACATGCCACACTGGGAAGTGAGAAGTGAGAAGGCAAATACTCCTTCAGCTGCAGTTGCTTGGGGGACAGTCCCTGTGTCAGCAGCTCTAGCTGAACTCAGTGGAGCTCGTTTGTCCCCCTCAAGTGCAAAGGTCCAAATGATTTTGGTGTTTGGTGATTCCAGCTACTCTGGAAGATGATGAAACTTGAGCTCCTAAGTTGCCTTGCATACTTTGGAAGTGTTACTTCTGCCTTTTGGGAAAATGTCCTTGCCATGAGTACAGCTATTCAGTCATAGGATATGATTTCATGGTTGGGCTTAAGCTGATGTAAGTCTACTGCTGCTGAAAGGGAAGATCCTGCCCTGCCTTCTGCCTCCAGCTGCAAAGTCCCACTGCCTCCTATCAGCTCAGCCGCTCACAGGACCATGGCCAGGTCTGTGAGCTGATCCAGCTGAAAGCCAATCCTCTTCCCTGGCCTGGCGGTGGGAAGCTGTAGCAGAGAAAGCAATTGACCTATTAGGGGTCCTCCAGATCTTAACAATATGATCTCTAGGCCACCCTTTTTTTTCATTTTGAAGAGCATTCTGGCTTGGTCTCTTCCTGTCTCTTGAATGCCATTATTATTTCTGTGCATCATGTCTATGATCTTTACGGTCTTAGACAGAAGGGGAAGGTGTTTTCTCTCCTACCTTCTCCCCCTTTCACACATCCTTCAAAATCTCAAACTCTTGCTGGAGACATCAACAAGCCTCCCTGCTCCAAGTGGACAATTTTGTTCTTTCACACTGGAACCAGCACATAAAAAAACTTGAACTCTCCCAAAACTCCAGACAGACAAGATCAAATACATGTTACCCACAGCCCTTCCTTTTCACAAGCCTCGTTTATTAGCTTCTGTGGTGTGGACAATTTGACTGATTACATGGTAACCTCTCTGAAAGCAGAACTCATGTTGTAGCTCATTCATTAACTCCTGATAAACTATGTCAATAACCTGGATCAACACTGTTACATCAACCCCTCCTGGAAGCTGACCTTCAGAGCAGCATTCTGGCACGTTGGGGAATAATGTAATTAGCAGTGAACATTCAGTCAGGCAGAGTTCTCAGAAAGGGGAGCTTGTACTGGAGAAATCACAATGGAAGGAGCACTGGTGAGTGAAAAAGGCATCTCCCAGCAGTTACAATAGCTCTTTCATTGTACAATCTTCAAATACTTTATAATTGGTGATGGGAACCTCCCCCTATATCTTCTGTTTACTTCTTTTGGGGGGGTTTAAATCTGGCCTCAGATGACAATTTAAAAAAAAAAAAAAAGCAACTCAGGACATGGTAGAGTCAGCTTCACTCTGAGCAGATCCAAGTCTGACAACAACATGGGTATGGCAGAATGAGCTTTTTCCCCCTCACTATGAGTCACATGAAGATGAAAAAGAAAGAAAAGCTCAGAGCAGTGAGCTAACTCATTAATAACACTACTGAGAGTACCTAAGCACCTTAAACAGCAAGAAAAGAGAACCCAGGGGACCCGAATCCAAATCCCCAATACCAGCCATTAGACAAGTCCCTCTCCAGAAGATACGCAGCTGTCTTCACAGCTGATTTTGCTCTCAGCTTAGTCCTGCTGTGAAGCCACTGCTCTGCCCTCCTGATACCACAGTGTACAACTATGCGAAATCACTGTTCCAGCAATACTAAGCTTTGTATTACTAAGCTGATCTAAGTACCTAAGGTGAGTTGTTGGGCTGCATAAAGCTTGCATGCTTGAGCCCTCCCTTCCTATCCTCTGATCACTCTTCAGACACGAAGCAGAACTCGGTGTCTTTGGCTCCACAAGCTATATGAGGAGTTAGCTGTTGCAGGCATAAAACATGAGTGAACCAAATCTGGGCTCTAGCCTTCATAAGGTGATGTCCTGAACAGCTAAGCTGATATGGGGTGAGTTGTGATTTAGTTTCGATTTAGAGGGGCTGGAGGGAACCTGTGCTTTTCCCATCTTGGGTATGTTGTACTCTTGAGGTGGTGCTACTAAGTCTACGAACCTAGTATTTCTTAAAGATATTTTAAAAAATAATTTCCAACCACGATTTCCCATTTCACATGCACAGTTGTCATCCGGATGCAAGAATCCATAAAGACAGCAATCTCTTTGGAGAGTTCATTTGACAAAATGTTGTGGGACAGAACTTTCTCCTTGGTTATACTGTAGATACAGTAAGGCTGAACTGGAGCAATTCAGGGGAGAATCGGTCTCTGGTCTTTATACATTGCATGTTGAAAAGTTTGCTCCAGTCTGAAAGTCCTTTAAAAATTCAGGCTGTATATCCAAAGTGAGCCCACCAGAAAAGTAAAATAATAAAGAAAGTAGCTTTGAAAGACTGGGCAAAGGTCTGGAGGAGCCACAGTTTTCCTTCCCTGCAGTAAAGCGTGGCTAAAACAACACAAACTCCTATGGCTTACTAATTTTTCAACCCAATATTTTCATATAATTTGTGTGCTTTATAAGCCTTGGAAAACCCACAAGAGGCCACACATTTCTGATGTAATCGTCTTTGAATTCAACAAAGACCATTACCATGTCAATGAGGGGGATGGTTTCAAAGAGCAGAGGGTGGTTTGCAGAGCACCCAGAGGGGATTTTCACTGCAGCTACTGAAATAATAAACTCCTCTTTCCCCCTCCCTTGTCCCCTTCCAAATTTTGGCTCCAGCTGGAGACATTTCAATAGTTTAGTTCTAATCACAGATAATTCTTTTTTTATTGTGTCATTTTGGATGCTGTCATTATACATAACAAACGTTGCTATGTTACTAGACCATAAAGTCTAAGCTTTAGCGTAGGTCAGTTTGAGCACAAACCCTTTGCATTTTGGCCCTTAAAGGTATTGTATGTTTGGGGTGGAGGTTGCCTTTGTTTCGAGGGGCTACTTCACAGAAATGGCTTTTCTGAGTTTATCCCAGTTTTTATGCTGTCTGTGAGCTGTGCTGGAATTTTTTTGCAAGCTTTAATTAAAAGAGGTTAATCACTTATGCTCCAAACTGTCAAACACTTCTGCGTGGGAATATTTTTATGCATGAGAAGTCCCACTGGCTTACACTGAGCTATTCATGATGCAAAGTATTTTATAGACATTCACTCTTCGCAAGTTTGGGACCTCAAGTGTGCCTTTCTAGGAAGCTGAAGTAAAAGGAAAGGCAGGAGGTAGGAATACCATGATCAGGCAAGCTGCCTCACAAGCTACTACAACTATAGAAAAGAAAAAAAAAAAAAGGCAACAAAAGAAAAAAGTTTTTCTGCAAATTATCACCTTAAGTACAGCCCCTTGCAAAATGCATTTTGATGAAATATTCAATGAGTACTTATTCCAGTGAATAAGTTGCAAGATGAAAATAATAGCTCAGGGTGAAAAAGTTGAAGAGTTGGATCTCTAGCTTATCAAAAAAGAAGCCTAAAAACGAGCATCAAGAGTACCTTGGCACTATGATATATTCCTTTATGAAGAAAATAATATATTTAAGTACTTCCCTGTTGCTCACAGAACATTGGTCTCTGTCTTCTGTATCTACTGGCCCATGAAGTGACCATGGTGATGAGAGTCTGAATTTTTTTGTGTGACCTCACCCTGTTCCCTCTGCAAGCACTCCCTGAAGCTACAAACTCAGTGAAGTTCCAGATCACATGGAGTTTCCAAACAGATGTCAAAATGCCTTGGAGAGAGGGGATAAATCATCATCAGCAGTCCTATCTCTTTCAGTTGGCTGTGGAAGGGGCCTAGTCACCCAACTTAGTCTAAATGCTGAGGGCAGGATTTAGTTGCTGAAACATAGATGTCTATTGCTCTTTGAGAGCCCTATGGTAACCCAGATATGTGTGTGGGATGGCAGATATGATTTAGGAGGTCATATGATCCCTATGATTTCACAGGAGACTCCAGACCTTCCCAAAGTGGCTGGAGAGCATGAGAGATACCCCAGCAACAAAATCCCACCCCATCTTATAGACGGTTGAGCAAAAGTACTTGGGCCAGGACCAACAGTCACAGAGAGACAAAACTTTTGGGGGGCTTTAGGGGAGAGAAGAGCGTTTTCCTCCCATTTTAAGAAGACGCCACTTGTAGGGTTGAAAAAATTGCAGCTCGCCAGAGCATAACCATTAAGGGTTTATTACAATTGAGTTTTATAACATGCGTTCTAATAAGTCCTTAAAGAATGTGGCTGTATGCAGTAATCATTTCATAAATATTAATACAGCATTTAGAAATGGGGCCTTAATTTAGAGTGTTACCTTTTTATTAGCAAGTGCACAGTTTAATTGCTGCAGTAAAAATATAGATTAGTTAAGCTTTGCTGCTGTTCTATTACCTGGGAACCAGCACTAGCCTAGCTTTAATAAGCAGCTTCTGAGGAGGTGAAAGAAATTCCTCTGGCTAGAGAGACTGAGGGGGGAAGGTTTGCCGCTGGAAACTGACTGTATTCTTTAACAAGGCTAGACTGTGGAATGACTTCTTCTTGCTGTCTGCATTTTTGTGTGCGTGTGTGTTAATTCACACACGTCTCCAGTTATTTCCATTAGGGATTGACAGGCTGGTTCTGAACAAACAAACAAAAATAAAGCACTAGGACATGCAAGTAGCATTAAAACTAAACTCAAAAAAGGGTTTGATTTCTTTTTGGTTTTGTTTTAAAAACAAATTCTGAAACAATATTTACTCATTTTTCCATAAAACAGTTATTTTCATTTGCTTCTGCACTCTTGGGTTGGAAGCTCCTTTTTTTTCCTCTATCATTATTAGCTCAGCAGATAGAGTGGTGGGGAGGAGGCAGGACACCAAGTTTCCACCCTGAACTGTGCAACCGATGTGCTCAGTTGGAGGGAACAAGTCAACCTTTGTACATCAGTTTCCCAGTGCATTAGATAAAAATAACAATCCTGGAGTAACTTATCCTGGTATTGTTGTTTGGAATATGGAAGAGACAACGGAGGCCTCAGCAGTAGCTACATTTTGAGCCAGTACATTAGATGACCTGATTTAATTACTCCTACCTTGGAGGTTGGGAAGACGCCCCATTGCCTAAAATCCCAGGTAACTGCAAGCACCAACTTCCCTCTAAAACCAGATACTGCTCAGAGGCACCAGATGTGCAGAGACTTACAAGACACCGCTTTTTCTCAAAGACAGGATAATTCAAGCAGATAGGATAGGAAAGGGGAAGGAGAGACCGTATCCCTACTTTGCAGGAGCAGATTTCAAGAGCAGCCCACTCAGTAACTTGTCTGAGATCATTCAAGAGGACTGTGGCTATGCCAAAAGCTGAACTCATGTCCGTTTGGTCCCTGTCTAATAAGATAAGAGAAGTCGTTCTGTGAAAAAGTCCAATGGGTGAAGACAGCTATGTAAAAGCAAGGCATTTGTAGTTTCTCCTGTTATTTGCAACCCGCTTAGTCTTGTGATTTATTATGATTCTTGTTTTGCAGACCCAATGTCTTCTGGCCAATACAAATTTAAACATTTGGAGCCATATGCAAGTCACACCCTATCTCTGAAACATCTGTGATCACAAAGCCTAAGCTGCCTTCTTACATGCATGTGAGTGTGTGCATGTGTGTGTGCTTTTGGCAAGTGGAGAGCTGGGAAGACAACGACTACCTACAGCTGGAGACCTGGGGGAATTCTCAAACTTGGTTTCTGGAAACAAGGGCAAAACCCCCTTTGAATTGTATGAATGCGGCAAAAAACAGAGCAAAATGAAAGCTAATAGTGGAGAGAAGTCAGGACTGAAGGTAACTGGAAAAGTGGAATCCCAAGAAGAGATGTGACTGGTGGAGGAGAAAGGAAGAAGAGAGATCTTCTGAGCTGTCTTGTGCAGCGTTCTCCTACTGCAGGAACAATTAGCTTTTCCTGTGCTCTGCAAAGCCTTCTGTATGAGGACCAGCACCCAATTACTAAAGGTGTCTATATGGCTGCATTAATTTCCTCTGGTAGTATGCTAGTTTAGGACTGAATACCTGGTGGTTTGAAAGCCAGAGATGACTTGCAGGATGTGTCTGCTGATCTCCAGTCCTTTTGAAGGTTTCCTTATGCACATGCCCAAATGTTTACTTCAACAAGCTGCTAACGGCACACCCCTGTGAGACCAGCAAGCTGCACGGCTGGCCAGAAATGCGAGGGAACGGGTAGAGCCTTGTGCTATCGTGGAATGTCACAGTTTGGTTTCTTCTGGTGAGACACTATAAAGGGAAAAGGAGGAGAAGTAGCAATACCAAGAGACTGGTGCTGGATCCAGGGCAAATACTAAGCATTCATGTCAGACTCCCCTGTCTTGATGCAAATGGGGAATCCGAGTGCTGTAACCTATCCAGCTCTTTTGCACCTTACTCGGCCAAGCTGAGCAGCATTGCCAGCTGTGACACATGGATCATTATGGTATGTTGCCATGGTTGATTTCACAATTAAAAACAAATACAGCTTATGCTGCAGCTGATGTTATAAAAATAAATGGAGCTACTTTGCATAACAGCATAATTAGGGCCTAATTGCCAGCTGGTCTGTTAAACCATAAATGAAAACAAACAGGGCTATAAATTAAATTATTAGAATGATATTATGGCTTGGGGAGATATTACACCATGAGAGCTTATTTTGAGGATCACATTGTAAACAGAGCAAACCCAATCACAGCAGAGGCTAAGCAGCACCCCTTCTCCAATCATCTTTCTCATAACCCTGGGGATCATTCAAACAATTCTTCATCATCTTCTTTCCACTTGAGATCATCAGTGCATCCTCTCTACAGAACACCACAAAAGACAGACATTAGTTTTCAGGGTGAAGAGATGCAACAAATAAAATCACATGGGAAGACACAGATGCAGAAGAGGAATATATATTTTTATATCTTTACTTATTTCTTAAAGAGGGACTTGGGGTTGGGAGTGGCACTGGACCCAGAGTTTTCCTGGACAGTTTACCTTATGCTAAGACATGATCCATCATTAAAGCTGATTTAAATTTTCAGCATTCATATTTCTGCCTTACTGTTTTCTGCTGCCATTGTTTACTTTTGGGTGAACAACTGGACTTGCAGAGACAGTCAGAGTGTACCCATACAACATGGTGCTGGCAAACCAAGGAATGACGCAGAGCATCATCTCTAGCAGCACCTTGTCTACAAGTTACTTACCTACATGCACAGACACAGGACACACTGAAGTGCTATTAGGATGAGAACTTGGCCTCTGCTATTAGTGTAAATTGAACTTTCTGTAAATACATCTTAAAGCTTGATACATACTAAGCTTTTCATTTCTACCTGGCTCTTT
>NW_008824374.1:152061-169807 GCF_000699105.1 Pygoscelis adeliae | reverse complement strand
TCTTTGCCTCTTACTCTCCCTTCAGGATGAGCTTTCCTGAGTATTTCTATTACAAGCGATAAAGCTAGTCAAGAAGAAAAGCCTGTCCTGTCAGGCAGCTGTTAAAAATAAACTTACTCGGGGCAATAACAAATTCAGGGCAAGAGCTGTTGAAAACAAAGCATAAAACATCTGTAGAAATGTAACAGTAGAGATAAAAGTTCATAGGCCACAGGTGTGCCCACAGATGTCCTACATACATCTCTCTGCTGATGTATTTTCACTTGCAAATGCTGTGATAAGAGGGACGGGGAAAAGCCGACCCAACAGAAAGTCAGTGGGTTAGAAATGCTCAGCAGTGTGAGCTAATTCTTTAACCAACTCCCATCCTTCCCATGGCTCCACATTGGTTTTGACAGGATAGCTTACCCTCATTTCACTACGTAATTCAACTAAGTAACATAAACTGAAACAAGCAACAACCCAAGGGTCCTTAGGATCCTCAAGGGAGTTGGTAAACCTGAGGTAATGGCAGTTGTCGTACTGGAGAGGATTTTCCAGCTCTACAATTGGGGATAGTATTACAATGCGGCTGGCAGGGTATTGTTCTGCCAGGACACGTGTCACGAATAGACGGCTGAAGTGCCTATTACACACATGTGTTGTATTAGCAGTAATAATCAAACTTCCCTTGATGACATTAGACACAAGGGCAGGTTCAGGATCTGGCTTTGCCACTTCCTGAAGTCTCTTCAACAATTAGGGTAGCAATTGGATGGGGAAACAGATTCCAGCTAAAGAGATTCAGAGCAAAAGAGAAAAGAAATCACAAATATTTGAGGCTGCTCTGATGGCATCAATCAGCAGCGAGATGTCTTAGTTCATGGCCATTGCATTTGCTGAGCCTGTTCACTTATATGACGTTTTGCATTTTTGCAGCAGCTTTCATTGGAAAATTTCAAATCCCTTCTGAGCAGTAGGTCAAATGTTGTGTTAGTGACATTAACAATAGTTGGGCCTTTGGCTGAACGTGGACCACAGGGTTTGGCCCACTGAGTTTCCTATAAGGCATATCTAGGGAGCTCTTTGTTAGTGCAGGTGAAGTACCGCTGAGATGGAGCACAATGGCTGTTCAGCAGTGCACAGGAACATTAAATAATGTTTTGGAAGGAGACATGGGTAATACCAGATTTAGCTCATAATGTCGAAGGGAGTTTTAGGTAATTTAGCCAAAGCTGGAACTTAGCCAGGCTACCCTGCTCTTCGACAGGCCCGTTAGCACAGACGCGCGGCTCTCCTGTTTCACATGCACCTCCAGCAACACGATGCCCTAATCCCAGCCTGGGTGTTAGCTCAGAGAACTACCTGGCAAATCACCCTCATCTTGTTCCCACACACAATCTGCTGAGAGTGCTTCTCTGTGGCATTGCTCCCTTCTCCTTCCCCTCCCCTGGCCGGGCTCTCAGCCTGAGGCTGAAGATAAAATAAAAAGCTTCTCTAAACACAGAAGTAGCAGTCTCCTAATGCCCCAAGCTCTTTTTTTTCCCTCCAGAAATTTCCACGGGTCTCAGTGATTCCTGATTTTGGCTCCACCGAGGAGCAGAAATGCGAGGCTGCGATCACTGCCGTTGTGGAAATGATAGCAGGCAAAGACCCGCTGGCTTTTGGAGCAGATTGTTATTGCAGTAAGTTACGCTGTGCTAACAGAACCCACTTTGTCAGGCAGCCACAGGGTTGGCAGCCTCTTCCCCCTGTTTGTCCTGTGCCAAGCCAAGGGGCAGCCCGCGGAGATAGGCCATTTGATTTACTTCACAGTTATTTCTTGCAGGATGAAGGAAAACTAGAGAAAGGAAATTAAAAGCAGACTTGGATCACTGAGTCAGCACAGACACACATGCTTGCTGCCTGCTGGGTCATTGGTTGGCACTGGCAGAGCTCCACTGGGTGGAAGTTTATAGACTGCATTATAAAGCCTTTTGCCTGGAGTGGTTATCACGAGGAACGCAGGAGCAAATGAATCCAGGCAGGATGGGAAGAATGCTGTGAGGATTAAGGAGCCCTTTGTGTCACCTTTTAACTACTGCTTGTTATTTATAACAAAGGAAAATATCTGGGGCCAGAACCTGGTGTAAATCAGCATAACTTCCCTAGCCTTCCCCTACTATCTGCAAGTGTTAAACAAGCAGCTCCACTCACCCGGGCTGTTATTTTATGCATCGGCATATTGTCAGCCTTGCATTTCACATCCCCTCTGCTGGGCGGGAGACTGGCTCCCTGAAGCCCAGGCAAGGAGCACGGTCCATGGGAGGGTGTCTTTCCCTGCCGAAAGAATGACAACTTTGTGGACGACGGATTCCACATGCAAACTGCTGTCTGGTGTCCAGCGCGCAGAGCCAGCTGAGCATCTTCCAGGGCAGCAAGGTTTAAGGACTGGGTTTTAAAGAACATTTTGTATGAGCAGAGTAGCAGAAGGAGGGAGGTGGTGGTAGCTTATTTAATATATACCAAATGTACGTCTGACATAGCAATATCACCACTCCACGTCCTTTCCCCACAGTCGTCCCCCCCCACTTCTTTTTTCTTTTTCCCTTAAGCAACAGATCTTCCTGGAGTTGGTTAAACAGATTATTGAACGACTGGTACTCGCTGTGTTTTCCCTTTGCTTAGAGCTACATCCATCTGCCTGGAGATGATCTAATCTCCTTGTTTTCAGGACTTCCAGGCAACAAAGTTTTCCTGTGGATCAATACTATTTGTATGTGAGTCTTTTTGAGACCTATTTTACTTAGACCAGGAAGCGTTCCCACGTTTGTACTAGGCACTTTCTTAACAGACATATTGCCATTCACGTTTGTTTTCTGTTCTCTTTGGCTGCCTCTCGTTGCTTTCCTCCAGAGCTGCGCGTCAGCGGTTCTGGCAGAAGTGGATAACTAATGACTTTAGAAGGTCCTATTTCATGTAAAGTTTATCTCCTTCTGACTGACAGCTAAGTGGACCCTTTCCAAAAGCTTCAGGTTAGTTTCCCTGGTTCCTGATGTCCTCTTATGTCAGACACAAGATTTATTCTCCTGCCAATACCCAGAAGGTTTGAATCACAGAATACGCCTGTCATGCTTTGCCTCTCCATTGGCTTTGATGGGCATATGGGATATTAAATGGACACTTTCTTCCTTGCGAAAAAAAAGGGACTTTATTTTAACATGTTTGCTCCTCACTTAAAGTGGCATCCGTGAGAAGGGAGCAAGAGAAATAAAGGTGGAAAGAAGTGAAAGAAAGATGTGGAAAACTTGAGCAAAATTAAAGGCAAAGAAAATGAATAAAGGATTAATAAATGTGAATAAAAAGAGGAAAAAAAGTTGGAGATCTTGAAATATCCCATAGAAGAACTACACACATCAAACCCTGCTGATGAGAAGCGATTTAAAATTGTGACCATCCCATGAAGGAAAAGAAACCCCTCAGCTCAGTGAGCTGCAGATGAGTTGAGGGAATATAGAAGAACATACAGAGCAGAGGTGACCTCAAAAGGATCTATGTGATATGAAACATTCGTCCCTGTGGTGATCCTGCTGCTGAATTCAGCTGCCAGGCCCAGGTTTGGTCTTCTTATACTGCTCAGGTGGGAGACGACACTCATGCAAGTCCCAGAAGAGCAAAGTCTGCATAATGTCAGCGTACGGGGCTGCTCCCAGAGTGGGAGAATAATTGAAGAATAAGAAGTGTAAGTCCTCTTGTGTATGTCCTCTTGTTGTCATTCAGCCACGGTGAGTTTCACGGATGAGCAGCTACAAACACAGAGAATAACCTGAAGACACTGAGTGCTCGCTTCACTGTCGACTCAGAAGAAATCCAGAAAGATCTGCTGTTCCTAAAGCACCCCTTGTAAGGGTAACACAATAAAACAAGATAAAGGAGAGAGCCAAGACAAACAGAACATGCCTACACATTTCAACATTTATTCATATATATTTTTTTAGAAAAAGAAAATACAGACTAAGCATATAAATGGACAAGACTTACTTAGCTAAGTCATTTTTTTCCCTCCCATGCACCACTTTGGAAAATAAATAGTTTTAAAAAATTTAGGGTTTTTTTCCTTTTTTTTTTTTAAATCCGAGGCCCGTATGTACAGTAACAGCAAACCTTTAAGAGCTACATTTTTTCCTTTTTTTTTCCTGCTGTAATTATGGTCTCATTAAGATTCCAATAAAAAATAGTCAAGAAAACCGTTTTTTTCTTCTTTTTTTTAGAGAAAACAGAAGTGCCCACAGTGTCTCTCTACATGTTACGCTTTTAAAATATTTGCATTTGAAATTCCTCACTGCAAATAATTCCAAGCCAAATGTAAATATAACACTTAGATTACTCCCAGAAGAACATTCTTTTGACCATTAATCCCTCCAATTCGGAATCAAATTTTTCCCTCTCTCTTTATTTTTTTTTTTTTTTCCCCAGGACTGTAATTTCACTGTATTGACTGGATCCTGCAATTTGACAAGCAATGTGTGCTAGAAAAAAAATATATATCTTAGAACCCACTGGAGCTCACTTCGTCTCCTCTGCTTGCTTTTTGTCAGCCTCTCTGTCAACTCTTGCTGCTCTTACACAGCCCATGGGGGAAGAGGTCTGTTTGTTATGACAGAATGACTGGGATGAGGTTCTTGGCAGGATGATGAGTGGATTATGAGCTTCCAGGCATGAGAGACAAGGTGCATTAACATGCTGAGCTCTAGCAGGAAAGCGGAGCACAACACTGAGCTATAAGCAGGTAGGAACATTTTCACTCTTGCTTCTCACCTACATTTTCCTAGAATAGAGACATAAGAGGCAGGAGGAACCATCCAAACCCTCTAGTTAAACCTCCTGCAGAATACAGGCCAAAGGATTTCGCCCAAGAATTTCTGTTTCAGCAAATCTTTTAAAAACAGACCAAATCCTGCAGTAAGGACACCATGTGTTGGAGCTTCCACCATCTTCCTAGTTAATTTGTGCCGGCATTACTCCTCTTCACCTTTCAAAATGAACGTGTCATGATAGACTGCTCCCAGGGAATCTTCTGGAGTTGATGGCAACTAGGCTCCTAGCTCAGGTGGGACGAATCCCTGTATGTTTCTGTGAGCAAGAATCAGTAAGAAAGGGTTTTGTCTCCCCCTTCTGCAGTCAGCTTCCAGCTTTGCATTCATCTGACCAGCAGTCATGCAGGCCAGGAAGAAATGGGGCTAACTCCTAGTACATTTGTGGTTCTCTCTCAGGCATGATGCACTTTCATATTAAAATTCTGAATATGATCTTCTCTTCTACTCTTCTCCAGTGAATAAAACAAACAAAAAAAGAAATAGAGTAGTGATGATGACAGCCCTTACTGTACTGCAGAGATCCCTTGAGGCAAGGGTGAGCCATCTTTCAATGTATTCTCATCATTCAACCATCTCAGCTATCATGTCACTGCGCTTTCTAAGGTGCAAGAAAAGTTTTCTCTGACATTTGAGATGAGAATTGATACAAAATTAGCTGTCCGGAACTTTTATTTGGGTTATTTTTCCCTTTTCCTTTTTTCCCCCAATTGCATTTCATCTTTATGACCATTTCATAAACCACTGCATACAATGAATTGGTTTTCAGAGCCACCATATCCAGAAGCTCCATGAAAAGATCACCTTATAAAATCATAATACAGTCTGTAACTGAGCCAGGAGGTAACCGAGAACGGGTAACTTTGCTATGGTGCCCAAAGGCTGCCAATATAATAATTTACCTCAATGTTTTTGACAGTTTTCCTTCCCCTTCGCTAAAACCATGCAGACTGCAGCTCCAAGTCAAGCCCTGCCATTCTTCAGTGTGACTGTGGTATACATGCATGTCCATGTGTTCACATCACTCTTTATAAAATCTTATATTTTGGACTCACTGGCCACTTTGAACCTGATCTCTCGGAGGACTGGTGGCTCCTATGAGTCATACGGAAACAGTAATTGAGAGAGACCCTGTTCTCACTGAGGGAAAGCACTGGTTTTAGCTTGGCTAATACAGGCCCACAAAGGAGATACAAGATATAAGAACGACTGTGCTGGATCCCATCCTGGCCTCCTTTAAGCCACAACCCATCATGGATGGAAGAAAGAATATATGCAACACAGCAACTATAGAGCAACTATATCCACTTGTATATCCTTCTGGCACAGCAGATGGGGAACGAGGTTTTGTTTGTTCTACTCTTCACAAAAGTTGTTTCACCCTAGATCTGGAGCTGTCTCAGCTGTGCTAGGACAGGGTCGGTCAGAAAACTGGGGTGCACTCTCCCACTCAAATGATGGTGATGCTGAGGGGAGATTGGCTGCTGAATTTGAATCCGAGTCTGTTACTGATGGAGAGAAATGAAAGACCTGATCCAGAGACTTCTACGCAACGTGTTTATTAGTATTTGCGTAGTGTTTTGGTCATAGCCCTGTCCAGCGGGGGATTTGAATATTTGAACAGAGCACTTACCCAAACAGCAGCTGGCTCCTATAGCCAGCAGCGTCAGAGACTTACAGACAATGCACTTCTATACTACACCGCCATGCATTTGCAGGCTTTCCTCTTCCATCCCCCCCTCCCACCCCTCAGGAAGATGGTTTATGAACTGTGTACAAATGTTTTCATTCAATGGGAGGAATGTTGTTTTCCTAAAATCAGGAATTAGGACTGGGGCTCATTTCAGGAATTAAGGTGTTAAGCCTCAGGAATCCAGCTGCAAAGACACACAGCATCCAACGTACAGAAATGCCAACCGGCAGGAATCTGGGTGCGGAGACTGTGCAATGTTAATTGGCTTTTTTTTTTTTTAAGATAGGTTTGTCCTGGTTAGTGGAAGGCATTTTGCGCACTTTCGTTGAAGCAGCACTTGGAAAAAGGCCCTGGGGGACTTCTTTCCAGACCTTGTATTCATTGGAAGCAATTGGGTTGTATCATCCTACTTTATCCATGTTTTTTTCCCTTGTGGGAATTGAGTGTGGTGGTGTTGGCACACAGCTGCCTCCCACCTCTGTGCCTGGGGTGGAATGCAGGGAGCACAGACAGATCATCCCAGGAATGCAGTGGGTGTTTCCTTGGGTCTTGTTTCTATGTTTTAATTGCTTGAAAAATAATAGCAAGTGTGATTAAAAAAAAAAAAAGAAAAGATAAGAAGTTGTGAAGTGAAGGGGAAATTAATTTGTAAGACAATGGAGCAGATTGCATTGCCTTGAGCCAGGCAAAGTGTCCTGGAGTAGCTTTCTCCACCTCCCCTGCTTTGCATTTGGCCTGATGTGTATCTCCCAACTGAACCTACACATCTCTGCTGACAAACTTCAGTCCTAACCTGCATCTCTCACCCTTGCTCTGATTATGGACCACTTGATGACAGGCTGATGCATCTTCAATCTGGACCTGTTGTTTCAGACTGACATGGCATTGCTAACATGGTTCAGTCCTGAACCATGCACAACTTCCTCTGTCAGTGATTTCCATGAATAGAAGCTGTCAGTCAGGATTTTAATCTCTCCATCTATGATGCATTTTGCATAAAATACATAAAAATAGAATAAACATCTTTAAGAGCATTCTGCTTGCTTGCCTGTTTGTTTTTCTTTCAGGTTTCCACTGTACCACAAACTGTTCATTAAAATGAATTCCAGTATACAAATAATCAGCTAAGCTCAGGAGCACAATTTAAATACATTTAAAAATCCATCACAGACGGCAGTGCTAAATCAGATGAGCATTTCTCTGAAATACTGCTCAGTCAGGATTTTTGGCTGTTTGTTTTCTTCTCTATGCAAAGGAAACATATCAGTCTCTGTCCTTGACATGAGGGGAGATAGGATCTCAGAAGACTCCCTGAACCAGAGAGAAATCAAAGCCATTTGATTGGCCTCTTATTTGGAGACACTAATTTCTGCATTGCATTTCAGATACAATTGCAACATTTGCCATGGAAAGCTGCTTGGAAAAGATAAACTTCACAGTTTCCTCACCACTACAAAATGTATTTATTTATTGTCAACAGCAAAGATTACGCCTGTACACGGAGTCCAAAACATTCTCTCTAGCTTTAACCTCCCATCCTCAGCTGGGGCTTTCTCTTTACCCCACCATCTGTGCAGCTGGGTTTTCTGCTCAACTGACCCTTTTCCTTTGCCTTGTGTATCATCTTCTTCTAGATCCCTAGCAGTTGCACTGAGATCTAATCTAAGGGTGTCACAGGCAGATTTGCTCTGTGGATTTCTTCAAGAGATCTGCAAAGGGAGAGAGGATTGGGAAGAATGAAATTGAAATGAAATGAAATGAAGAAAAGTAGAACTTAAGGCAACCACCAAGAAAAAGTGTTGTGAGCACTAGGATTTCCATAGCATAAAAAATAATTTGAAAGCAGAGACAGTAGAAACCACTCAGAATTTGCTGCAAAGCCAATTGTGGGATAACCTTATCCAACATCATGCTATGAAGACCACATGTCCCAGTCCACCCCGACACTGAGCACAGCACATGTACTAAGCTTGAAGCACATTCAGAATCCCAGCAAAGCTGATAGGTCTTGTGGAAATGCTTGAAATACAGCAGGTGTATGAACACTTTGCTGGAGCAAGGTCATCAGATTGGTCCCTGAAGACTTCATCAAAGCCCACTGCTGTCTGGGGGAGTTTGGCTCTAGATGTCAATCAGTGGAACAAGGATAAGCAACTACATAAATATAACTTGCTGTGGTCAGACAACCTCCCTGTCCAGTGCAGTGCAGTTAGCTCTGTAGTAAGAAAACCTTCCACATTTACGTCCTGTAGCCTTAGAGTTCATTGCCAAAATTTTGCTTTGCAAAATAATTTTGAAGCAGGGGCCTAGGGGGTATGGCAGGAGGGCAGCAGGTAGGCTGCCCCGGTAACTCCCTAGCAGCTAAGCCTTGGCCAGGCAGAGGAGCTGTTTTGCAGGTGGCAGGAGTGGAGACTATGGGGCTGGCTTTTGATGGACATGGAGAGCTGGAAACCTGAGCTGTCAGTCAGACCTTCCAAAGTCTTGAAACATCTCTCCCCCAGCACAACCCTTTCCCCCTGCATCTTTAGCAGTAAGGAGAAGGCCACAAAACTTTAAGGCCCAGGATTCCCCTGGGAGAAAGGTGGGAGAGAGCTTACTAGTTTTATCATCACCCCAAGCAAAGGCTGGTGGACAGAAGGAGGCTCCTTGCTGGGGAAGCAGAGACTGTAAATCCTGTCCATTTCCAGAGTTTACTCAACAGTGCAAACAAAAATAAACGGGTGTCAGCTCGCCTGCTTAAAGAGGCCATGAAAGGTGACACTGTGTCACTAATCCCTTGTTGCCATTCATTAAATACATCCTCTAGGCTGTTAATCTTCACACCTTCCTTTGGGGGCCACCAGGCAACAAGCTGGGAGGTCTTGACCATGGCAGAGGATGGCAGGAGATGCCTAAGGTCAGCCTGAATAAGCAAAAACGAGAGCACTGGAATTGTAATAAGATCATGTGTGAAGAATGCATGCTAAATATGATCAAATTAGCTGTGTTACAAGAAGCAACTAGCAGCCTAGCAAAGTCGACAGAGGATATCCCAGAATGCCCAGAGAAACTTGATAAGCCCAGATCCCCACTGCTTCCCAGATGTGGTATTTCTATCAAAGCATGATAGCGCACATCCTTGGCCATGCTGGGGACAACAGCAAAGGTGGGGAAACTTTTGGGGCTAGCAAGAGGCACGTTCACAATGAGAGTGGACCTCTTTGGCCCGCCTGCAACATAAAACATCCAAAGAAAAGAAACAAGTGTGGATTGGTTTCCCACAGAAAGCAGAGCAGCTGGAGGAAGGACTGACATTTCAGGCTGTATCCCAGACAGCCCTGCATCTGCAGACCAGCCAGGCTGCCCCAGGATGACAGGACAAGAGTGCATACAGGGACCTCGTATGCCCTTCAAGGGCAGGACAAAGGCATTCTTCACCTTGCCTGAGGTTACATCTGGATCAGAATTAGTCTCATGTATCTCGTCTTTTCCATGGCAAATCCATTGGCAGATCTTTCTTATTGGTATTGAATCAGAAATGCAGTAGAGCGATCACATTCCCATGGCAATAAAACAAGCAAGGGCTGCCTGCAAGGTAACCTAGGATGGGATGGGTTGGTCAAACCCAGCAGCCTGGGCAGAGTGCTGACCTTTAGGGGCCAGACAGGATAAGAAAATGTGATGGTGTGTGTTGTATACTGAGATACTGCATAAAACTGGCCTTGTCTTAGCAGCTTTCCAGGTTGGGACCTCTACGGGCTGTGCCTTTTTGTAGGTCCGTGGCGCCATATGTGGCTGCACGTGCTATTTTCTTCCTCACTGGGCTGTTCATCCAAACAAACACGTTGTAGATATTTACCGCAAATGTGTGTTGTTCTGGGCTGAGCTAATCTGGCTTATGTAAAGACAACAAACAAACAGAAAGTAGGATTTGGGAGCCTGGCTGCTGTGGTGGCCTGCCCATGCGATACTTACTTGCACTGAGCTCTCAGGAATGCAATGCATCTCAGGCAGGACAAAACGGCCTTTATTCAAGCATCAGCTTATCAACCCCGTTCTCCCTCCTGACCTGCTCTAAATATAGGTCTCTGGGCCTTTCTTGGGCTTGTGCATGGAAAGGAGATGAATATTTGGGACTACAAACTTTCTTCCTTTAGTAGATAAATTTAGTAACATGTCTGCAATGAGGTTCAAAGGGATGAGAGCAAATCTGCAAGGCATGATATTCAGCCCAAATTCTTTCCAGTGTTACATCATCATATAAGTCTCTACAGGTGGTGTTGTTATTATTGATTCGTGATAAATAATCCAAACAAGTGGACGTTTTGTTATAAAAATATTTCATCGGCACATATATCCACTTATTATTCACTGGCTTTCTGTGCTACTGTTGAAATACAACAGCTTTTTAGTATGCAATAACACTGTCCTTGTCTGTAAACGAGAGCTCAGGCTTTACCGCCAAATACACAGAAAATAAGAATGACACCTGGCAAGAAAGAAGTAATTCAGCCTGTCTTGTCAGCCAGCCATGAGTCTGTGCATATTTTCCCATTTTTCCTTAGATACACTGAGGTGTCAGGGTGACTTTGTTGGGTGAGAAACAGATGAACAAACTACTGACTCCCTGCCCCTTTGTGTCCCGTGGAATTACTCTCCTCTGAAAGAGCTGCCATAGTATCCTTGAACTAAAAGGAAATCTCCCATTTGGCTCAAAATGATGACAGCCAAAAAAGAATTGGCACAGAGGAAAAACACACCTTTTTGTCACATTAAATTGACAGGAAATAAGATATTTAGAAGAATTAGCTTATAGAGATCAAGCTGCACAAGGGAGAGATGGACAGAGAGGCCACTGCAGCTGGTTGGTGGCTCAGAGTGACCCTGTGATGAAAGATGGGGAGCTTTGCCTGCAGTATCCAGCATCATTTCAACATGGCAATGAAAGAGCATGTCCCCCTCCCCTTCCTCAGAGTAGGAGGCAGAGCTGAGACGCAGACCCCGCAAGCCCTCCTTTAGACACAGGAGCTACTTTGCCAAGGGGCAATGTAGCTGCTAGGTTTTGCACACCAGGGCATGTTTGTCCATGTGCTTTGCCACCAAAATGTATTTGTGTTCATTTTAACAAAAAAACCCCAACCCACAAGCCCTGTCCTCACAAACCAATGATCCTGTTGCATGCAGTCCTATTTACTATTTATCTTTGCTAAGAACATATGGTTCCACTTTCGTAGGCTGTTGGTCTCCAGGGTTAATGACATATGACCATATGGCCCAGAGCAAAGAGTGATGGGACCAACGTGCAGGACAATTGATCTGTGGGGAAAAAAAGAAAAATAAAAAAAGAAATACTGAAATGCTCCCCTTTACACATAAAATGTCAGATCCTTGGGCTGACATCTAGACAGATGTTGTTAACATCTGGGAAGATGTTAAGTGTAGGCTTTCTTTTTCCTTTTTACATTTAAATGTTCCAAATGTAAATATTATACATAAAAACATTTATAAATGATACTGTCTTTTTTACCCTGCTGAGGCCATGGTTGTCTCCACACCACTTACATCTTGGCTTTTAAAGGTTTTCCAGTGACATACTCTCAATGTGTCCAGTGACAAATGATGTAACGTGTTATTAGACCATTGGTGCTGTTTCAGTGGAGCCCTGGGTTTCATTAAAGTTAGCACGCAACATTTCTTTCTAACTAGCTCTGCAGAACAACAACACCTCCATACACACAAAGTGATGTGAAGTCACTTTTAGGTATTACCAAACTGACAAAAGCAAATAGCCAGAAGGGTCTTTCATACCATCCTTTTCTCATATGCCCTTTCTGGGGACTTTAGCCTTTCTGTTAGCAGGGGAATAGGCACCTCTGGGAGACATTTCACAAACGAGCACCAGCCACAGGGTAGAGGCCAAGCTGGAAGCTCTGAGGGGCTTGAGGAAATCTGTCCAGGTCAGACCTAGAGCCCTGGACTTGCCCATTGTTCTGTGCTTCCAGGAACCCGGCTCATTAAACGTGTCGGTGGATTTATATGAGCCATGAGCAAAATGGGCTCAAATGCTGGTTCTGTGCAAGCTAGCTTGCTCTGTAAAATCAAGCCTGCATCCTGCAAATGCTTTGTTTGCTGCTCATTTTTAAGTATATAGGGCTGACTGACAGAAACAATTGTTTTACTGGTGTCACTTAAAGGAAGGATTTTCTTTAACAGTATATGGCCACATTTTTATACTCATGACACTAAGGGCAGATACAGTTTTGCTGAAAGAAGAGTGCTTTTTTGAGGATTGCTTATTTTGTTTGGGGCACTAATATAAACTGTGCTGGCAAATCCTTTCTCCTGTAGGCAAAGGTTAAGTAGTCCATTGATTTAATTGGCTTAAAGTTAAGTAGGTGTCTACGAGATTAGAGCCTAAGAGCAGACCTTCATTTCAAGCTGGCTTCCTTCTTCCTCTGACATCACAAAAATGCTGTGTGATTTTTTTTCCCCAGCTTTGAAACTTCAACATTATCTTTTGTCAACATCTCAGATGTTGGCAGAAAGATGCAAAGCAATGGTTCAACAATATTTTCAGCTCGCTCTTGCTTCATTGCTCATACAGCCTCACCGACTCTTTGCAAACAGCAGAAGTCACATTTGTCCTGCATCAGGACCATATCTGAGGGAACACAAAGAGCAGCTCAGCTCACTGGTCTAGTATTTTAAAGGCTGACATTCTAACTAAATTTTCAAACACACCATTTTTGTCCTGTTCATATAGTATGAATACAGAGAGAACTCTGGGGAATTATGAGACATAAGATGGGCAAAGAGTGTCACAGGCTTTTTTGAGATACTTCTTCCTGGAGGAACATCCACCATCCCACGATTTTTATGTGGCAAACACTGAGGGTTTGAGAAACCCTTTACTGTAAATAGCTTCCCAGCCCAGTGAGTTCCTTGGCATACTTATCACCCGTCTACCTGAATCAATTATGCTGGGAGTGCAACCACCACTGGGAGTCTCTGTAGCATGTGAGAAAAGACAGTACTTCGATGCTGGCAAGCACAAAAGGTCCAAGCAGTAATCTGAGTCCAAAAGATGAGAAAAAAATACTTCAAAGGGTCTTCTGTGTCACTTCTACCAATTTGAGTCTGTGCCTCGCCACTGCCAGAATCAAAAACCTACGGCTCACGGCACAGTCATCTCAAAATACAGGGAACCAGTTATTTGAAGGCATCTGCTTCAAGCTGGAAGTCAATTCTTGTACAAAACCCCTCCTCTTACTATTTTTGGTAATTTCTTAATACTCTAGAAGCTTGTTGGATTATAAATGTTTATTACATATGTTTGTAATGCATACCTGGCTCTCCAGGGCATATATAATATTACTATATTAGATTATATGATTAAATGTTTATTGAAGACATCTTAGTAACGTGTAATTTTCCACTGCAGCATGTTTGAAAGAGAAGTTTAGCATTACTTTAGTGCTCCAAAGATCCACTCATGTTCTTCATCATCCTGTTTAGGATAGAAATACTGTATGAAGAAACAGGTAGCTAGCAATCTCCTCCTTCCCTCCATAGTCAGCGCCCCATTCTCCAAAGAGAGTGCTGAGGTCTCTTCATGGGGGTGAAAAACATGCCATCAAAGCACATTACTGTTTCCCACTGAAAAGAAGGCACTTTAACTCATCTATTTATGTTATAAACTCTTCAGAATGGGAACAGAGTTTCCTCTCTGTTTTCACAGCACCCGCAGAATGAAATTCTGTTTTCTCCTTTAAGTGCCTTCAGTAAATATAATAAATAAAAAGACAAAATGGAGAAGTCTGGAAGAAAACATAGATTATGTTTTGATAGATGTTTAGATGTTAAAAATGCAGATAAACACACATTTGTGTTTAGCCACAAAGTGAATCAGGTTCCTAACTCCTATGAGCTAATCTTCATGGAAAGTTTTGCAAATCCCACTAAGAATAACTCTTCACCTCTAGATGCCTAAGGATCTCCAGTGAATTTGTCCCTTAGTTTCTCCTGCTATAATATAAATGTTATGAAATGTGTGAGAAAGCTTTGAGGAAACTGCATCAATGGGTAATTGCCATGTACACACTTGAGAGTTTTTAACAACATTGCTCCTGATTCAGCTTGCTGAGTTATTATGAAAACCATTCTTCCCCGATGTGACTCAACACTCCTGCCATCTCTGGCTGGTTTTCATGCCCTCAGCTGCAGCATTGTGAGTTGATGTAAAGTGCAGAATGTGCTACGGGTACATTCCTGTTCCACAAAAATGGGCTTGGAACTGCCAGTGCTTTATGAGTGTAAAGTCACGTACATTGGGACTTTAATGCCAAAAAGAATTAGAGCTTTAATTTAAAACTGCAGATCCCTTAATGCAGAAATTACCCATTAAACAAGATAACACAACACAAAGCCCTGTTGGAATGAGTGTTGGATGTTTATGTAAACAGACTGAATCTGAGCAAGGGAACATCTGTAGGTTACGGCTGGTGTGTGTGGGTGTGTGATGGAGATGCACTTTTTTTCCTTTCAGCTGGTACTTTGAACGGTTTTGCTAATTGCTTATCTCATTTTCTAATCTGATTACCTCCGGCTTTAAACCCATCCACACTTTGCCTCTTGTGTATATTTATTAAAAGTGTTTTGAACTGTGAAAGGCCTGCAAAGTGCATACCCCTTACAGAAGACAGGTTAAAAAAAAAGAATAAATACCTCCAGGGTTTGTCTTTTACCTGTTTCCTCAACTGATTATCTCAGAACAATCAGACTTCACAGTGCTTTCTTTGGAGCTGGCTTTGCACTTACAGAGTTACAGGAGAATGCAAAACGAAAATGGTAGCATGTTGAAGCAGGCAGCGACTGCTCCGGATGGCTGAGGAGCTGTGCGCATGATTTCCCCACCTTCCCAGGCAAGGCGTCATCTACAGATTAATAAATACATGGCCAACCATTTGACCAAATAGATCTCCCTGCAGAAAGCATAGGTGTTTTCTCATGACAAAACAGGAAAGTGATATCTGAGCTGCCTGATCAGGGAAATGCCCTTTGCTACTCACCTTCGTCTCCTTAATTACCACTGATGTGGGGGGTACGTTCTGGGTCAGTCGTGCTAAACATGTTGGGTCCAAAGACACACTCTGGATCCTGAGTTTTATGTCAGAAGTAAAAAATACAACAACCCTTTAATATTTTATGAAAATAGTTATGAAGTGTTATTTTGAACAAAAATTGAAATTTACTGTGAATATTTCAGAGGCATATACTAGTCAGTGTGCACGGCACTGTAAAAAGCATCTGAGAAGCTTAAAATCTAAATAGAAATGAAATGGGACTCTGCTTTGCCCAAATATAATAAATATTTAACTAAAAGACAGAAATAAACCCATATCACAGTTCAGTGACTACAGCACTCTTCTCATGGTAGCACTCTACAGCATGGTAGACTAAAAGCAAGTATTGTGCAATTGAGGGGTTGCTATCCTGACCGCTACCAAGCTATTAGGTATTGAAGTCTTTCCCTTCAGTTATTTTGTGATAACCCACTTCACAAATCTCAGTTTTTTCCTGATGTGAGAGGAGACAATTCTTGGATCTCAAAATGGTTCACGGGTTGGGAAAAATCCAGCCAAAATTATGACTGCTCAGTTATTTCAGGCTTAACACAAATGCCAGGACAGTTCCATAATGGAATTTTATTTTGTCCTTTACCCACTGTATCTTCACATTTTATCTCTAACATAACTATCTGACCAGAAGAGAGCAGTCGTTCTCCCATACTAGAGATTTATAAGTTGAAATAAGTTTGGGTTCCCTTTGGAGCAGACATACAAAGCTGAAGCACTGAGGAAGAAGTGATCTTAAATGCTCTTCATGTTTATTTGACTTAAACAGGTCTACTTTGCCTGCATCAACTTAATGGTGCTTCAGAGGGGAAGAGAACTGGGAAGTCTGTAGCAGAGTAAAGTCTGCCCTACTGAGCGATTTGTGTGACAGGCAGTCGTTGAATCAGACAAAATAAATTAACAAAAATTTAATTAGCTTGTATCATTTCTGTCAAAACTGACAACTCAAACATGGAGAAAGGATCATGTTTTTCCCTGGGGAGCATTTTTTTTTTAACTCTCTGTCTGAGAGGGAACCTGAAGTCGGATACCTATTTATAGGTTTTACATGGCCTACTGCTTCCTGTGCTGTGGGAGGGTTCAAGAGTGAAGCCATAAATGAATTTCCTTTTCTCCCTTTAGGACTGTGGATATGGACCTTCTGCTTATTTACATTCTGGCTGACAAGTTTTTCAACTGACTAAGCCATTTTTATGTAATCCCCACTGGATCCTCGACATAGGTTTCCATCACAGAACGTCCTTTCAAAGCATTATGTCTTGGTTTTGGCCTAACTATATATATGTGTGCGTATATATATATATTAGTACTTTCTCAAGAGAAGCATGAAATAACTCAGATGAACTTACTACGGCCATGAAGAATTCCTCTCAGAAAACAAAGCCAAAATATCACTCAAAGCTAGAATTTATTAGCAAACACCAGAAAGAGTTCTACGTATTTAAGTCCTCCACTTTAAAATCCATTTCCCACCTCCTGCCAAACTCAGATCAGACTGTAATTGTAGTGACAATAGTTATGTGGATGCCACAAATAGTGCAGTATCAGCTTCATGTCCCAGAATCCAGTCCTACACTTCTATGGGTTGTCTTGCAGTGAAGATGTACCTTACAGTGTAGCTACTATAAACTAGGCTGGCACTGTCAAAGAGCAAAGGAAGGTATCATGGTTGGAGTAACCGCTTGCTGGATGTTAGCTTAGTAATGATTTTGGGTTTTGAAAGCAGCTACTAATTGCTTTAATTAAACAATTATACATAAGATCAAATAAATAGCAAATAATAAATCTTGCAGCTTTGGAGTACTATGCATTTCACTTAGATAAGCATCTACTGTGAAATATAATAGAGCTTCATTGTTATTATTAGTTTTAACTGATGAACTGGTGCTTACAAATCCTGGAGACCTGAACTGTGAAAGACACAGGAGATGCAGGCTCCTTTCCCAGGTAAAGAAAGAAATAAAACTAAAGCCTCTTTATTTCTTGTTTTTACAAAGAAAACCTTGCCTTTGCTTTTCATCTCTCAGGTGGGAGAACCCTTTGTGTGCTGGGGGAAGGTCTGTCCCCCAGCCCCTGGGAGGGAGATGTTAGCGACTTCCCTGGCTCTG
>NW_008824374.1:58212-152030 GCF_000699105.1 Pygoscelis adeliae | reverse complement strand
AGCAGGAAAGAAAATGAGGCTTCATTCATTATTTTTCCCTTTAAGGATTTCTGTGGTGTTGGGTACCTTTGGTAGTTTGCATCCTCAGGCTAGCCTCTATTCACTCACGTCTTGCAAGGAGTAACCAGGAAAGGATTCAACACTGGTTATGGAATGAGGGAGGGAGACAAAACACATGTGAGCATTCCCCTTGAAGAACAAACTTCAGGAGCTTTAAGTAATGATATGCTCTGAAATGTTACAGTTATTATTTGTGGGTCGGTACAACTTCCATATGCCCGCTGCAGTCCAGAGCCCCATAGTGACCAAGCGCTGTATGACAGAGAAGGGAAAAAGTTATGCTGTACCTCACAGCCCTTACAGTCTAACTATGAATTGCAAGAAGGTCTAAAGAAGCTGAATTTGTTCATCTCAGCAAACTCTGCATAAACAGGACCCCGTTTCAAAGCTCCTCATGCCGGTATATGTGCAAATACCTGTTCCCAGGGCAATGGGTAGAAAGCCAGTGAAGTGCCCATGCTGGCACTTGCTGCCGGTGCACATCTTCCCCTTCATAAAGTGGGATTTCCCTGAGACTTCCCTCAACAGGTAACTCAGAGAAAAGTGAAAACGGTTGCTTTTCTGCCTCAGCAACAGAGGGAAGCTCTGCAGCCCAAAAGTGAGGAGGGAGCTGCTGCTGTCTCTCAGCAGTACATGTCCGTGCTTGCCTTGAGCTTGTGCCCAGCGTAATTTTTCGGGGCACTCTGCCTGGTGGCACTAACCTCCTCCGCACCCCTCCCCAGGTATAGAGCCTGCAAGGTCACAGAACAGGACTATCATATTAAAGCTTAACTTAATTAATTCCATGCATCTTATTAAATAAACAAAAATCCATGAGCCCCAAGTGTTTCTTATACCCCAGTGTTGGATTCATTTCTGGATCTGAGCCACCAGCTTCCCAATCTGTTCGGGAGAGGCACAAAGGAGACCGTTTCCAAGTCAGTAACCAAGCAGTGATTTGTGACATGTCAGGAATATTTAGGGAAAAATGATGGTGCCAGCGACCCTCGAGAAGGGAAATCCATCTTTTGGTTGGGAAGCGGTAAATAACTCTTGGAAACCTAACACATTTCACCCTCCCCCCTTGGTTTCAAAGAGGTGCAGTCCATTCCAAGATGGAAGATTAGTAGCTTGCAACCGAAAGAATGTCACATAAAAAATAAAAGGAACAGATTACCAGGAGCAAAAATGATACTAAAACTAAGCACTGAACCACTTTCTCTCTGTCCTCCACTGAGAAATACTGAGTGAACATTTACTTAGCAATTAGGTTTTAATGGCAAAACTTTCAAGGCAGTGCTGGGCAGAAAGTCAAAATCTACATTTTAAGGAGATATTTTAAGTACCCTACAATGCACAGGAGCCTGTATGGTTTTTCTTTCACACAGCACTTTGTCTTCCTACAAATACATGTGGATGAAAAGAGATAAATGCAGAAGTCATTAGGTATCCCATATAGCTCATTTAGTTAAGCTTCTCTGAGTGGACTTCTAGTGTTACCCACCTGAACCCCAGATGGGTTTCAGAGGATGGTGCAATGTAACTATAAAGTGTTCAGATCTAGAGTTAAAAAAGGCCTTAAAAAGACTTTGAGATTAACTATTTTCCTTAAAGACTTAAAGGTAAACAAACAAACAGACATTTTAAGAAAAAAAAAAGCAGCAATCAACAGCACAGTTAAATATTTGCATGTTTAAACCAATGTTTGAAAGATCGTCCTCTTGTGAAATTACTGATTTTCCATAGTGATGATAATGTGCAATTTAGGAGGGCGTTAGATGCTGCTCATTCTATGGCATATTTTCTGGTAGAGCATCCAGACACCTGCACCTGCTGCTGCTTTGCTGCTGACACATTGTGCTCAGTTCACCTTCCCCTGGGACTCTCTCATGTGCCAAGAGCATCCGTTTGCTCAAGAAGGGACTAACACTCATTGCTCGTTTGCAGAAAACCTTGCTTCTTGCAAGCTTAATGCAAATATAACAAGAGCAAAGGCCAGTTCAGACTGGCCAGTCTGGTACTGCTCCCTGCGTTGAGATCAAGACAAAACCTTGACCAAGGAAACATGAGTTATTCCTAGAGACATGAGCTGTGCAAAGAAAAACAAGTAGTGAGAAGAACTGAAGATGAGATAGAGAAGTCACTTTGTAACCCCATGCCTCAGTTTCCCTTTAAAACAGGAATATTAACAAAAGACTAGCTTTGTACAGTGCTGAAATCTGGCAGTTAGAAGTGCTTGAAAGGAACCACCTCTCACTATAAATAAATTGTTGATAAAAAAGAAAATAAGCTTTGAGGAGAGCGTGAAAAAAACCCCAGGATATAGAGACTACATCACAAACTGCTCCAGTGAACTCACAAGCAGAGTGAGGTGGCTGGAGGTTACCATTCTCCTTGCTAATACAGCTTGTTTATTTCTGGTTTGCAGTAAATGCAATATTAGAGAGGAAAGGCGGTGTGTGTGTGTGTGTGTGTGTGTGTACATTTCCATGAAAGTTTCCCCCATCCTTTTTTCTCCTTTCTCTAATGCTGCCCCTGATATATTAAGCTACATTCCAGCCAGCTTCAAGGACATGTTTCTGAATCCTATTCAAAATGCTGACAGCCACTGAACGTGTGAGAGGAAACATGCCCTCAGATGGACTGCATTTATTCGTCTGGTTATACCTTTAATCTGACATGTTTAGTAAAACCTCTGCAGTGACTGCTGGGAACGTTCCAAGAGAAGAAAGAAGGAGAAGCAAGATTCAGGTGTTGCCTCTGAAGGTTGTTGTAGAGTTGGTAGGGCAGACTCCAAACTCGACGAGAAGAAACTGGTTCAAATCAAGGAATGGGGTTCTCTGCTGACACTGGGCTGGTGAGGCTGCCATGGTTTGGCTGCTGCCGACCTCGGGTATTACTGCTGGTTTTGCTGGTCTTTTACCAAAATGTTTTGCTGCATGGAACCACAAGGACGCCCATGTGCTCTTTCATATTCTGTAATGCAAACAATCATAGGTCTAAGCTTGAATCCATTCCACTGTTGAGGGTCACAGAGTCTGATTTCCCTTCTGAATTGACCCAAATAGGACTTCAGTGGAACTACTTTGTGCAAATCATGAGTTAGACTCAAGGCAGATAAGCCTTCAGGCAGATAAGGGCTTCTGCCCTTGTTCTAGACAGAAATTGCTGAAACCCTGCCCACTTTTAAAAGAGATCTGCTGATTTACACCAGCAGGAGAAGGGCAACTTTCCAGTCCCAGTTTTAATACACCAGAGATCTCCTGCAAACAGCTATATTTTTTTCTTTTTTCTTTTTTCTTTTCTTTTCTTTTCTTTTCTTTTCTTTTCTTTTCTTTTCTTTTCTTTTCTTTTCTTTTCTTTTCTTTTCTTTTCTTTTCTTTTCTTTTCCTTTCCCTTCCTTTCCTTTCTTTTCTTTTCTTTTCTTTTCTTTTCTTTTCTTTTCTTTTCTTTTCTTTTCTTTTCTTTTCTTTTCTTTTCTTTTCTTTTCTTTTCTTTTCTTTTCTTTTCTTTTCTTTTCTTTTCTTTTCTTTTCTTTTCTTTTTTTTTCTTTTCTTTTCTTTTCTTTTCTTTTCTTTTCTTTTCTTTTCTTTTCTTTTCTTTTCTTTTCTTTTCTTTTCTTTTCTTTTCTTTTCTTTTCCTTTCCTTTCCCTTCCCTTCCCTTCCCTTCCCTTCCCTTCCCTTCCCTTCCCTTCCCCTTCCCCTTCCCCTTGGTGCGACTAACTCAGTGTCTTGCACTTTTTTTGTGGTGAGAATATATATTTGCTCTGTCCTGGTGAAGTACCAGTTATTCCTATTTCATTTACACCAACATCAGTCAAGACATTCACCAGCCTCAAAGGACGTTGACTTAACTTGAGATTAAATAGATTAAAAAATGACTCATCATGGTCTGAAGGATTTCTGAGGCTATCATAATGCATAAGGCAAAGGGGAGAAAGTGGAACAGCCTAATCAGTCCCTAACTTCTTTAAATCCTTCTTTTCTCTCTACTGCTAAAATGGGAGGAGAGAATTCACTGTGGTGCTGAAACTTGGGTGATGGGAAAAAAAGATCACTTTGCAAAATACATGGCAACTTTAATCACTGTGATAAGATTCTTCTTAAAAATGTTCAGTTCTGCCCTGATAGTCCTGCTGCAGACACATTCATCAGCAAAGAGACCTTGAGCTATGTTAAATTGTATTTGCTATCTTGAGCACTTGTGGTTACAAAGTTCACATAGGACAGTCAGCGTGGACAGCCCAAGGATGAGCTGGTGCTTTAAGGCACAGCAGTGGGACCCAGAGTCTCAGGGTGGTTCAGAGGATAGTCATTCCTTCCTCTGTGCACTACTTTCCAATCACTCAGGTCTGCTATATTACCCTTGTCTGTACCCATTTTGGATCAGATTTTGAAAAGAGAAAAAAATACCTAACACCTAAAAAATCATGTGCCTAAATATTTTTAAAGACTGGCCCTTAAGTGCAACCAGCCCCGCTGAGACATGCCCTCTGTATGGCTTTGCACAGCACCTCTCACATCATGGTGCCCCTGCCTCCGGTGGCATAGCGAACTGGACACAGCTTCTCTGGGGACAGAAAAGGTAGGGGAAGGAGCCTGTCCTCTTGCCCATCATGTAACAGAGACCTTGCAGGGTCTGACCATGGAGAAGGAGAGGAACCGCTTTGGCTTCCCCACACACTTGAAGTCTGTCACGATGCGAGCATTAATCTCAGACTGCAGCCCTTTGAAGATGGAGCTATACGCTGATCCCAGTGGCAAAACCTTCACAGGGGCTAGAATTTGGCAGTAAAAGCCAAATCTACATTATCCAAGTGCAGTCACTTCAGTTCACAATAACGCACAGGCCTTAGATCTCCACTTTGCTCCTTTATACCAAGTAGAAAGAGCAAATCATAGGACACCCCATAATCCTTTGAGGCACATCCAGCATTGGTTTTACAGCCCTGTGACTTAACTGCTAGCATTGCTCGCCACTCTCTACGTCTGGAATAAAAAGACAGACAAAAAAAAAAGCACCTTTGGAGCCTTTAAGAGTAATTAAGAAGTGTATCAAAAGAAAAAAATGAGAGAAAGAGAGAGAGAGAGAGATACATTTGGCTGACTGTGAATGAATCTTATAAAATGGAAATGGGAAACATGTGCAAACACTTTAAATATTTTTGCCCCTGCAAGATATTTGAAGACTTCCCTTGTAAAACAAATAGGGAACAAAATAAAACCAGGTTTCCTTCAGTCAGCACATAATCATTTTCATGTTAATTTTTATCTTGTTAACCCAAAAATCTATTAGAAGAAAATTATCTGCCTGAAATCTAGCTTGTGACTCATGCTAAGTGGTTCTGATATTTTGAGAAAATAAATCTTTACAGTGTTTACACAAGTCTATCTGAAATTACAGTGTGTAAAAGAAATAATGGTTTCGAGTGACCATAGGTGACAAATGATCAGGCTTCTGATGTTATTCACTTTGGCCTTGTCTACATTGGATTTTTTTTCTTTTCTTTTAATCCTTACTAGTTGTAACAATGGCAAACCACTACCAGAGCTAAACGCAAAACTAATTGAACTCATTCAACAGAAAAATAAGCTTTGAGTTCACGGTGCTATGCATTACGCCCAGGTGCTGAACAAGGTTACATGGTCAAATCCAGTCGTAATTACAATGGGCAGAAGAATAATTTAACAACACACAGGCCATATCCTTAATTGTGACAAGCCTCCCTGCTTATTATGCCAATTTATACTACCAAAGGAGTTAGCTTTTGGAAAAGATCATTTGCACATATGGGGCAAGAAGTTTTTTAATTGAGCAGAGATTGTCAAAGCTCAGTTTTGATTTGTAACTGTCCAACCAACTGACTCTAAGGGGACTGGTTTTATACAGAAAACATGGAGTGCTGTTAGCCATGCAATTCATGTGGAAGACACACCTGGTACAGGCATATTCCAGGGAAATCCTTACAAACAGGAAAGCACACCTTTTGTTCGCACCAGTGTGCAGAAAAAGAAAAAAAAGCTGATAGTGCGAGCCTCAATACTGGTCCCTCTAAATAATTACATTATGTTTACACCTATAAGTAGGCATTCTAGTATGGGGCAGTGCATTTTTGTGTGGATTCATTCGGTGGGGCTTAAGGGAGCCCTTCTGCCTTCGGAAAATCTGTGGAGTGAATGTTGCCTGCAGTAGCTTTTAAATAGTTCCTTCACATTTGTTGCATGCCAAGTGTTTTCCCAAAAGGTATGTTCCATGTGTGATACAGTGAAATGAAACACACAGCATTTTCAGTTTGCTCTGGCAATGGTAATTTACAGATCTTGGCCCAACACAGATACTGAGGACTGTTAGTGCAAGAGTGACAACCTGTGCCAGGGATAGGAGGGTGTAAGGCAAGAGGTGGGAAGAAACGAGAGACTCTAGGATACCTCTGAGATACCTAAGAGCCATCTAAGATAGCTGGCTGGTAGAAGAAAGCAAAGTGCTGTTGGCATGTTAGTCTGTGAGTCACTCAAGCAAAGGCCCACACTACTAAATGACCAAGATGACTTGTAATGGACACAGGTAGTAGGAGGTTGCATAGGTTGTCACCTTAATTCCTTATTTTCTAAACAAGCCTATTTCTTATCATTATTGTTGTTATTACTGAAGAGTAAAAAAAGGAGAATTAAAGTTCCTTTATGATTTAAACATTCCTGTTTCTTTTCACAGATCCCATCAGTCCCCACACATTGCTTCTGTCATTCCCAAATACAGTACAATAATAATAATCCAACATCTGTGGCTAATCCTCCTAGCCAAAGACTATAATTAATTCTAACCCCTTTCTTCTGCTTGAAGTTCAGCAGCATAAAATAATAGGTAGAAGGAGATGTTCAGTATTGAGAAATTTGGATAAATACACAGAAGTTCTAATTAATTAATAAGAACAAGTGGTGTATTTTGGCTAGAGGACATCTTTTGGGGCAAAGAAAAGGAAACAAACTAGATGAAAACTGGGCAATTTTATTCCGGGTACTTTTTCTGCCTGCTGCGATATCGAGTAATTAAAAGAGGAGCTAACATCTGAGATTTTCTTATCAAAAATTTTAGCCAATTGGCAACTTCTTCACTTGGGAGGGGCCAGCCCCAGCTGTAGCTACGACCAGATGAAACCACAATCTGCTTTGGAGGATTGTATTGACCATCAGACTATACTGAGAAAGAATTGAGCTGAAGTTTCTCATTATTTGATGAAAACGCTCGAAGAGCCCTCTCCTCACTTTGATGCACAGAAGTCACTGTGCAATAGAAGAATTCCGTAGACCTTCACTTTGAAGAACATCTTCTGCCAGCCGATGTAACTGAGATATTTCTGTCAACAGCAGATTTGAACCTTCCATATTCTACACTGAGTTGCTTTATTGCTTTAGCTAAGGCTATGGAAGGACAATTATTTAGTGGTTTATATTTAGTTATTTCTGTGAAAGTTTCACTTAAATTCATAACAGGCAGCTTGAAAACACTGCTTTAGGTACTATGATTCCTGAAGAGTGCACAGCATAAAATTAAAGACTGCAGGCAAAAGCTGCTTTTTATCAGTTTTTTGTTATTTTGCAAATTTATTCAATTTCAGTTATACCAGTTATTGAAATATTTACAGCTGACTTTTGCTTTTGAAAGGGAATATAGTCCTTTCCACCCTGCTTTACACGATTTATTCCCATGCCAGTTTTTCCACCCTCTGGCTTTGAGGCTGGCTAGCTTACTAAACAAAACCCAATAAATAGATAAATGCCCCTGCTTTTCAGACAACCCCTTGCAATCCTATGAAGGACAGTCAGTCAGTCCTACCATTCACCTAACAGGCCTGACACATGAATTCTCTTTTTATCCAGAGTGGGAAGGCAACACATTGGCACAGACTGGTATGAAGAGATGGTATGAAGAGATTTTGTGAATAAATATCAATAAGGTGAATAGCACCTTGAATTTTGCAGTAGAATCAGAAAAACAGTAAGTGGTTTTGTCTGTAGGTGAAGGGCAGCTGGGGTGGGGGAAAGGAGGTGGGAAGACACGCTGCCGCAAGAAGTGGAGCCCAGGCTTGGAGCCTGAATACCTTTTGTGAATTTTCTCCCCTGTTTAAAATTTGCTCCTGTGGCTTGGCTGGGCACACTTGAGTTGTTTAGCAAGCAATAACACAGATGCTTCCCCCTTCTCCCTAGGCAAGATACGGCAGAAACCAAAAAGAAAGATTTGTTTTAGACAGAAAGAAAAACCACAATCTGACTTTGCTGGTGTGGTATTTTCCACTGCACAGCTCTGGATTAAAGCAGCACCATAAAGCCAATGTTTCCTTTTCATGTGCACTTCTCATACCCTGTTTCAAACCTTGGCAAGCATGTGCCGTGGCACTATGTTGATCTAACCAGAGCCATGGATTGCCATGGTCTGTTCCACCAGCACTTGGAGCCTACCACATCAGAGAAGACAACTCATCATCATTTGAGGAGTTAGTAATGATTGGATTCAAGTGGGGGAAGGGGACGAAAAGCCATTTATTATAAATCAGCACATATGCTCCGAAGACTGCAAATTTATGAGGTGACAGTATCTCTAACTATTTGCTTTATGTCAGGAGGTACCACTCTGTCCTCAGTGAAAACAATATCCCTGCCTTCAATGGGGGCAGGGCAGGCAGAGAAGTCTGATGCCCGCTACCATTCTGGGATGAAATCCACTGCATTTTTTTGCTGTTTGCAATATGAGAACTTAACAAAAATGCTGGGGGTGAGCTTCCCACCAAGACCACAGAATTAATTCTGTTTAGTTTAAAATGTAGATCACCCACCACAACAACTAGCACTAATGGCATCTGGTTAGCTGGCTCAGCAAAGACGTCAAGAACGATCCAGTAAACTTAATCCCATACAGCAGGGCGAAGGATGTCTGTTAGGAAAGCATGGAGAAGTCTTTCCTGCTACTGTCCAGGAAGCTAAAGAGCTACCCTTACTGTATCTACACACGTACCTAATGGGTTTGTTTCTTTCAGGTGCTTGAGAATTCAAGTTTAAAATGCACTATAATCTCACAGAGCTCAGCCAGAAAGGAAAAACCAGTCTGAACACTACCACAACATCAGCCACAGAATTATACCCTGTGTTTCCTGAAGCAAGGAAAATTTTCTTCTCTATTACCTAAAAATGACACAACTGAGCTCAGTGGCTTGAAGTTAATATCATTTAGAAACATAAGCAGGGATGATTTAAACATTTTAGCAGTGAAGTGCAGTGCTTCTGTTAATAAACTGTGTTGGTGGCTGTTTGCCTACTGTTAAAAAGTTTAAAAAATCCTCTGAATTCCTTTAATTTCAACTTCATCTAGTTACTTTATGGTCACTTAGATATGGTCACTTAGATCTAGTAATGCAGATTCTTTTCTGTGTATGGGAATCTTGAGGCTATTAAAACACTGTGAACCAAATATTAATAAACATGAAAAGGTCATAAACGGGGGCAAACTAGAAAAGTAATGAAAAATGATCAGCATATAAATTATTCACCCAGCGCAATCAAAACGAGAACAGAACATGGCTGGTAATAGGAGAGCCTAGAAGTTAGAAGAATGTGGTTCAATAATATTTTTGGTGAGAGGGGTTTCTGTGTAACAGTGCGTAGTTGTCTTAATTCAGGAGAAGTTCTTCCCCATACGCAAACTATGCTTTTTGTGTTGATGACCATGAAGTTGGCCCCAGGGAAAACAAAGGTCTGGCAGCAAGAGAATTTTTGCAGAAGCACACTTGAAATTCTGTTCTAAAAGACCGTCTCTGGAAAAGGTCTGGTACCGTCAGTGAGAAGTAAAAGGTATGCTTCATCCCCACAACTTCAGTAATTAATGCCACCATGGCCATTGCTGTTGATTGATCCTGGGGACCCTAACAGGTGAGTCTATTCAGACATTTCACCTGCTGTTGAAAGGCATTTTTCAAATCGCTTATTGCCCTAATGAGAATGGCAGGGCTGGGCGTTATCTCAAAACCAGTGCCATCAGCCAAATAAAGCAGAGAGCTGTCTGCCAGCTACTCAACAGGGATTAATAAAGTGGCAAGATTTACAGGGAAGTCAACTCAAAATGCTTTCCAAAAAGCATGAATCAAAAACATTATATTGTCTTGAATATACGTCATTAGTAAATGGATTTGATGGGTTTCTGGCAGAAGGACACTTTTTAACCCTGATAGGCTAAAATATGTTTTACTGGAGCTTTGGGGGTAAGAAAAAGGTGGATGTGAAGCATGTGAAGTGAATATTAAAGCCCCTATTAAAATGGCTCTACTGAAGTTAATAGCATTTTACTGCTTTTCATCAAAGTCACAGAAGTGTTCAAATGGAAATCAAAGGTGGTGGGACATCAGGGAGCCTCTCAAGTTGGTGGAATAGCCCCATCCCTATCAACATGTTTTAGACAACATCTTTTCTTTTTTTACCTGGAGATACTTAGGGTTGAACAGCCTCCAGGAAAATACATTGGTTCCTCCAATGTTGCCTTCCCAAACAGCCATTTTCTGTTCCTCTGAATATCCTTTTTAAAAGTCTTAAGAAGCTATTGTAGGACTGAATCTTTCCCAATTCTTATAACTAACATATAAGGAAACAGTTTGATTTGTTGAAATAAAATAAAAGATAGAAAGTGATTTTAACATTATTTTGACCGGACTCCTGAAAAGTACTTTTCATATTCACAGTTGCAAAATCCAAACAATTGCCCAGACTTTAGCTGAGCAATGGTGACATCATTCCACTGATTTTTTTTAAGAGCTATACAGTTAATGTCTGCTGGAGATGTGGCCTGCACAGATTTTCTGTCATTCACAGCTCAATTGCCTAAGTGAAACTGTATCTTTCAAAGGTTTGGTTGTTTGGGTTGTTTTGGTTTGGTTTTTTTTGCATTTGTCATAGTCTTGTCTAATTTTGTACATATAAGTTCGCTGCTACCACTCTCTTTGTTGTTTAAGAAAATATAGCAGAAAGCTGTTGTCTGGAGATAGCTGGCCTGGTTATTGTGGATAAACCACACGACAGGTCTAGACACATCCAGGATGTCTCTGTGTGGTAAAAACAACCCAGCAATACACTGGTTATCTACATGTTTGACCCAGGAAAGATCTTCACGATCAGTAGAAGGGATGACAGCTGATATACCTGTATTATTGAAGGTCTGACAAGCTAGAAGAATACATCCATATACTGAAAGATTATTTAACATTAGGAAGCGTAGACTAGATGATCTCGAGAGCAGATTAGGTCTGGATAATTTCTGTACATATATTTTGTATTTAAAGCACAAAAAGTAAGTACTAGAAAGAAGGTGAAGACTAAGAGACAGAAGGACTATGGCCCAAGAAAAAGAAAAGCAACTGCTTAAATGTTAGAGACACAGCATTTTTTGTTCAAGGAGGGTGAGCTAAGCCTTCTGGTCTGGGTTTAGGGTTCTATCTGTATTTTGCAGAACCCTTCTGAACGTACAGTTGAACTCTATGAGCCAAGACTTCTCCTATGGCACAATGTTTTCTGAATCTCTGAAGAGCTCTACTTCCTAAATCCTACTTTGTCAGAGGTCAGATGCTTAGCAGTGTAATGTCCATTGATGCATAAAACTAAGGCTTCAAGGTGGTAATGGCCAAGAGACACAAAGTTTTTTAAGAACCTTTATAAGGCATTGAGGTGCTTAAAAGTGTTTCTGGATTTATCTATGATTTTGAAATAGGACATTGGAGTCTGAATCACTTAGATCCTATTGAAAATCTAATTGCATTTTGATACATAAAGATAATTAAATATGGAGACGATGAATAAAGAACAGAAAGTAGCACTGTCCTTAGAATTCAAAAATAACGTAAGAAAACATGAAATTTTGTGAGCACATTGGAATGAATGCATACGCTAAGCAGTTCCTGGGAAGACATCTCTGGGTGCTTGTATTTGGTAGAAGTTAATCTGGATGAAAATAAGACCTATACAGCAGTGAAAACATCCCTGACAGGATAATGTTCAATTTAAATAAACAGTTCTAATGAGATCTGTTATTACCTGCTATTTTGTCATGCTCTGGCATGCAGTCTTAAGTCTAATGTTTCTAAATGCTGTCATAAATTTTTTCAACCTAATCTGCTCCTGAAAATTTCAGCTAATGTCTCTCATGGTTCACAGTAAATTATAGACAACGTTGCAGTCTGCGAGTGAATCTAAATCTTAGAAAAACCCAAAATCAGTCTTTCCTCATCCAAGAAAAGATTGCTGTGACTGTTAAGCTTAAGAAAGAACTCTTAAGGTGGACATGTTAGGCATACAATTTTGCATAAAATATATACAGCAAATTGTATAGTTCATCTGAATTTACCTATTTAGTGCCCAAAGAGGGAAAAAAAAAGCTGGAATAATCTGTGCCTACCTGACAGCACTTAGACCCTGGCATGACTGAATGTGTCCCCTCCTCTGCTGTTCAGATACACCTGAGAAAGCTGCAAGTAATATCTCTCCTGTCCTACCAAAGCTCGTCCAAGTAGATGGGTACAAAATATTACTTCTGATAGTTAATGTCAGTCTCAGAAGAGAAGGTCTGGCCATGGCATCATGCTTGTGTGCATCTGCACCTCCTTTAGGGGGTTAAGTGAAACAAGGAGGGAGAGTGCTCACTGCAGCTCAGAGCTGCAGAACTGAGTCTTGTATCACTGCCACTTCCTTGTTATTTACTGTGTCCTCAACCTTGGTATATCAGCATAATGTATAGCCTTCGGTCATAGGGGACGTGCCCTAAAGTACAACCAGGCAGAAGGATCCCAAAGTGATGCACTGTATAAAGTCCACCAGCATGGGAGGCAGCTCTCTGTTGTATGGAGGTGGTATTGCTTTTACACAGCAAAAAACAGATAGGATGCTTTGTTCAGACTTGTACTGCGGTAATTACAGAATAGCTCCACATATTCCAGAGGACTTGTTCTTAATTTTTTAATGAAAAGACATATCTGTAGGACTTTGATAGATCGAAATGGCAGAGAATATCTCACTGAATCAGGAAACGGTGGAAATAATAGTCAAATTGCAGGATTCTGTGTTGGGTTTTGTGCTACATCAACAGTGCCTTTCTGCTGCACATGTGTGTTGGGAGAAAAGCACTGAAAGGCAGCCAAACTCAAGGTGAAACAGGAAAATAAAAGAGTTCTAACAGAATCTTCTGAGTGATCCAATTTACAGTGTTTCATCTAGATGTAGTAATATAGTTCTTGAATCATTTTATCATGTAGTCTGGTCTTCAGGAGCGCAGCCCTTGCAGTCCCTCAGTGGGAGAATGAGGAAGGAACAGCAAGGCTGAACCAAGAATTTTTTATGGTTAAGCTCCTGAAATAATGCTACAGGCAAATGGTGATGTTTTAAAAAAAATACTAGAGATCTCCAACTACTAAAATTGTCAAATGATTCTGAATTCTGCTGACTTCGGTCAATGGCTTTGCTCCAGTAGAGAATGTCACCCCAAAAATAGGTAACTAAATACTATTCAGAACTGAACCTGGAAGGTGTGTGAATCGATTGTCCCTGCATCCAGAGCAGCCTTGCACACATATGGAAAGGGGGTGAAGGAGGGCTTAGTGTTTAGTAAAATCTGAGTGATGTCATCTGTTAGAAAAGGAGACATAACTCAAATTTGTCCACAAATTGCGTAATGTTAAAAACCTTATCACTACCATGCAAGCAAATAAGGCAATGGGAATACATTTTTTGTGGTAAGAATGCTTTTTAGCTTGCTTTCCTGTAATATATAAGTCTGCAGAAGTGTTGTCATTTCCACAGTCCAAACAGTTTATTCAAAGACTAAGAGGAGTTTCAGTTTTCCATGAAGGTCAGTACAACTTCGCTTTGCCCTGACAATCCCCAAGCAGGTAATACTACTAATGCTTTATTAACACAGACTGGGGTCAATAAACACTTTATACGCCCTGCCTCCCATATCTACAAATGTAATTCCCCAACCCTAATGCTTAAAGACCAGAGGGATTCCCAGACCCAAGCCAGTGTAAGCTCAGCAGTTCAGTTACATTTCAGCTCTTTCTAAGGCCACCATGTCTGCCACCTTGATAAATGCAGTTGTTACTAGGAAAGAACAAAATCCTTTAATAATTTTCAAACATTAAATTCCATCATGTCTGGCCCATAAATGTAAAGTTCACTTTCCAGGAAGGATTTACCAAAGTTGATACCTTGTGTTGGCAGAATGTTAACTGTACATTTAGCAAAATGATTTTTTTGAGGGCTTTTGATGCATTCATTTCCAAAAATACAATGATACCCTAATTTACCCCAAGTGCCTAAAGCAGAATGTTGTCATCTGTACCTAATAAGGCGCAGTGCTTTGTTTGTCACGGGCTTATCCTGGGATAGTTAATGCTGCAAAAAAGTGACTAAGCTCCAAGTATGTTATCCTTCCCCATCCAGCCTTGAAAGCGTTACGTCTGTGCTGGTTTCTCAGAGGCAACGTACAACATCTGGTGCCGAACCAGTGGGGTCAAATAATGTTCTCACCATTTAGCGTAATTAACTCCAACCGCCCGTCTGCTGCAAGCCCCCGCTGCAGCCAACACAAGCAAAGCTGGGCCAAGACGAAATTTCTCCTCATTATTAAACCCAAATCTAAGCACTTGTCTGTCTGTAAAAACAGAGCAAAGGGAGGAAAACTGAAACCAGCGAACAGGGTCTGAGGTTTCAATAAATGTCAGAGAGCGTCAAGTCTGTTTGGATTGCAAATTATTGCTGGCTGATGGTCTATTATTTTACAACTAGCGATTGCTGTCAAGGAGTTGGGGAGGGGGTGGGAGGGAGAGGTTTCTCGAATCCCAGCCAGAGGGGAACAGAAGTTACAAAATACTGTAACAATCATTTAAAAAAAATACCAAAGTAACTTTAATGTTTGCTAAATTTAGAACTTTTACAGAATATCTCTTCAAAGAGCAAAGAAGTCACCCACGCTCTGCCTGTGATAGAAATCATCACAAGGTATGCTCTGCCGGAGGTCATTAGCCATCCCTGCCTCTTGCTTCCAGTCACCATCCCTGGTAGAATTAAGATAACTGGAGGACCGTGAACATGCAAGAGTGAAAAAAGACCATCCCCCCAGCCCTGTGGTGCTTAAGGTGAGCTCATATCTTGCCAAATGTGCTTGAACAATATATACATAGTGGTTAAATCCCTTTTGTAAGTGAACTAAAATATGAATGGATAATCACTCCTTGAAACACAGTGGGAGAAGGCATGTCTTGATGGACTTGACTCCCACTGATCGTAAATGCAGACGATCAGCCATAGTTTGTTAGAAGAATGGAGATGGCTGAGGTATGAACTGCAGAAAGAGCATGTATCAGGATATAGCTAAACATTCCTGCAGTCACAGCTAAGGAGAGGGGCATGACGACAAACTGTTCATGGTATTGCCCCAAAGAATACATTGTCCCAATTCTGCTGAGCTGAACACAAAAATCTTCCAGTTGCTGAAAAGCTGACAGTTTTGGACTCTACTAAATATCTCAGCTGAGGCTTCTGACATTGGGAAAAGTCAATAAATCTGTACCTTATGCAAAACAATCAATGAAAACATCCTGGAGCTAATGGGGGAAAAAACATTTCCCCCAACAACCCTGATTCCAGATCCAAATTTCTCAGCCTGTTTTTTGGAAGCAAACCAAGTCATTGAACAGAACTTTACAACTCAACACAGACTGTGTGTCCTTGAAATCTGTAAAGTAATGAAATTCAGTGAGATGTTTTATGTGGAAAACATGGTTGCTTTAGATCAGTATGTGAGGTGGGCTAAAATAATTTGCCAGTGGTTTCAGGGACCATATGGGAAAGTTCCTCATCCTGTCCTTCTCTGGATGTAACATTGCCCCAAAAGTAGAAGTGTTCCTATTGAATTTCTGAATATCTTTGTCGTCTACAGAACTGTCCAGATAGGTCACTAGGAAAGATGACCCATCACAGATCCTTCAGTCACAAAAATATTGTGACTGAACATTGCACCATTAAACTACACTGAATATGATATCAAATGTGTATGAAGGATATTATAAATTCTGTCATTCTCCTCTCCAAAAATTTTACTATTGAGTCAGTTATTCATGGCTTGTTTATGGGACTCAACACTTTTTTGTGCTTGGGAAAATCATCTCTAATTCTGTCTCCTGCTCCCCTTTCATTTTGGGTAGCACTTCTGCTTGTGGTCTTCACTTAGCTGGACAGAAGTCTCATATCGCATTGGGCTCCATGATAAGTGCTAGTAAGTCTGATTTTCTTTGTGATACCAAGGATTTGCTGTTGTTCAGCGGATCAATTGACAGTGAGGTTTTACATAGTGTTTGAAAACGCTGCGTGTTAAAACTGTAACATACGATTTAAACTTTTTGTAGGATGTAATGTGGACATTACAAGAAGAGAGAATAAACCCATATAGCCCACCTATTTCTTTTTTTTTAATTTTTCAGCAATGCAAACTGAAGAATTCAACAAGTTTGAAGAAAAGCAGACTTAAAAAAAAATTATTGTCACAATATGTCTGTTTGACACTATTTGGAAAAGCAAATTCTATTTTTCTGTCCCTAAAATTAAACCTGTGTTTTGCAAAGAAAAAAAAAAAAAGAATGAATTCATAGTTACAAAAGAGTGGTTATATTCTCCTATACCCGTCACCTCCTCCTCTCTCTCCCTCACACACGCACACAGCAACTGGTAATAAAACTGTAACTTACGATTTCGCACCAATAATATCCCAAGAAGGGTGCCTCTATTTTACCCTAGAGCAAAGGAAAGAGGCCAAAACAATCAACCTCTCTTGTGCAGAGCTGAACATGGGCTCCACTTCGACTCAGCTGTGTGTACCCCTGATGCCTGTGGAATATGCTTTACCTGCCAAACTACTCAGCCCAAAATGTGATTGTGACCTTGAAGCTTATTTTGGCCCATCACAAAGTCAGGGGAGAAACAGGTGGAACGTGAATCACCCAAAGGCCTCTCCCTAACTTTTCCTCCACAAATGCAACATGATCTTTCATGCAGAGCAGATCGATATTTTTCCAGTGCAACAGCTTTCTACTGTGAAATCCAAATGTTTTGAAGATATGTATCAATTTTTCTGACTTTTGTCAAAAATTACCACAATTTCTGGTTTCTGGAGGCAAGAACATTTTGCTTTCCCCTCACTGGCTTTTACTGTATAGTACAATGACATATCTCAGAAGAAAGAATCAAGTTAGATTTTATCAAGGGGAATTTCTCATGGAATGGAAATTCGTGATTTTGGTCAGCTCTACACAGAACTGAAAAAAAATCCTGACTTGGTTAGAAAGTTCCTGTTGTATCACAACATGAAGAAGCAATTTTACATCCTCCTCAACCATACACATGTAAAACTGAATGGTAAATCATTGGGAGCACTTGGTCCAGAAGTTGTTATATACATGGCAGATAGCTGAGATATATATGATAACTCAGATGTCAGCTCTGTGTGTAATACCATAAAAGACGCACATTTTATGGAGTGTTCTGCTGCTGCCCATACTGCAGGACTGTTAGGAAACAATCACTTTTGCTTTCTAGCCTTACTAATAGCCATATACTGTTGCTGTTGAGCTATCACTCAAAGAGAAATTGTCAGGCATGCTTCGTGCTTTGTATGAATTCATGGTTATCAGCATTGCACAACATGAGGCACTGCATAATGAAGTAGAGATGTACTGTTTGTCACAGAACCTCTTAAAATATAATGCACAGTAATTAAATCAACTGTAATAAATGACAGCATCTCTTTTGGAAGTATCTGCGAGTGAAAGGCTCCCTTTTTTATTAGTATGAGTTTTTCTTATTAGTTACACCAAAGCTGAGTTTAACTTTAATTCTTGCCTTGGCTGAACTAAATTAAGATGCACAGAGAGGGTTGAGAATAAAATTTAACTATTACATTCTGAAATGCCCCTGGAAAACTCAATACAAACATAATCACAGTAAGACCCCCCCATGACAAAAAAATGCACTTTCATGGTTAAAGAGAGAGTAAACAGAAAAACCTCCTCGAGCTGGTTTGGCTTCAGCTCTGTTCCTTCACTTTGGCACTTGTTCACTTAGAATGATGGATTAACAACTCCAAATTTCAACAGGTTTTTTTTCCCCCCCTCTGTATTGGGATTAAGTGTTTTAGTTTAATTAGTTTCTAATTGCTGTGTCTAAACCATAGGAGTTTATGGGTGTATATACATGTACATCTCAGCTCTCCTTAGGCAGGAGGGAGCGAATTTACTTTGAAAAAGGACTGACCATTGTTTAATGAGCAGTTACGGTCTGACAAATGATTGTGTAAAACACTTCCTCACTTCACTTGTACTCCCTGCATGCCTGGGTCCTCAGAGTGCCGAGCTCTTAACTCTCGTATTAAGTATCACACCCTCTTCAATTATTTTGTCTACCTGTCAGATCCTCACTTGTGTAAAGAAGCAACGGTCTTTGTTATCCGCCTGTAAGGCAACATGGTGTTAATGGGCTACTCAGTTACCTGAGTCACATATAACAATAATAAATTTCTCAGCTTTAGGGAGGAAAACATTTTTTCCCCCTTTCAGTACCAACATCGACAAACAGTACTCTCAGCTTCATTTCAAATGCAGCATCTTCTACAGACACAGAGAGATACTCTGCCAAACCTAAGTTATATCTAGTATCCACTTTCAGAATGAGATTATCGCATGTGAAGCACAGGTATGATAAAATAGCAAAAGCATAGCAATTGTTATAAATCCGAGTAGATTTGCTGGAGAACTACAGAAGCACACAACTGATCCCTGTTCATGAGGGACAGTGCATAATGATTCAGATTCAAGAGGTTCAAAAGCGTATCAAGAATCACTGCACCACTCGTCAAACTGGAAGAGTGATTTTAAAAATCTCACATACATGAAGACACTATCAGAAAGGAAAAGTGGAAGGCAACTGAGATAAAACAACAGTTTATTCTGTGTTTGGACTTCAAGCCACTTTTCTTTCTGATGCATCGGAATTTATCTCTACCCCTTTGAAGCGTGCATCTCCAGTGAACTCTACACATAGCTAGCTGGTGTGTTGCTTAACTGCTTGCAGCTAAGGAAGTATGATGATCCTCAGTGACCCTCAATGATCCCCATGGGTCCCTTCCAACTCAGGATATTCTATGATTCTGTGAGCCCAGGACTGGGTGGAAATCTTAAGAGAACAGATTCTCACACTAAATTTTACAGCTGGAAAATTCTGAAAATAAAAATTCAGTGAATTGCCATTAAAATGTGACCCAAAATTGCACCAGCTTCAATAAATCTCATTCTACTTGGCTAAAATATCCTTAGAATAGCTTTTCCAATGATAACTAGGCACATGTATTAATTGGCCTTACCAGAGCACAGATGAGAAAAACACTGAGAAAGAACATCACTTTTTTTTGGATCTTCAAAAGATTTTCCAATCAAAATTCCATCCAAACAGGGGGTTAACATTTAGAAGTTGGACTTTGCATTTTAAGATGTGTTCGGCTAAAATCTAGTTTGAGACAAACCAAACCAAAACAAAAAAGACTGTTGAACAAAACCTAAAATGAGTACATGATGGATGTATTCTTTCTTTGGTTGCATTCAGCATGTTAAACCACCCATTGGGCTGACCACCCTGAGCTCAAATATTATTTAATGCTAGTGTAAAAAGAAAATAATAATAGTGTAGTGTGAGTGTTCCATAGTGCAGCTTCCAATTCACCTCTGGCCTTCCAGACTCTGAGTAATGATTCATTTTCTCCTGACAGGAGGGGTACAACATTCTCAGGACTTCTTGGGTGGAAGAAAGTTGGTAGGAAGCAAATCCACAGTGAGCCATTAAACTTGATGAGGATTAATACCCTCCCTTACTAGCTTAATGTACAAAATGCATCGATCGCTTTGAGAATTGTGCTTAAGTCTACAGCTGGGAGCAAACCTGTGATCTGGGGTTTTTTTTGAATGTGTATGTACTACCTAACTAATGGTGAAACAAACCCCAGTGCAGTAGAGTTGGGTAGTCCCATTACAGCAATAACATATTGTAAAGGATCAAGTTTCAGGACAATTAGCTCCTGGCTGCAGTTTATTACCCCATCGGAGATTTAAAACATGATTTTTTTTCCCCCTACTGCATTCCAACAATACTTAAGTGTCTGGAACTGACACTGTAAAACAATAATAGAGTGACAAATATCTGTCTATCTGAAGGCAGACCCACTAGCTGGGTTTGTTTTGAGACAATAAATTGTAAAACATACTTTAAAGAAGTCTTTTCTCCTTCTTCTCACAGGTTACAGAACTGAGTCGAAACATTTTCTGTGTGTTGTCTTGTTTTTACTTGTTTGTTGGGATCTCAGGATGGCTGAATGCTAGCATGTTCTTCACGCTGAGCACTCTGCAGAGATGTGGAGCCTGATGTGGTTTCTGAATGGACAAGGGCCCAAGGGCTGAAGGAAGAAATCACTGTTATTTCTCCATGGGAACTAAAGGACAAGACCCAATGCCTCAATGCTGAGGAAGAATGAGGCGGACTAAATCCGTTTCTGCAGATACGTAGCTCTCCCCAGTGGCATGTCAGGAGTCCATGGGGACTCACCTGGGTCTCCACTTGGATGACAGAAGTTTGCTATGATGAGACTCATCTATTTGATTCATCCAGGTTTTACAGAAAACCTTTAGCAGAGGAAAGAACTGAATCGAGATTGTGATATACCATTGTATTTAGAGGTTCAAAGGCTTCTTAAAACTACTTCCCTAATCCAGGGTCAGCCGCCTTCTAAAACAGTCTCTGATAAAAATAACCAAACCAAAATCAAACAAAATTTGTGCTTTGCTGGCAAAACCCAAAACTGCTCCCACAAGAAGGGAAGTCACTGATTACCACAGTTTCTGTGGGTGTCAAGAAGCTAAACAGTGAACTGGAGAGTGGACTCATGGCAGTATTAATCCATGTAACAGGAGCGTCCTCAAGGCTAGTTTCCCAGGCCAGTACGTTTGGGGCAAATGTGGCTATATTTTCTAGTGTTTGCACATGGAGTGCAGATGTGATCCAGATCTTTATGTCAGACACACTTCTCTGTATACCCTCTGCTGCATGGACACAGTATGTGATTGATGACATTGTAGGTCCTTTCCAGATGGGCTTTGCAGGGAGCTTAAGTTCCTGCTGCCTTAGGCAAATTGGTTGTGCTCAGGTGAGAACAGCTGTAGCCAGTGGATAAAAGAAAAAGAGGTGCAAGCAAATCATACTTTGGATCCAAATTTTTTTTGCAGTTATCTGTCAGACTGAACTAATCATTGCCCATAAATGTCCTCCACCAACCAGAATTCTGCTAGTCTGTTGTCTCTGTTTTCAAGCCAAATTTGTATTAAGTGTCTCCAGTCATAACTGTAAAATTTTTGTGAGTATATTTGCACAGGGACTCTTCTTGCAGCTGTACCACTGATGTTGGTAGACTTGCAGGTTTCCTTATTGCTGAGCACCTTCATCTTCTATTGACTTCACAAATGATGAGAAAGTATTTCCTGAAGCACTGAATTTCCCAGTAAGCTAACAGACCAAACTGTGCCAAACAGGTAACTCACTGCAGTTCTTTAAGCCTCCCCTCTGCCAGCACATACACTAGATTGACAAAGACTAAGCTGTAAGAGAAAGTGTAACATGTAATGTTGCACTTAAAGTCCACTGTACTGTGGAGCATCTCTATCATTTAAACCAAGCTGTATCATTTCTAGAATTTGGAACATAAAGAGCATTAGACCATGAAGACAGTTTTATTTCCTTGGACTGGGTGGCTGCTACATTGGAATATCATTTGCGGAACATCATGAGTAGAAATATATTTGGGGACATCATGCTACGCTGGCTTTTAACATGTACACACTGTGGCCTGCAAACAGTCCTGCAGCTTCCAAAGTAGAAAGCTAAGAATCATCAAGAGAAATGAAAGCACACAGGGGAAAAAGGAAAAGTTGGGAGCTGTCAAGGTCGATCTGCAATTTTTTTCATGGATTGAAAGTGAAAAGCATCGTGCATTTTGCAAAACATGAAGTTGCAATTACAGGAGCAAATTGTAGCAATTATACCATATATAATACTTCTCGGTGACACAATAAACAGCAGTGCAAAGTTATTAAAATTTAATTCAAGTACTATTTACTTAGAAACTGATGTTTCAATCATAACCAGAGGCTCCCAACAGGACCACATTTCCCCCATTGTTTTGGGTGTTGTGCAAACCTGTGTATGTCAAGGTATCAAAAGACCTTCACTTCTGTGAAGCTGACTGCAGACAGCACCCTGGAGGGTCTGCAATATAAAGCTCTGCTCTGTGAATGGTATCAGCCGCAGCAGAAGCTTGAGTCTCCAGGAATCTAGTTGTAGGACTGGGGCCTAAGAAAATATATAGCAATTGACACAGCAGAAGAACGAGGCTATTCAATATGTCGTTTCTCCTCCAATCACTTTGGGTGGGATTCAACTCACTAAACTCTACCCAGCTATAAGTCACTTGTCTAATTTAAGCTATTTCTCTAGCCTGCTTCAAAGCCAACAGAAGAGAGAAAAGCCACGCTAGAAATGGAGTTGTGCCACCTCCCTCACCTAGGCGTTCTTAGCAAAGGTCCTTTCCCCTCTTCAAGTAATTATAGAGGGTGTCCAGAGGCACCAGCTTGGACTAGATGCTTCACCTTTAGACAGCTGTAGAAGGACAAGCTGAATCCCAGTTTTTCTGTGTAAGAATGCTGTACAGAAGGAGGTTACTGATGCCATTAAAACTGCAAGTCCAGCCTTTGTCGACTGCTGTCTGAGTTCCAAAGCAACCAGGACAAGAGGATTTGGTAATCTTGTTGGATGCCTACACAGGGTGGTTTTGGACAGCAAGGCATAGAGACTAAGACTAGCCTAGTTTCCACAGGTCAAGGTTAAGGCACATTGGTGGAGTGGTGCAAAAGTTAGCTTGCACTGCCAATATGCTGTGGATAAACACAGGCTGCTCTCTGTGGATAAACAGCAGCGCTGGAACGTCATTTTCCAGTGATGTCGATCTGGCACCTTTCTGCTGCACTAAATTCACTTTAAAAGAGTAAAGTGAAAAAAAGTGGGAAAACTAACAATGCTAAAAAAAGAACGGCTATATTTAGAATAAAGCTGAGGACGTATTGGTCAGTCTCCAAGGGAAATGGCCCAATGACCTGATTACTATTCAGCAAAGTAGATGGGAAAAGCTGAAACTGGAAAACTGAATCGGTTTTATGACCTTTAAGAACTGCAGTTAGAAAAGTGAGTTTAATGCCACTATCTTAACATTTGTTTATAATATTAGTCATTCTTAGAAGAGGGCCTGACTCATGTTGCCAGAGTTTCTCCTCCTGTATAAACTAAAACGCTGTGACATTAAGTAAGTTATTTAATTATTTTAGGTCCCTCCCAAATTAATGCTCTCCTTGAAGTACCTTCTCCTCCCAGTGACACCAAGTCTGCACAGAATAATACCTGGCACACATTCATCCCACTCAACTTCAGGCGCCCACTGGAGATGGCCTAAATTAGAAGCACATTCACCCTCAGGCCTGTATTCAGTGCTGAGAGGACGAACATCCAAATTCTAGGCTTTCAGATTTATTTAGGGCTAGATCTTTCTATGTTGGCACATGTTGATATCTCTGCACTTAGAAACACTCTAGCGTGTTTACCTTCATGTGTTTATGCTTTCATGAGCTGAGAAAGTATCCCCATGTATTGCTAAAATGACTTCTTAACTTTCTCAAACTGTTTTTAAAAGGATTGGGCAACAAAGATCACTCCATTGAAATCATCACTCCCACCCCAATCAAACTGTAGATTTCACATCTGATTTTAAAAGATGGGCTGAAAACTGTAGTTGCATTCTTACTGCTGATTTCTCCTAGATGCAACCTCTATTTTACAGGTATATTAAGAGAGAAGGTCAATTTATAAATTGCAATCTGATAACATCTGCAAATAGCCATCAGATCTAAACTCAATGCCCACTTGTAACTGTAATCCCCAGATGTGCCCTTTGATCCCTCCAGAAAAAGTGTTCTGGGTGGAGACCTTTAAAAATTGGCTCCTAACCACCACACAGGTGTTTAGTTCAAGGATTGCCACAAAGGTGTGAGAAAAAGAAAGCCATTCCAGTGCGGACTGGCTAATACTTATTTTCTTTCCTGTTAATTGTATCTGCAGAAAGCGGATTCCCTCATTAGCCTTAGAAATACCACTGAATCATCCAGGCTGCTTTCTCCTTCCCGCACATCAGAAATTTTATTCTTGAAGTTGGCAGGCTAGAAAACTGGCCTCGCTCCAATGCCCACAATGCACCAGCCGAGCTGCCTGGAACACAACCGTTGCACAACTCTCCCAAGGCACTGCTTCCCGCGTTGCCACCTACGCTGGCAGAAAGGCATTGCCATCCTAGGCCGTTGCCTCTTGCCCAACCATCCTGCGTTCCCCTGGGAAAGTTGACGGCTAATTTTTTAAATAGAAAATGATGTTTAAAAACAAAGACACATGTCAGTGGTAAAAGGGACAGCTAAACATGCTTATGGACTAAAAGAAGATGATTAATTGTAAGGAAATCTACAATTTGACCATGGTGGAGTGGTAAAAACAGACCATGCACTGCACTTCATTCCCACTTAATTCGTGGAGTTCATTTCAGTTTTCAAAGTCTCAGGATCAGCATGTGACTTTGTCTCCTGTGGAGTGACTTGCAGCATCACCAAGTGAATGCCACTTTAAGCCAAGGTCTGTACCTAGGCAGCTATCAGAAGCAGCCTTGAGGGCAAATTTGTCACTAGCTATCCTATTTGCTTGCTGGGCACAAGCTTTATGTAAATTCAGCAGTGAGGGGGAATGTAGCTCACCCTACACTCTAGAAAACAGTCAGGGAAGAAATGATCTACCCAGTGAATGGGCCCCAGTGCACTGCATCAGCTATCTGTCTCCTGGAGTAACCAACATCAAGCAAATGGGACAAGAAGTCCCATTTTCTAATGGGATGCTTTAATTCCATCTAAGAAACGTGGGTACTATCCACATTAATGACTGCCTTTAACTTCCAATAAACAAAATAGGAATATTAAAAATATTTGTTAACATAAAATGTTATAAATATTGAATTTAAATACACATTTAAGACCTTTCATTAAATGATTGACCAGAGGTTTATGATACAAGTCAGTATTAAACGTGATTTGTTTAAAGCACAGTTACATTTTAAAACATAAATGCTGTCAAACCATTCATGGGAAAAAAAAGCGCCTTTGGCATTGTATTAGCAATATATTTTTAATTTCCCAGTTACTGCAGTCTAGCTGTTTGCATTTAAGTCTGTTAAAAAGAATTGTTTAATAAGTGCCATTGAACAAAGAGAATGGAAATCTCCACCCTAGGAAAGCTACAAAAGCTTTCAGCAAGAATCTGAAGAAAGAAAAGGCTAGCCAATACTGGTCGGAAATAACTGTTTGTATTCTAATTAAAGGAATTTTAAGATACTAAACTTTCCGTGTTGCTGAATAATGTCTCCTAAGCAAAATGGCAGAGTGGTTTTTAGAAAATAGTGATATATTGGTGTGTTACATTGTAAGTCATGCAGGCATCTCTTGAAAGATGTGTTCAGTTTTTAGGATCATCATCTCTCTGAAGCAGGTTCATCAAACTGTGGCCTAACTCAGCTCTAGCAACAAGCAGCAGAAGGAAGAGGGATGTCTATAGGAAAATGCCACAACAATCCTACCACTGCAGAGATATACACATCTTCTCTTGCTTCTTTTCAACTTGATAATTAATTTCTTCATGAAAAGGAAGGATGTAGGCTGGAGTATTGGTAAAAATCTCTAGGTTTGATGGGTAAGTCCAAAGAAGTTAAATTATATCGTTTTTTTGGTAGCATGGAGCCCTATCTTTATTATTAGCAAGACCAGATTACAGAATATATCATCTGATATCAGTTCCTGGCCTAGTCAACTGCACAACATCAATTTGTGAGCTATCTTTCCAAATCCAGTGCTCACTGCTGATAAAGAGATCAGCAGCAGGCTCTTGGACAACTTATAACAGTAAGCAGTACATCTCCAGCCCTCTTTTACATAACTTTTGTTTGGCTTTGTCCTCCTTGCACAACGCTGACATTGCAGCCCTTTATTGAGTAAGACTAGAGATTTGGAGGAGTTAAGTGGCCTTGTACAAATAATACCCAGAACTGAACCCAGTTCTCCAGGGAGCCAGCTTCATGTACAGGAACAACATGGTGAACTTTGCCTGGAGACCTGCTCTACTGGAAATAGTGCAGTGGCAGTTGTAAGTTTTTCTGTGGCAGCTTTCAGTATCTGCAGCATTCACGTGTTACCTTCAGGCAACAGCTAACCTTCAGTTTGGACAGTTTTTACCCTGTAATTATCTCCTCTTAGCTTCATGCATTGTTATTTCCTGGTCTCATCTGGGGAGGGAAGTGAACGCGCTGGGTGTGCATGGGAAGCTCTCCACACCCTTCATGAGTCTGCTGAACTTTGCAGGGTATTAGGGCAGCACTGGTAATTGGCATCCTCCACATAAACCTGGAGAACTGCTTAACCAGTTTGAGAGGCCCTGTGCACAAGGAGGGGCATTTTATCTGGAGTAAGCCACATTACTTAATCAGACCTGTCTCTCAGCTCCTCGTGCTTAGAACAGGGCTAACTAGGACACTTCTTTTCCAGTTCAGCTCTTTTTACAGCTTCTTGCACTATCTTTGTACTGGTGGCACAGTGAACAGCATGTGCATGTGTGAGTACCAACAACAGTTGCCGGTGCACAATATTCATGTGTTTTGTCATCATTCAAAAAGAGGAGAAAGAAAATATTGGGAGGCACGAGTGAATCAGGGGTGCTGTGAGGGTTGAATCACCTGATTATATTAGCTTCTGTGAGGGTAATGTGACCAGTAAGGATAGGAGTCATCCAAGCAGCACATACTTGCAGCTCCTATATACTTGGAGACATCTTACAAAATGATGACGTTTTTAGGTGTGCAAAGAAAATAAGAAAATGTTACCAGAATTCCTCTAACCCTTGTGAAGCTGGGTTCTAACCAATAGTTTCAGGGTTTCTTCTTGATGCCAGAAGAGTTGAGAAAAAGAAGGGTTGGGGGTATAGGAAAGGAGAGGTCCACTTCTGAAGATGTGAAAGATCTCTTTAAAAATTTTCACAGTGCCAGCACGGTTCCAGGCAGTTTGGGTTTCCTGCTGTGGCTGTGGATTGGCTAGTGGTCTGGGTGGCTGGAAATGAACAGGAGCTTGGATGGTATATGTAGTCTGAAAAGTGAGGACGATGCGTACTGGGAGGGACTGGCAAACACCTTCAGTTGGGTTGCTAGCAAACATGCATAAGGGCTGCGTTTCAGGACCTGACTCTCATTAGCAGTAGTTCCCTGGTTCCAGGTCCTTTACAGGATGGAGGGTTTTAAGAACACATTTTACCATCCATTTAATGTAACAATATTAAGCTAGATTTGGCAAGGCCACTTCAGACATAAAACTTTAAAATGAGCTTTTTCAGAGCATAAAATCACAATTGGTCCTGCTAGTAAAAGGATAAAATAAATGTCTATTCACCCTAATTGCTGTCAAACTTGTGATTTTTTGTTTTGTTTTCTTTTATATGTATAAAGCCAACTTGGTTTTATTGTATAGGGTGCAAACGCTTACCGTATAATATTATAAATCCTGCAGAGAATTAAGCATCTGCACATTTTTCCTGGCTGTTTCTTACTTTAACTCAAAACGGCTGTTAGCACTGGCACAAAAGAAAATTATGTGGGCGAGCCTGATCCCACCTCTTTTCCAATTCAACTCTTTCCGAAACCTTTGCTCGTGTATTGGCAGCAGCGACTTAATACTCTGAGTGCAACTGATGACATACTTAGAAGCATGTGAGAGTGTCAAGAAAGGATTCTGATACAGAACATTCATGTTTTTTATCCACCTCATTATCCCAAAAGGAGAAAAATAAAAGTTGGAAGGAGTCAGCCTCCTACAAGCATCGAGATGGAAAATAATAATTATTAGATCAACTACTCCTACCTCAGAGCCAATACAAGAATTGTTGGATCCACAGTCCACAAGCTGAGATCTCTGACCTTCGCTAAACTCTGCTTTGGTTAACCAGTCCTCAGATCTCCCTATGGTTATAGAACAGCTCTGCCTCGGTGCAACTTCCTGAGCAGTTCCTGCTCTAGCTTCACGTTGTCCCTGACAGCACCTACAAGGAGCTAGGAGGGATTTTGTAATTCATTTGCCCAAGTGAAGTGCACTTGCTAATGTCCCATTAAGGACAGTGGACAGGAATTGCTCCCATTTCACCTCTTTCGTAGTTGTAAATGGATGTATCTATTAAAGGAAACAACTTCTCTGGCAGGCTTCAGAGAAACTCAGATATAAGACCACCGAGTGAGGTCTTAGATGACCTGGCACATACACCCAGCAAATGCTTACATCAAAGCAGCGGAGCGCAAAAAGAACAAAAGCTTCTCAGCTATTACTGTATTTCTTTTCCTTGAAGGCTTCTCTACCCTTAACAGAGATGGTCAAGCTGCCCAAGAGAGTTATCCTAGAAGGGCTATCCCAGAGATGGTCACAGAAAAATGGAACATTTGAAGTTTGCAGATTTTTTTGAAAAACAAGCAAAGAATTTTGCAGTATGGCCTTGTCTGTGTCAGGGCTGAGTGGGCTGGAGAAGCAAGGTCAGGCAGCATGTGACAGACCCCATGCTTCTACCATTCCTTTGCCCTCCACCCACCATTTCTCTTGCCTTTTAAGTGTCGCTAGTCAGATACAAATATTCCTCCTTATTTTGCTTTTATGGCAAACAGCAAGAGATGTATTTGCTCATTTGGAAATTGAACAAATTTGCTGCTAAAGAACAGCATGAACTTCAGGTTTCTCAGGTTTCTCTGAGACTTGCAGCCATTGTGAGCACTTGGGCACAGCAACACAAGACACAACTTAAAAAATTATACTTTCCCATGGTTACTGGTGATTCCAAGGAGACCTAGTCATGCCAGGCATCCCCTATTAGTAACACCGCACAAATGCGAGCCAAAAAGTAGGCTCTTGTTTCCAAAACAATTTCATCATTTCCCTTATTTACTTTATTATCACTTCAATCTGCAAATGAGGTCTCACTGAAGTTGATGCTGAAAAAAAAAAAGAACATTCTCCACCTTATATTTTTAAATTAGTTTCTTCCAATTTTGTAAAAAGAATTATTTTCCCCAAAATGAAGGGTTTCTCAAAACTTTTACTTTGTTTTTTCAATCTTTACCAGTTTGAAAACAGCAAAAAATAGAGATTTTGTAGAATTACAAAATCAAATGAAGGACACTTACACTGCATTTCTTTCTGTTCTTCCGCATGGGATTATTTTGAAAGTGGGGATTTTTCCACTACAAACTATGTATTTGCAAGAGAACTTCCAGTCTCCCAGCCAGCTCTAGCACAGGTAAGGGCTATGTAGCCTATGCAGTTTATTATTCTTCCACTAGATGTCCCCAAGTAAAATATTATTTACATTGATTAGGGTTGAAGGACTTCCCTGGAATGCAGTTTTTCCCCCCCCTGATGAGAGGAATGCTGTGATAAGATAATGTTGTAAGACATTGCCAATGCCCGGCTTGCTTCTAGTATCCCAACGAGAAGCCAGTGGCTCCCTTGCTGCCATGCTGGCCTCCCCGATCCGGCAGTGGCCAGACCTGCCAGCTTTTGTTCAAGCAGCTCTTTCAGGTTCTCCCAGAGGCTCCCAAGACTCTCCAAAGATACAACGGTCCACCAACATACAGATAAAGTGTATAGCATACAGACAGCTTGAAAACAGTGGGTATGTGCATTTCCACACTCCTTCCGTCCCAGGAGGGAAATAAAAGGGGAGCTGTGCAACTGTCCCTTATTTGTCAGTAGGCACAGAGCAAAAACCACAGAAAAGCAAGGGCCTTTTGAGACTAAAGACGTTTCCCATGCAAGCTTCAGCTGAAGCAGGTCTGATTCCACATGTACCACGACACGATGTAAGATGTGTGTTCTCTTTGGCCACCTTTACGGGCTCATCCAGATTGGACTCTTGGTAGTAGTGTTTTTTTAAGCCACAGGCTTTGAAAAAACAGAGGGGGAATGGATCTAGTTTATAAAAATCACATAAGATGCGCTATTATAGAAGTACAGGCAGTATCAGGATGCTGTGTACATTTCCTATTGATCAATGAAACAGAAAAACAACCAAATAACTACAAGTATTTATCACAATTAATTATTATCTCCTCCATTTATGGGAAATCTTACTATAATGGAACATTCCAGCAGGAGCAACAGCAGCTCACATTAGGACTGGTTGGTTCTTCCAGATGAGAAGTGCAATAAACATTAATGATAGGGTTGAAAATTATTCTGCCTGTGGTAAACTGTGTATAGGGGAAGGATTTTGCTTTCATGTGAAAGGAAAATAAGAGAGGCATAGAATTGTGTTATTACTATCCACCACTGCTTATTGTCTAAACAAGGAAGGTTCTGACATAGTCACTGTCCCGAATGCATCTCCTGAATTACAGCCCTCTGATTACCTCCTTGCACGTTTGGACACTGTCCAAATGACAGGGAGCATGAATTTCACCTGCTAAGACTGGCTTCTCTTGAAGGAGAGAGCCCAGGCAGCTGTAGCTGCACATGCACGCTGGTGGTGGGGCCCTGCACCCAGTTTGGAGGACGTGAAGTGAGCTTCCCAGTGACTGCACTAAATTTAACCCATTGCTTCATTTTTCAGAAGAGTCTGGAAGAGTTAAAGAAAAAAAATTGTACATCTACTGTACAAATATGGATATGCTGGGTCCTACCCCCAGCTGTGTACTGTGTAATTATAGCTGCTGGTTCTGGTTTACTTTCTTTTCTTCTAGTGCGGTGGTCTGTTCTCAGCCTGCCAAGACCAGAAAAAGCATCTCACTTGTTCCTTCTTGCAAAGCTTTTTGCTGTCCTTCAGGAGGGGGGAGGCTTTAATCAGGCACTGTAAATGCCTGGAGGCAAACTGCAATGCAGACAAAGCAAACCCCCCCAAAACTAAACCCCAAAATACCCCTAAACCGCTCCAGGTGCAGAACATAACACATGATGAGAAACATGTTAAACTGTGTTCCTTTTTGAGCTGAAATTAAAGGAATTGGATTAATGATTATATAAGTAGACACACATGAAAACAGATTGACTACAGATAGGGAAACAGGTGAGTACAAACAGGATAGGAGATAAGGGGACAGGTGGGTTAATTAAATTGCTTTTTAAAATACAAAAGATTTGTGTGAGGTAAGAAGGAATGGTAACACAGTGACTGTTTTTTAGTTTAACTCCACATGATCACAAAACCACCACGCACACTGCCACTGTCAGTTGTATGACCTTTGAAAAGAAGATGCTCAAAGAGAAGGGCAGAGAGTACCTAGAACTGACTTGTACAGACCAGAAACCGGAGCCGGAATTCATCTCTCCTAGCATTAGCTCTCCAAAACTTCATCATCCAATTTAAATTTCGTAACCAACTCCCTCTCAAGACAACGTGGAGAAAGAAGCATTTGCAAAGAGTTTGCCTAAAACTGATAACTAGGGAAGCCAAGAGGAATCACCCCCTCTTGGTAGCTGTCTGCCTCTCATCCGTTTGACAGTAGAAGTAGCCCAGGAGACTAGCTCAGGTCAGACACCTATGTAGTTAAAGTCAGCAGCAAGTCCTGTCCTTCATTCCTCTAGAAAAAATGCAAATAAATCAGAAACAATTCTGAAGATGACTTCAGTCACTCTCTTTACACATTTCCCTTCTTTAGAGAAAATCTCTCCCTGGAACAGTCAAATCTGTATGTTATTTTTCTGGTTGGTAGCAGGATACTGCTTGGGGAAGACTTTGAGAGGATTGGGATTTCTTTTTTTTCCTTTTTTCCCTTTTTTTTTTCCTGGGAGAAAGTAAATCAACAGATGAATGTGGAAGCTCTGACTGCAAAAGCATGTCCAGACTGGCCTGTAGAGAAAAAAACATGGTGATAACAAGGCAAATCCTGCAATTTCAGGTTTATATTACATTCATGGGGCAATGGGGAAAAAATACCGTTCAGCTTTTAAAACTGTCCTCTCTGTCTGCAGCCAGCAATCTCAGACTCTCCATTATTTGTGCAGTAAAAGTCAGTAAAAGATGGAAACAGACAAAATATGGGATGAGAGTGCAGTGGCTGGAGGATGATTGCTGTGGTGTTGCTTTTGTATAACATGATATAGTAACCTGCAGAAATGCTGGTGCATTAGACAGTCTAATGTAGCTTGCCAGGATCTTCCGAAGTGGAAGAAAAAATGGACAATGTGTTTTACGTATTTCCCTGGGCTCAATTTTCCTTAGCTTTGAATGCAAGAAATCCTGGGTATCCTCTTCCATCTATCAACACAGATCTTTAGCCAAATAATATTCAGGCATAAACATTTAGAAGCCCATCAAGAAAGAATTAGGTTACAGTCCGGCCAAACCCTCTGTCTCTGTGTACCTGCCTTTGCTTGTCTCAGAATTTGACTGATCAACAGTGTCAAGGAACAGTCAGTCAGCACTGGGGATTCCCAATCTTGATAAATCACCGCGTGCAGGCAGTGACAGTTACATACCGTCCTCAGACTGGGGGAAGCGAGTTGCTTGAGACTTGTAAGGAACAAAATGACAGGGAGACAGAGATGGGGGGAGAGAACAGGAAAGCTAATGTTTCTTTAATAAAGCAAGGTTTTATAAAACTATCATAATTCTATTACAGAGTACTTGGTAAGAGCATATGGTTTTATCTGCAGTGGTAGAACAACTTCAATACTTGGAAATCTTGTTTCCTTTCTTAGATTCATCACTGGCTTACTCTGGTAGCCTTTCAAAAATGAGGATTATGATATACCTTTCCCATGGGAAACTGTAAGCCTCACTTACTCCAAGTTTGCAATGCTGTGCTTTGAGATTATCATATGGAAGATAGCTTAAATGGCAGTACATTTCCATGGGGAAACAGGTATCTAATATATTTGCAAAGAATCAGTCTAAGTGCAAGATTCCAAAAGACAACCAGGAAAAAAAAACCTAACCTGACATTGCAAACCATATTAAAGATTACAATTTTGTTTCCAACTATACAAGAAACCTTTGGTTGACTTAACCTACAAAAGATAATAACGTGCAATTAACATGTAACAAATGACAGGTCTTATTATTGCTGGAACCAAAAGCACCTCTAGGACAATTTTCCATTCTTGGCTCAGTCTGACCTAAGTGAATAGGTTTGGGGTTTTTTGTTATTTTTTGATTCCCAGAATCACGTTTTAAGAGCCCAGGGTGCAAGAAGGCACTATGGGATACAGCAAGGAATTATTTTAACTAGACCTCTTCCTGAAAGGCAGTTATTATGAAACTTAAAGAGATGTGTCTCTGATAAACAACACCCACCTTCCCCAGCCTGCAGCCTGTTTGAAGTGGCATGTGGCCAGAAATAAGCTTTGTCAACAGGTTTAATTTGGGTTCTTTTAATTCAGGGCTTGGTTTGCTTCAGAGACAGGCTGCAGTTCCCCCCCTAGGAATCCAACAGACTTTCTCAATTTTTCAGTGCAGATAAGATGCCCACAAGGTTCAGAGCACCACAGGACAGTGTATAGATGTGAAGAGAAAACCAAAGCTGGGCTGACATCCAACTGGATCCTTAAATGTGACATCAAACTATGTTGTTATTCCTTATTTACAAATCACATCCTTACAAAACTATCCATCCTCTGAAAGCTTAAGTCCAGATGTTGGTGCTTTCAGGGCAGATCAAGCAATCCATGCCAAATACACAACACTTCCTAGTGCTTTATGTGAAAAAGTGTTAATGGATGTCATCGAGGTGTGTCTTTGATCGAAGGACCAGTTCAACAGCCATGCCAAGCGCTCCATCAGTCTCAATGCATGAGCAATTAAGCTCTATCCTGTAGTAAAAATAGCCACAATCCGTGGCGGGGCCACTCAGAGAACACACAGGTCAGAATATAGTTAATGAGAAACTCTTCAGCCCTCCCTGAATTAAAAAAATAGACCAAGTAATAAGTAATGCTTCACAATTTCGGTAGTTCCTTTCCAAGCCCTTAAAATCAATGTACAAACAACAAACAAGCCTGACATCCCTGTGAGAGCTGTACTGTCATGTATCCATTTCACAGATGAGCCAATTAAAACACAAAAATGGTGAAGAGAAGTATTTCAAAGAACCCATCAGTTTTAAGTGCTGAAGTTTTCCTATTTTTTCCTCCTAATTTCCATTGGAATAGGAGAACCAGTGGATTCCCGTGGTGGCACCCAAAATATAAAGCATTTCCAATTAGTGGAAATAGTTGAAAAGCTTAGCCTTTGTGGCTTGACCCAACCTTAAGGGGGAACCCAATTACAAAACTGATTCATGAGCTAAAATTTCTGGCTCTCAATTTTTTTCATGACCTAGCTCAAGTCCTCAAAATCCCTGCTGTCTGGACAGAAGCGCTCAGTGTCCATCCTGCTTGTCTATTCTCTTGATTATATTTTCTTTCTTTTTCCTTTTTGTTTAAATATGGTTCAGGACATTAAAATATTTTCAATAATTAAAGCAAGCTGCTGTTAGGCTGCATGTGCTGCAAAGCGCTAAATTTCATCCACAACTACTGTAATAATTCTTACAGCAACCATTATGATACTTCCAGATGTTGGTACATGCATTATGCTTTCCAAGTACAACTCAAATCCCACATGTATCCCAAAACCACATGGAAGGGAAAAGTTAGATCTGGGGGTGGACAGTGTCTGCGTAATTTCCTTAGCTCTATGCAGTTGCGTTCTCTCCCTATTCCCTTCTCTCTCCTGCCACAGATTAGCTTAATGACTGCAAATAGGTATGAAGGATTTGCTGCAATAAAGGTAGCATGTCATAACAACCAAGTCTTTGAGACAGCCACCATGTTTTGCATGCTAGCACCCAGATTCGTTCCACAGATTTGTGATACTTCATATTGCCATCCTACAAATCAAAAATTGACCCAAAATTGTAACTATTGTGATGCATTTAAAATAATTCCTGAGGTTTCCAACATGACTGTAATCATTTTCCTTTTGCCCTCTGCTTTTTCAGCAGAAGCAAAACCCGAAGTGAGGATTCTAAACAAACAAACCAGCAACAGACTTTGCACGTATTTCTTTTTGCTCATCTTTGGCTTTATTTGGATAGTGGATTTTCCCTTGCTGCTCCTTTGAATTTTGACCGCGAAAAACATATAGTGCAGAAAAATGGAAGCCTGCAAAATGAAAGCAATCCCAGCTGCTCTGGGATTTCCATACTAAAAATAGACCGTGCTGTCAGTTATGGGTCCAGATTAGGTAGAGGGCTAGGGAAGCATTATTTATTTATCCATCATTGTTTACTAGCTTCTAGCACCCTCACAAAATTAGATAGCTCTCCTGTTGACTAACTTTAGATTTCATAGGCCATACGACAGCATCCCATGCAGTCCTTGGTACAGGAGTGCAACCATTGCCAGAGAAAGAGGACTTCTTAATGATGATTGACTTTAGATATTGCTAGATTTCTCCTAGTCTAATTTTAGTACTTTTGTTGGCTCAGGGATGACATTTCCATGCTGTCCTTCGAACTGCCAGGCATCTTGGTCAGATTGAGGCAAACCCGATTTTTAGTGATTTGTCCTAATAACAATCCCGATTTTTCATCATGTCACCTGGCACTGTAACCCCAACGTATTTTGTCCGATGTGATCCCAGTCACTCAACAGGGACCTGGGCACCTGCCAAATGCTCCAGCCAGTTGAAATTGCTAAGGGGAAACCTCAGGAACTCTTCTGAAGACTGGCCCTCATCTGGGTTTGCATTTAAAGGTGAAAACATTATGAGAGATAAAACATTATATGTTACAGGAAGGCCCTCTGGGGTGACACTGCCTTTGGTGCATGCCATCTGGCAGTGTCCTGACCTTTTAGAACAAGTGCTCTAGTCCTTGCATGAGTTGTCCTTATTATGCCATGTGCATCATGGAAAAATGACACGTCAGGGTTTCCAAAGAAGGAACAGCATTTGGCTCTCCTTCTTATCAAGAGCTCAGCTTTGGTCCTCTGCCTGACAGCAAACTGCACTTGGCCACCTACTGAGCGGCAACATGTTTGAAGGCAAATCCCTTTCTGAGCCGTTCACAGTATCAACATCAATTGTTGGGGTTAAGTACTCTCTTCCCTGAAAAATATTTTCTCTTGACATTCATTACATGTCACAGAGCAAAAAGCAGCAGGTCTGAACAGGAGAGCGAGTGAAAAAGAGTCCCATTTGCTACCTTGCGGCATTATATACGGATCAGACAGGTAGATAAGGCCTCTCCTCTGAGTTATACAATCAGATTGGAAGTGGAAGTGAAGACCACATATTCAGTGTTGCTCTCTGTGGATGACTTTTCACTAGAGATGCTCATTTTTCCTCTTGTTAGCTGGAGTATAAATACAGAATAAATAGAAACAAATGGAGTAGGTGGTAGTGAGAAAAGAGTATGTCCAGAATTGAGAAGAATAGTAAAAATAGATCTTCAAACATTGGCATAGTAAGTGCTGCTGCCTAGAAGTGTGCTTACAATCACATGCAAATTCTGAAAAGGAAAGACAGAAAAGACAGAAGAAAAGGAAAATTATAATACCTGTTTCATAGCAGAGTGGTTAATTGGGTGAAATTTGGATCTGAAAATTCTGCAGCCTTGTTGCAGTTGTGACACAGCTTTCCTCTGATGGCCTTGGGCGAAATGGCATCAGATGCTGAGCGAGAGCTGGCAAATTTTATTAGGCCCAAGTAAGATGCTGGAAAGATGGGAAAAAGCCCTGGAATGAAGACTGTAGGGCTACACCAACCACACAGTGCCATTACCATGCTCTGCTGCCACCCTTCCTCTATTTCCCAACCTCTAAGCCAAGCTGATTTCTTGGTCTAAGCCCCTCTTACTGGGCTGCGGAATGAATACACCCCAGTGCAGTCCCCAGCCAGCTCCCTCCCCACAGGAAAATTGTCTTGTAAGCATTGCAGTGTTGGTCTCATGTAGCATTACCAACTCCCTGTGTACAAGAAGCTGTCCTGGCCAGAAGATGTTTTAACTAAACTGTCTGCACTGATGCAGCTGCAGTGTCACTCGTACAGGAAATCTGGTCAGCTGTGGGAGGGCTGGGGAAAATTGTAACCCATGCCAGTGATAGTTTTAAGTGCAGATCAGGACTTCACAGTGGTGTGGTGAGGCCTTGTGCTTATAAAATTCTTAGGTTATAAAAAGTGCTAATTGGCATTTTCTGCCCTTGGCAAGAACATTCTTTGGCTCCTAAGTGAAAGAGCAGGGGGATGATTTTTCATCTTGGACTTTAGCCGGTGGTAACTGACTGGGAATAGAAGCAGAAACCGCTTACTCTTTCCAAGTAGGAGGAAAAGGGTTAAAACTCCCATTCACCTCAGTGTCGCATTGAGACGAAGGCTTTCTAGCATCCTAGTAGAAGCTGTACTGTACATTTCAGGCAATGGCACTAGATAATACTGCTGCAATTTTGGTTTAAAGTTTGTTATTTTTAAATCTCCTTGCATGGCAATCCTACTAGCAGTCATTACTTTGCAGATATGGCATCATAAGCAGCTTTCAAAGCACTTTACTAAGGTGGTCAGTAAAGATATTCACACTTTGGAGATAAAGGCTTCCTTTGCAGAAAGGGAAGAGAAGCATTTTGCTCAAGGCTACCCCAGAAGGCCTCTAGCCAAGGTGGAAATAGAGCAAACAATATCCAATATTATAAAATGTATCATAACTCAAAGTAAAAATAAACTTTACAGGGATTGAGAGGTGAATATCAGTAAGGACTCAGAAAAAACAAATATGTGTCCTAGGACTGAGATACTTTAGGATAAATTAGATAAGAAAATGTTAGAAACAAAGATCTGATAATGACTGTAAAGGCTGTGACCACAGGGCTGGCTCAGCTGTGACAGTGACATTCCTGCCAGAAGAGGATGCTATTCCTCTCTGACTGAGCAGTTTAATTTTTATCAGATGTGTAGTGCTAGAAAATTATTAAGCATTTAAGAAACCAAAGTATTAACTGTTCCATATTTGATTTGAAATATTACTGAGAGCAACTGAAGAACAAGAACTGGCTTCTATAATATTTCCTTCATGGAGTCTATTCACATCTGCCGACGATAACTTGATGGAACTACAACAGGCTCTGAATTGAATTCCTTTCCTTTATGACTATTTTTTGACTGTACTCCCATAATATGTATGTGAATTACAGGTAGTATTTATACGGTTTTCTTGGATCGTTTGACCTTCTTGCTGCCAAAGGGCAAAAGTGATGATTCTTCAGGAAATACAGCTGTTCAAAAGAGAAGATATTTTACAGTTGGCACATGACACAGATTAACATATAAATAAGATGCTCAATAAACTGGAATGTGTAACGTCAATTCCGTATCTGAAGCCTAGAAAAACCTACCATCATGTATTAGGCATTATTTGTTATATTGTTCCTCATCATTTTGACATTTTAGAAAAAAATCGGAATTAGAATAACCGTAGTCCATTCTCAAGAAGAATTGTGTTTGCTCTTCATGAATGAACCTCACTCAACAAACCTTTGTTTCAAAGCCAGGTTTTATTCTCTATCAGCTGACTTTTCACATCCTGATTCAACAAAGCACTAAAGCTTGAACAATTATTTATGGTGTAACTCATGCTTTAAGCCGTTCTTTGCTGAACCTCGTTCCCAGAATTTATGCAGGGAAAGACGTAGCCTTATGGCACCAGGAAAATTCTCAGTAACACCAGTCAAATGAGATATAGGCCTGGGATTCACTTTTGTATCTCATTATGATCAGTATTTTTCCTTGCATTGCAGAGAAACTTGGGGCAGACCAAGGCGAAGGAAAACACATAAGCCATGCCAAGCCATAGAGTGGCAGAGCCTAGAATATGTTACACATTTTTTACAGGACTGGGGCACTGTACACCACAGGCAGCAACAGCAAGGGTTGAACTCCAAAGGTGACATTTCTATTTCAGAAGAACTACTTTTCATTGACATGAATGATAATGAATGATAATGGTGATTTCTTCCTTTAGGCTTTGGATGAAGTGGAACCCAAAACAGAACAGCACTTCAATTTTGCATAACAAATGCCATCACCGTTCTTTTATGGAATCAAATTCCAGCCTAAGGTTAGGTTTTCCTCACTTTTTTTTTTCTCCAGTGAATGGCCATTAGGAACCTTTTGTTGTCAGGAACTGGTAGCAAGTACTAAAAGAAAATCAGGGGATAAAAATATCAATGTTTTTGTCTGTGATCACCAGAACTAGCATCTATCCTTTTTTCACTTTCCTCTCATGCCTAAGCTGCTGTTTTCCCTATCAATTTCTTCTTGCTTCTCACATGATTCATCAAGCTCACTTGCTACAGAGCAGACACTCCGGTGTGTATATGGCATGTGCAGCACCAAGCACACTGATGATGAAATCTCGCTTGGATCTATCACATTCCTCTGACAAAGCAAGGGAAGTGGCAGAACAAAAGGATCTGATATTTTTCTCAAAGATGTCTGCCTAACATCTCATGCATGAGGAAAAATATTCTACAAGAGACACAGTCAAATCCATCTCCTGTTGCGATTGTCAATTTTCTGGATGACTGGAAGTCTGTAACCTGTACCTGAACCTTTCTGGTTGCTCAGTCTGTGGGAATTATCTTGGCGGAAGGCAAGACAAAACAAGTCCCTGCTGACTGCAGCAGAAAAGCTGACAGCCAAACGTAATTCAGGAAAACCCACAAGCTTACTCAGGCACCATAGCCTGCGGATATTAGGGTCGGATCCTGTGAAGTGCTGAGGACTTCCTACTGGTTCTCTCCACCCAGGTAGCAAAGCTGTGGAGGAGAACAGAAATCCCCCTGAGTCCCAGCTCAGTACTCTACTGACTGCCTACTCTTTTCTGGCTAATTCTGTAACAGATTGCATGTTCTAATTTTTAATTACGAAAGGTGCCAGAATTTCAAGGTCGCAAAAGAAAGATATTGAGAGGGAAATGCTTTGGAGGAGCATACACAGTTATAACAAGAATGAAAGTAAACGTCAGATTTCCTCTTCAGTCATTCATTATTTGCATATTAAAAATTCTAAAATCCTTCTATGAAGATCCAAGCTATGGTTGGGACATGGTATTTTTCCTCTTTGTTTTGTTATAACTTGTGCTTGATAATTAATTGCAGAAAACCATAAGATTATTCCTCCCGGAAAATATGCATTTACACTTGTCAAAAATGTCATTTTTTAATTACTCATGGTGACGATCTGCATAATTTTGCTTTGATGCTGTGTTTCATTCTTGCCCTGGATAAGTTGCCTACTTGTGCCCCAGGGTCACAGGCAAGTGTATAGGGAAAGGAAGTCATACATATGTAGACACTAGCGATGTCTGTGACAGAAAACTCAAAGAAACATTTGGAAACAGTGAAAGCGAGAAATCATTGTATAAAGATGCTTCTTCACTCATGATGTCCAGAACCAAAATGAATCATGAAACAAAACCTTGCTGAATATTCTGTCATTCCTCATTAGCTCATTTCATTTTGAGCACGATATTTCCGCTCTAGTGGTTCTCCCTTACAGGTAGAAGACAGTTCTCTAGCCAGCTCTACATGGTTCTTACTAGGAGAGTGATAATTCAGTTTATAAATTTTGAATCCTTTACGTGCTTAATGAGTCTAGATGTGCATATATATACACTGCAAGAGCTCCTATACATTCTTGTCTGCCATGGGGACAGAGAGCTCCTGCAATCATCCTGTCTGGGGAGCAGAGCACATCTGACTTCTGTCCTAAGCCCCAGGTTTGCATCAGGATTCATTCCCCATTCAGAACCTTTATTAGGCATCAGACACCTCTTTGCTCAACTTATCCTTGCTTTCCATTTCCAACTTACCCAAATTTGCAGCATTACAGGAGTTGCCCTGCTTTTCCTACCCCCGTTGTTCTCAGGTTCCCCAGCAAAGCTGGTGCATCATCTCTTCCAGCTACTCTGTTCCTGCTCCTCAGTACAGACCCCTCTATAGCATTTCAAGAGACTTCCCAGTCCTTTTCCCCCCTACCTCATGGTGCTTCTGGCAACCATCTTTTCATTAAGAAAAAAGGAATAACTAAAACAATTCGGGTTTGTCTGGAGCTGTGCAACACACAATACATTATATCATAAAATAGAAATATTAAGGGCCTTCTATCACCTGTACATAGCATTCATGGAACAATCAATTTCCATTTAACACCACCCTTTGAAAATTATTTAAAATCTCTAAATCTTTCAGAAGCCAAAATTAGAGCTGTTTAGCCTTTGAGCAGAAGAGGATAAGCCTCTCTTCAGACCAAAACAGTAAATCCTTTAAGAAGTTAGAATACATTTATTAGAGAAAAAAAAGTTATGGATATTTCAGAGGTCAGGTGAAAATGCCTGGGAGACCCATTTCATTTGATCCATGGAGGTCAATGTTTATATTTTTTGCTATTTATGTGTGAAATGTTATATGAATGAAGGGTATTATCTGATAATTTACCGCTGCATTTTGCCTGATTTTCTCTAAAAGGTGTGAAAATGTACATTCCAAAGGTCTGTATCTACAGACAAGAAAATGGCATTGAAAGCAATTGAAAGAGCTTTTGCTTTGTGGCCAGGTTTCCTCCTGGGAGTTGCTGATCATTTTCATTGGTGAAAACAAAGAAAAAAAAAGAAGTGAGCCAGCAAGAAAGGAAGCATGCCAGAGACACGTTCTTCTGACTGAGGAGGTATGTGGCGATGGCATCTTCCCTGTTTCAAAACACTTTCTGTGATGGCCGAAACCTGCCGCTAGTTGGACAAAGTGATGTATTTGATACCAGCTCTGTGTTTAATAAGCTGTAATCTATTGACTGCCCTCCTTGCCTACCCTAGTGATGAGACTGTTTGGGAATTTTTTTATGGCAAATATCACAACAATGCTGTGAAAGATCATGACATTTGTGGAAGGAAGAACAGCAAAAGAAATTAAATAGAAATTAAGCTTGTTTTATGTTTTTTAAAAAGGCAAAACCCCCTCTGTATTAACGTTCATTGTGGAACAAGGTAAAATAACCTTAAAAAAGTAGGGCCCTGTCTCCAAATGCCAGCCAAGGATCACTCTTCTACACTAACTTTATCAGCTTTCAACTGCAATGTCAGTCAATGTAATCATCTTGGCTAGATGGGAGGACCAAGACTGGGTGCTTTGGGAAGTGTCTGCTTGGGATGTGGAGTAGAGTGTGCCGTAGAGTGCCCAAGGAAACGATGTCTCTCTGAAGTACTTAAGAATATGTTTTCTGCTCCTAGCATATCCTCAAGGAGAGTGGGGGGAGATTTAGGAAAACACTGACCTGATGGTACAGAAAGAAAACTATTAATTTTCTTTGTATACTCTGCCAGTTTTCTTCTGAGGATAGTTCTGCCCAAGCATGAAGGAGTCGCAAAGACGTTAGTTAGGGTGCATTATACAATGGGGACATGGAAAATCTCTGGTGAGAGATTTTTTTCCCTCTAGCATAGCTGTTCTGGGAAAACGATGTAGATTTGTAGATGTGACCTTATGTTTCAATTATAACAAACCTTACAAGGTCCAGAATGCTACAGAATTCGGTCCATACCGAAAGAAAATAAGTGTCAAGAAAGGAGCTCTTTTAAAGTGAACAACAGAGTTTTCTGTTACTATTTGGTCTGATCCTTTTTATATGAGGATGTTCTTTATAAGTTTTTTGAAAAGTAATTTTTTTGTAATTTATAAAGCAAAAGGAAAAAAATCATGTTGGACACCTAGATTTCTCCTTTAAAGCATTTCAAATCTCTACTTTTATGTTGCTAAACCAGAATAAAAATAATTATCACATAAAACAATTTGCAAACCTTTTAATTTACAAAACTACAAAAAAAAGTGAGGGAGAAAAAAAAGCAAAATATCAAGAAAACTTGCAACAGGTTTTCTCTAAGCATGGGTGGAGTGGAAAAAGTGAGCCAAGATAATTACCCACACTTAGTCATAAGGAGCAGGAAACACAGTAAAAGAAGAAAAAATCTAATTGGAGCTGTTTTTCATATATATATATTAAGGTGTTAATTTCCATCACATCATACAATGCAAGAACATATGACTTGAAGTACAGGATCCTTTCCCTGCATATGAAATGATTAAAAAAAAAGAAAGTATATATGCAGATGTTGATATATGCAGGCATGCACTTATGTATACATACACCAACTTCTGCAATACTTCGTGTTCATGGAAGGTTTTGTTTCTTTGCTGTCAGCCATAGGCTGCTAGCACTTCTACACAGGAGTACAGGAAAGACAAAACAGAACTGCAAAGCCATCAGGCTAAAAGCCAGTTGCATAAGTTGACAGAAAAGAGGTCTCTATCTTATTGTGGACCAGGTCCGACGAGGTGTTAGAGAACCACAAATCCTCAAGGTAATTAAGAATGACCACAACAAATCCTAATTCTTTCAGAAAGGAATGGAAGATTTATCTTTTTGCCACAGGCTTCCTTTCTTCCAAAGAGCATGGGAACAAAAGCCGGACATACTACTCCATTTGAGGACTGGTGGTATGTATTTTCAGTATGCTCTGAAATAATTTCATTTCAAGGGAAATTTGACTGATCAATCTAGCTGGTTTTTCTGCAGTTTGAAATGGTCTGTATGACAGAAGAGCGTGAGAATTTGAGGCTTCCCAAGGGCCAAATCTATCTGCTGGTATAAAGTGACATAGCTTACTCAGCTAAGAGACCAGACCTATGGATCATCAGGAACCCCAGTGTTAGAGCCTGCCTTTGCTAACTTTGGGTGTTGCCCTTGTTCATCTTTATGTCATGCCATGTCAGGGTTTTTAGAATTACACGTACTGATGGGTTTGTTGTTCTAAAGGGTGGTGGTGTTACAGGCACAAGTTCTGCTGGAGCAATCTCCTTTCAGAGCTGCATAAGATGTCAAATGGAAAGTCAACTAAGAATTAGCATGGAAAAAAACAGAAGTAAGCAAACAAAAAACCTCATATATTTGTATTTGCAGTGAGACTGCCTCTCTCCTCCCATTTCTGCTGTCATTGTTGTAGCATGGCATTCAATAACACTAACGCATTAACCTCTAAAGAGGGAGAGTGTTAATTTGGGTGGCAACAAGGAAAGATGCTGGCAAAACTAGTATGGGTTAAGAAATAGATTTGACTAGGCAACATAATGTCAGAGGCAATTCATAAACTGTTCCATGAGTTCATGTCTCTTACCTTCTCCTCTTCCTCTGTGTTCCATCTAAAAATAGCAAATGCCTATCCACATCCCTGGGACGTGGCAACACAGATACCTGTCAGTAATACCAGAAGTCTAGCTGTCTCCAAAAAGTCTAAGAAACACCCATTGACTCACAGGGCTCCCAGATGCCAATCAACCTAGGCAATTAGGTATCCTAATTTTCCTCCTATCTACTCTAGTGAGCTAATGTATAAAGGGAGGTGATTTCCATTGGAACTGTCTCCTTCTTTATCTTTGACTTCAACAAAAAAGGAAGATCAGACCAATCCATAACTGGCTGAAAAGCTTGTGAGATCCCTGAACCAATAAGCTACTCAGATACCCTTTGGGCTTAAGACAATCACTCATACAGAACAGCCACAAGAACTTCAATAGTGACATCTATCCAAAAATCAAAAGCATAAACATGCTAGGCCCGAGAAGGTAAGAATCTCACCCAAATTAGTCTTTAACCTGGCTTTCCATTATTCTCCAAGACTTAGCTGTGGTACCTAGTCTGATATATTCACTAGCAGATAAACAGATGAAGAATCATACTGGATGCCATATGAGGTCTGTAGTATCAACAAAAAGAGATAAATCCTCCCTGGAGTCACCTACCTAATCCAGGGAGAAGGGTTGTTAAAAAGAAGTTTGGAGGGGAGATGTTGAGATTTGGTCAGCCATATGGCCAAGGTCATAGTTTGGGAAGCTTATGTGATGCATTTTGACATGTTATAGTTTTACAATGTCATCTTAGTCATCTCCTTTCCTTGTAAGAGTAAAGTTATTTACAACTCATCTGCCTTCTGCAACCAGAAGGAGTGATCATTGGGCAGATGATGCATTCTCCAAAAAATACAGTGTGAACAGACCCCAGCATGGAAACACAGCCAGTGTATATTCTATCCAGTAGTCTCTTGGCAATGTGCTGAGGATTTAGCAGTTTCTACAGACCTTAATAATGTTTATGAGATTTATAGGTGAATGGGTTTTGATTAAAAATTATATAATGCACGACTAATATAGCTCTGCTTCAGAATTAAGTTCCCTTAGACTACAGCAGTACTTGGCTTTCTCACTGTTCAAGTAAGAACCTGGAAGCTCACCTGATAGTTGAAAAAATTCCCTTGTTACTATGGTCTATAGTTTTCATTCCTTAGATCAGCCATATAAAGTGATAAAAAGTTTTAATGATTTTGGCAGCAACTGAGACTGTGGTTTAGTGGTAACAGAGACTTTAGAGGTAAAGCAGAACTCCCAAGGCTTGCTCAGTACAAGTTCTCCAATGATGGCAAGAACTGGATGCTTCAAAAGAAAGGTGCATGAACCTTCTACACACTTTTCCCCACCAACAGCAAAGACATATTCTCATCTGCTATTAGGTTTCATACCGATCTCTAAATCCTTGTGATTCTTTTAAGGCCAGAAGCTTCATTTCCTTTCCAATGAAATTTATAGGAATTTATAGCCTGATGCTTTCCATAAAAATATCCAGTCCATTTAGGGATATCTGCATTCCCTGAATCAAGGCAACTAAGCATTTAGCTAACAGTAAACATAGGCCTATGTTTTGTTTGTTTGATGACACTTTTTATGCCACCATAGCCAAATCATCAACATAATGATTTATGCAGTTTTGTTTGTTGCTCACAAGTCAAAAATTGCAAACAGAAATGTCAGAGTACCCTAGCGTGCCCCCTCCTCCTGCCATCCCCAGCACATGGGCCATTTGAGCTTTGTGGTGCCACTTCCTCTTGCTGCTCCCTTGTTCCTCCCAGGACTTCTGACAGTCTGGCTGGGGCAGGGCGTGAGTCCGTCATTCATCCTCCTTACGAATCAGTTACGCCACTGTGGAATTTTTATTGGCCATAAATACTTTATTGGCTAGATTAATATGATTTAAAGTGTTGCACCTAGTAAATACTGTGTGCTATTTGCTTTAGCAATACCTGTGGAAAAGGGCAACCTGGGGACCCAGGCAATGTCGGGACCAGTGGAAGTAGGGGATCTGAATGACTAGAGGGGGGCCTGGATAAAGAACGATCTGAGGTTGGTCTTGGAGGGAGGTCCATGTAGTGAAGGGACTCTCCGTTGGTGTGTGCTGCTACCATGTGTTGTAATGTTCCACTTCACTGACTGTCAAAGCTTTCGACAACCTCGCCTGCTGACTTGTGACCAGGGGATCCCTTTCAACACAGGGAAAGTCTGCTGAGGGAAAGAAAGAAAGAAACACTTTTAAAAAGAAATAAATGGTAGCTGGTTTTCTGGTGGTCTCATTTTTATTGCCTGTGGATTTGCTGCTGGAGTCTTGCTTTCATTGTAAAGGTCAAAGCTGATGTGTACTGTTATAGGATGCAAGACATGGCTTATACCTGCTTCAACTATTGTCATGATATTGGAGGGGAAAAGGCATACTCATTAAAAGATTTTTATAGTTTTGCAAAGACATGTGGATTCTTGGCCCAAAGAGAAAGAAGAAAAGACCAATTTACTTCAGAAAGTGAACTGAGAAAAAGTAAACAGGACAATATGCTAAGGACCATCTGTTTTCCTTTCCCTGCCAAATGTTTGCTCACAACAACTAGGAAAAAGTGACCAACAGGTTCATTTCAGACAAAACAGGCATGTTCAACTGAAAACCTATCTGAAATAGCAGCCCTCCTGTCCTATGTCTCATGGGACTGTTTGCTGTCACTAACAGATTTTTGAGCTGTGGGGGCTGAAGGGGTACTGGTGTGTCCTACACAACTTGATATTGCACAAAGACATTTCGCTTCTTTCTTCCTGGATAATATGCCAGGAAAAAAAAAAAAAAAAGAAACCTGAAAATACAAATAGAAAACTGTCTGAAACATTACAAAAGATGGCACCAAAAGACCTGGCTGTTAAAATACACAAACACAAATGGAAGAGGGTGCAGAAATGATATTGCCATGTCCATTAGCTCATCATCTTTACTGGAGAAAGGCTGTCAAGAAGAAAGTCAAACATGCTATGATGCATCTGAGTTGGACAACTGTTTTACTACAAAGTTTTCTTGTGATTCCTTGAGTGGGTTTTCTGGCCACTTCCTTACTGCATGAAGTACTCACTGCATGCTAGTGTCCCAACAGGTCAGGAAATCCTGAGCATGGGGACTTTGCAAACTCTGTTTCTTCGTTCACTGCCAACATCTCCCTCCACAGTTTGTCTGACACAAGACAGGAAGATGCGGAGACAGGAGACAACCCTTTTTCTTCCTTACCAATCAAATTTAAAGATGGCCCAGGTGTGCCATGAAAAGGTATGTTTTCATCAAAAAACCCTCAGAGGCTAAAGAGGTGAAAACAGCCTTCCCAAACCCAGCAAACCTTTAGAGACGGCTCTGGCAGAAAACTGTTCCATCAGCAGTATCGCAACTGTAAAACATAGGAAGCCCAGAAAAAGGCGGCTGAAAAGGAGGAAGAAAATCTTTGCTAAACAGAAAAGAATGGTGGTTTCATTTGCACAATTACTGCAGTTTGCACTGCATGATACTTTGGCACTCTAGGGGAGCAACAGTAAATGTTGCATGTGGGTACGCGTATAATCTAAAAGGAGAAGGGGTAACTGTGAAAAGGTAATACCCAAGGATGGAATAATCAGAGCTGCCTGGGAGTACACCTGCATTAGGCAGAGAGCCTGTACTCTACTAGGGGGAGGTATTAGTGTTATTTAGACATCATCAGCAGAACCACATCACATGCAAGTGCTTTTGTAAGAGACTTCTGTAAAATTCTCAAATGTGACATGTAGAACATGCAGTTGCAATATCCATTAAAAATAAAAATATCACAGCAGAGAGGTATTTCTAGGAGTAGACAAGCACAAGCTTCATCAACTCCTGATGTCACGATAAAGAAGTAAATGCAAACTTCCCGCAATGCGCAGGAGTAAAGGACTGTGTTGTGTAATGACGATAAAATATTGCCATCTGTTGGCATCCTGTGCAAGAAGATCCATATACACTTGATGTTTATTCTGCTTGTGTACAGTGAGAGGAGAGATGGTATACTAGAATGCCAAAAAAAGAGTGATTTCAAAAGCCAATTCTGTTTTTTTGCAACTTTCTTCTTTTGCTTTGGGTATTCAGGGTTTTCATCTCCCTCCACTCCTTCCCAACCATGGTATGCAGCCACATAGGTTTGGCCAAGTCCAGAATCTGGATTTCCAGGGCTCAGGGTCTACACTTCAGAAGTTGTCTATCCAGAAAACAGTCCCTCAGAGAGAAGCACTTTATTATTAAAGACAAAATCAGATTGCTGTAACCAGCTGAAACACTGACGGGACTTTCAGGAAGGTGGAATATTCATATTTCACCTCAAGTGAAATGGATGGCTGCACAAAGGACCTTCTTCCCCTGCTATTGTATAGGCCCCTTGAAAGCAGAGTAGAAGGTAATTGGTTTTATTGAAAGGGGGGGGTGGAATTTGGAGTGCCAGCGCACTCACCCATGCAATGAGGCAGGTTTCAGGAAAAACAATAAAACTGCCTGCTGTTTCTTCCAGTTTGAGATAGAGAAAACCCTTTTAGTCAGACATTCCACATGACCTCAGTGCCTGGCGTGCCAGGAAAGCACATTTCATGCGACCATGGGGATTTCCAGTGTTGCTAAGGGGCCCCTTGCTGGAGCTTGCAGAGGGATACCATGAGACACATGGTATCCTAAGACCTTGACACCCACATTATAGTTCTCAAAATATCAACAGCACAAGCCCTGTATCAGATCCACAAACTTCAGGGCTTGGTTACCAACCCAAATGACTCTCTATTCTGTTAAAATACTGAACCTACTCTTGATGATATGCAGCTCGAAAGTTAAAGATAGGAGAACCAACCTGCAAAATACCATATAAAGCTTTGCACATTGCACCACAGGAAAAACACCTGAATGCCTTTGTGCTATTTCAGAAACGTTGAGCTGAATGGGTAGCTTTGGTTCTGAAGCCTGCTTCCGTGTTTATCCCAACCACACATCTGTCCTCAGCCTCTTCCATTTGACATCTTTATCTAAGGGCTCTAAAATGTTAACTATCAATCACTTGCATTCACTTTCCCAGTATCAGTACAAACACTGTCTGCCTGACTTTTACAGCATCATCTTGCAAGAGAAAAATCAACTTTGAACTAAAAGGTTCTCATTTGAATAGGAAAGACAAAGGGTGAGCAAGCAAAATATCATTATCTTCCTGGCTAGACAAGTGAAATTATGTTTTAATCAGAAAGAAAGACAAATTTTTCAACCTCAGAATCTAGCACTATTAGGAACACATATCTTAGTTTGAGCAAAGTCACAGAAGGGGTTGATGGTGTCTTGTTCCTGGCTGGAAGCTATGAAAATAATGGGCAGGTCAAAGAAAAAAAAAAAAGAATGGTGAAAATGTCTGAGATTCATATGAATATTTTTGAAAACATTTAAGATTTTAAAATAAGTGTTCCAAAATTTTAACTGAATATTTTTTCTTCTATTTTTTCAAATACTTTGAGTTAGACAATCTGCTTCAGATAATCAGGTTTTTGCACTGAGAGTGGTAAAAGAAAAATGCCTTGCAATTATTTTGCAGTGAAAAAATTCTATTCAAGAAAAAGTTGAGGTGTCTAAGTAAAATTTTAAACAAAATATTGATGGTGAAGACATTGATTTTATTCTAGGAAACTGAAAACATGCAAAGTTATCGTTTTGCAGTTTTGAAAACAAATGTTTATTCTTATCAATTCTTGCAGCCATTTCCACAAATTTCATTCTAAGCAAAATTTGATGATTTCACTATTTCCCTCAGAAAAATACAAAACCTAATCTCCTCCATCTGCTTTTAGTTTTAGCTAAAAATACATCTAAAACAAGAGTGATGCTTCAGAAAAATATTCCTGCATAAAAAGAAAAAAAAAAGAGTTCTGGATAAAATCCAAAGGTGCCTGACAGTTTTCCCATCCCACAAAAGCTTGAGATTTCAAAAACATCTTTGCTCTGCATTAGGAATAAATTTTTTAGAGAGAGAGAAAAGACCCACCCAAGAACATATAATAGCCCAGTGGTGAAAGCTCTCACTTGGGACCTCGGGTATTCCAATTCAAATATTCTCACTGTCTGTTAGAGATGTCGCTTACTGTCAAAAGCCAGGAGCTATCCTGGATCTGGGAAGCTTTGGTCAAAATGGATACATTCCTGCAAAAAGTTGTGGTTTGATGAATCATGATGAAAAAGTTTCCTCCAGAAATTCTCAACTCATTGTAGAACTAGCTACTTTGACTAAAAAGCCTCATGTGTTATAAGGACCATGAGCTGCCAGTACGACTGTGCTGTCTAAAATGATTAGGATCTTCATTGTCTACCATCAACAGAGATTTACAGAGTAGGATATTAAGAGCTCTGGTCCATTTGTGGAGGTTTTGCAGCCCTGGCAGAGACAGCACCAGCTGACTGCAGTCCTCTATTAGGGTGTATTCCAGTTGTGAAAATACACTGCGTCCTAGCAAGGGTCTTAGCAGGCGAGATGGCTGATGTAGGTAGGAACTGGTACCACTTTATAGGAGTTGAGAGCTCACTTAAGTACAGGTTCTTCTCAATGTTTCAGCTAGGGGCAGATCCTGCCACCGGGCACTCAGGGTGGCCTAAGTAGTTCAAGGTAACAGAAATGATAACCTGTCCCTAAATTAATCTCTACATGTAGAATTAGAACCTTAAAAAATTAGTATGCTTCTTTGAGTCAAACTCCTTCCAAGGGAAACGATCCAACTCCTATCACTGCTCCATTGTCAGCGACTGAAACATTAATGCCAGTGAGCAAGAATTGGAGGTAAAATTACCATTTTTGACTGACACTTTGGCTTTTGGAAATCTGGAGTTTGGCTCTGTGACAAAAAGATCTCATCAGGCAAAGAATGCACCAGGGTGTGGCTGAACTTGCAGGTAACAGGCACTTTCTCCACCGCTTCCCTTTTATTTTTAGACACATTAGCTGAAATGTCACATTTACTACAAGACACAGGAGTCTGGGCTCTCCTGTTAGCATTGAGACTGTCAACAGGGTTTTGTTTTTTTTTCTTTTTTCTACTTGCTTTGAAGTAAAACTATTAATTAAGAAGGAGGGCAGGCTACATAAGCTGAGGAATCCATATCTTGTCTATTAGTGTGTTACTACTGTGTTACTGTGTTACTACTAATAATAGTATATCTAAATTGTCTACAGAGATTTGTGTTGGAATTAAATTAGTGATCTGAAGAAGACTGAATTCTTCTCCTATCCATTAGAGATTAAGTCATCTCTCTTCTTGTTGTTGAAAAACAACACACAAAGAAGCTAAAAGTGCCTCGTCCAGCCTCATCGCGTGAGCTAGTAGCAGAGCTGGAAATGCAACTCGGGAGTTTTGAGGCTAGATTCAGAAGGACTTCCCATGCTACGATGCTGAAGGCTACGGTGCTTAACTAACTCTCAAATGTCTGGCTGCTGGCATGGGATCTAGAAGCTTGCATTATACTCCTTAAATAATGTCCAAGGGCAGAAAAGCCCCTTAGGACAGGATCCAACCCAACCAGCCAGTTCTTGGGTCCTGAAGGAAAGTTGTGGCTCTTGCAGTGTTTAACACAGAGCATTGCTACCCTATGCCCTAGGCACCCTCCCAGAACAAGCTGACAGGGGCAGGGGAACGCTTGCATCCTGAATAGCAACGAGACATATGTATGAACGCTGTGCCAAGCTGCTAAGCACAGGCAAGACAGCATCTGGGCAGCAGCAAAAATTTGGTGCCTGGGGAGCTCTAGTACCTGTGGAGTTCAAGCATCCTGAGCATTCATGGGCAGCAAAGCACTGTTTTTTAGGACACCAGTTTGGGACGCAGGTGGAATATAAATGCCTGAGCCCCATGGTGTATCTGATTAATTCTATTTTCTTCTTAATCTGATATTTAGTTTCCACTACCGCTTCCTCCAACTTGACACTCTTTTAACTTTTAAAGTGAGAGAAGTCTAGTCTTACAGATGTTGGAGTGTCCCTTGTGTATGAAGGGACATACACAGGTTCTAGGTAACTGAGCACACCTGGCATGGCTACATGGATAAAGCATAGGTCAGTGCTTCCATTCAGCATGACTGGGCACACAGCACTGGAGGGGTCTGTACACAGAAGGAGCAGGGATACTGGTGCTTGCAGAGCAGAGCAGAATGCCAGGGATGGGAATGCTGAGCTACCTTAAACCACATCAGTGGAACAGGTGTCAGCAGCTCAAGGAATGTACAAACTGTATTTTTTGTTTATTTTGACATTTGCTTTATGACCCTCCCCAACTCCTTAACCTCTCCTTGATCTCAACAAGCCCAAGGCTGATCTCGGAGCTGTGTGTTCATAAAGCTTCAGTGGAAATGACACCCATGATTGAAATTAAAAATATAAATGGGGTTATTTCATTTTGCAAACCTCTCTCTCTGAGCAGGCTGGCTACTTGATGTTCTTAAAAGGGGGGTGTGGTGGTGGAATTCACTTGGTAAATTTTATGGTCAATTCAGTTTACCTAAATCATTCCTTTGTACAAAAACCTGGGAAAACATAGCAGAAAGTCAACTTCAGAGGATGTGGTTATCATGAGATAATCAGGCCCTGGGGAAATCAGACGCACCTGGCTCTGCTGTGCCTTGTTGTGCCCTTGAAGAATGATTAACTCCAGAAGCCACACATCCCTTCCATCCCCAGCCCCCAGTGCAAAAACAAACCTCTGTCCTCTGATTCCCTGTCATATTGCCCTTCACTGCACAAGTGATAGTCATCCACAAAAAACAGTATCTGGGGAGATGCACGGGGAGTCACAAGCTCATTTACATTTGCTTGACCAGCAAAATACCTCTTCACGAACACCTTATTTAAACCAGAGCTTAGTGTAATGAGAAGCAGACACGGCTCTTCTGGTTTCCAATATGATTCAAACTTCACCATCTTGGGTGGACCCACCTGTATGTCAGACATCTACACTTTGCAACCTATGCTGGAAAGACAAGTGTTGCCCTGAAGCAGGAGATGGGAGTGACAGCCTCTCCCTTGCCGAAATTTTGCATTGTGATCCTTCCACATTTAAATTTAGGGTTCTGTAATATGAATGCATTACCCAGCTATTATTGGCCAAAAATGAAAACCAGACCAATGCAATCATAGTTCCCAGCTGAGCCATGGCTTTGGCTGAAACAAAACCGGACTGACTTGACTTCCTGATATGGCCAGTGGAGAAAGGAATAAGAAGGGTTTTCTAGCAAACAAGGACTGCAGACTATAATGCTCTTGAAGCAACAACAGTTACACCAGGGTGGGTGGTGAAAATTGACAGACAGAATTAGATCTACACGGAGCAAAGGGAAGAGGGGGGAGCATAGAGAGGGGAATGGAGCATTTTGGGTATTTTGACACTTGACCCATGTCTGCTTCTCCCAAGGAAAAATCTTGGCTACCTGTAATACTGGTGCTGTTGGCACAATGCACACCTCTCTTGCCTCTGGAAATCTGGAAAGTGGTCTAAAGGGAAAATATTTTCATTGGAAGTCATCAGTTGATACCTCAGCAAGGTGGAAGTAGATCTGACACCTTTTGCTTTGAGCCTCTTGGCAATTGTTCTCCTTCCTGTTTTTGTGCTCAGCCCAACATGCCCTAACCAGTGACAGCGATGATAGCTCACCACAATCCCTCCAGCTCCCCTGACCGGGGCTCAGGACTTTTGTCCCCGTCCCTTTCAGTCAGGCAGCGCAAAGAGATTAATTTGGCTCTTCAACTTAGCATCTAGTGGAATTCATTTCAAATGCTGCTATGTTTGGAAGAGAATGATATACAGTACGTTCCATGTAATCAGAAGGTAAAGCCTGCTCAGCAGCAGAGACCAGACACCTGACGTTCGCTCAAGCATGACTGGCATTTTCTTGCAAGACTCATCATGAGAGATGTTTTTCACATGCCAGCCACCCTGAGTTTCCCCACCTCACATACTTCAACTGACATAGTGTACTTTGGAAGGGCGCCAGATTCTATTAATTAAACTATTATCTTCTCTCACTCTTTTTTTTTAACTTTGGTTTGTTGAAGATCTCATAGCTCTGAGGAATCCATTGTTTATTTTAATTAGAAACAAGGATTTGGCTGGAAATATGTATGCGACACTAGCTTCGATAACCATGCTGTGGCTGGATTTTTGTAATATTCCCAGGTGAAAATGAAAATGTTGCTAGCTTGAAATTAAGGTCACAAAAGTATCTTTCATTTCAGCACAAACCTTAAAAAAAATCAGAAAATCTCCAGTTAAGGCAAAACTGAAGATCAGCTTCATTACACATACATTTATTAACTCAGATTCATTCATGGCTAGTTACCTCCAGGACACAAGTGTACAATCATTGCTATAAACTTAACGGGATTTCTTTGCTAATTTGACAGATACAGTGAAAAAAAAAAAGAAGATAGTACTCTACCCTGACTTTACAGTCAAGTGTTTGCACGTGCTTGTGCTTCTGACATTTAGGATCTTGCTAAATGCATTACTAGCCATGAGACAAAAGCTATTGCTACTCTCTGGTCTTAAATACCGTAGTTATTCTATAATTAGATAGGTTACTTAGTTACTCTGAAGTCTCAGAGAATCTGCAGAAGCCCTCCTCTTCCTCAGGTACCTGGGTTAGGTATGCTGCTTCTTACACATGGCTTCTCTCCATCCCCCTTCGCACTTCAGGATTTCTTTATCCCACTTGCCAGGCACAAAAGAGATGCAGACATCCCAGAACAGCCAATCCTAAAGGCACAGCTTTGGAGCTGTTAAAATGTTTGAGACAGATGCACAGAATTCAGGACTTGAGCTTCATGGTAAAGGCAGCCCCTAACAAGCACATTCAGAGGTTAACCTGCTTGTCAGACAGGGAAGCCCCGTACCATACTGGCCTCTTGCTAGATGTTTGCATTTGCCTGATGAGCTGTCTAGTTTTTGGAACTGGCTTTAGAGTAGAACAGACAATTTCTTCATACCGGTTATCAATCACTTTATACAGTTTTTAATTCATCCTCTTAGGGAAGTTCATTTGGGGGTGAAACTATCACTACCTCCAAGGGAACATCTTACTACTAACTTATTTTTTTTCTCCCTTAAAAACATTGAACGTTGATGTAGGGAATTCTCTGAAAACCACAAATATACATTTGAAGAGTTTCATCTAGTCTTGGCTCAGCCTTAGCATTTCAATTACGAGAGAGAAGAAAGGAAAGAGCTTGAATGAAAGATTGCCACTTAGGATCTTGCTACTTACTAGAATGACTGATCTGTACTGAAAAGGGTTAGATCAGTTTCTCTGGGAAGAGACAAAGAAGTTGTAAGTACTAGCCATAATGTCAGTTAAAAATGCAAAATGTTTTGTATTTATTCCATAATATCCACAAGCACAATAAGCTCCATGTATTGTAAATTATCAGACCCTGTCTCTCCCCCTTCTTTTCCTTAGTGTGTGATCGAGTGTTCTGCCTGGGAAAGTGACTCTGCGATGCTAAGAGTTTTAAATTCTGCTGAAGGTTGGAGCAGAGGCAATTTTGCAAGGCAGGAGTTACTGTAAGACCAACAAGCTTGCTCTCCACTTTCAGCCCTGTTTGCAGTCAGTTCTTTAGCTAAAACTCCTTCTCTTGAAACATGACTGTGATATTCATGGGAAGATTTCTGAGAAGACATTGCCTGTATTCTCTTTGACTACTGTGGTGCACATACATATACAAGTTACACTTAGAAATATATTTGGACTCCCCATCAGAAATTTGCTTCTGTATGCAAAGCCAATCTGCTCAAGGAAAAAAAATGCTGACTATGTGCCTTTCCTACAGCTCTGCAAGGGAATAACCTTGTTATCAGTGGAACAGAAAGATGGAGAGGGATGAATGCCCTGACTGCAGAATGAAGCAGCTGCAAGGTTTAGGTACCACTGGCTTGGCTTATCCTCAGCCTAGAACAGGCTCTTGAGGTGTTAAAACTAGTCTTGAAGAACTGCTGCCAGCAGCAGCAATTTCATTTGGCATGATGAGAAGAGAAAGAAATTATAACCTGTATTTCCACTGCAGCTCAGACCATCATGTGATATGATCAGCAAAGACATGCCTTGGTCTCAGGGTCTTTACTCGCAGAGGTAAGTTTTGCATGGGAGGTGAAGCATGAAAGATTACACAAAACTGCCCACTCAAATTGTTGCAACCATAAACACAATTGATATTTGAAATATTATATTTCTGGACAAATACTCTGATAAAAACCCAGGAAAAAATACCAAAATGTAGTCACTACCACAGCACTTCAGCAAATGGAATTTTAAGCCTCAGTGACGTAAATCCTGCCCTCCTGTCTTCATTGGGTTTGAGTTTCTATTAGACATGACTTTCAAGGACTCTAAATATGCTGGACTCTTCTGCTGACTCATCTCCAAACCAGACCAGGTGGGTCCCATTAACTCCAATTCAGGAAGTTAAAATATGGAGAATGTCTCCACAGTCAGCCAAATACTTTGGCAAGGAAAAACCCTGGAAAGGAGCCAGTTCAGGAAGCAGCTCAGGATAATAAGGTTTATATTTGTTGGTGAAGTAAAGGAAAACCCCAAGGTGCAGAGTGATTTGGGTGACTCAACCTGCTTACAATCTCCCATAACTCCAATGGGCCCAAGCCGTTGTGTTTCAATTCATATCTAGTCCTGAATATCTGGTCGAAAACAGATATACAGGGTACAGAATTTAGAGCCACCATTAGAGTGCCATAACCTTAAAAGGAAGATAGGAGAAAGTTGTTCCTTTCCAACCACATTGCTGTGAATTTGATTCCAGCTAACTTTTGGGTTTTCCTACCATTTTTGAGAAGGATCCAATCACTTTACTTTCAGCTGAAAAACTGACTACTAAAAATGAGATGAATGTTTTTTCTTAAGTCAGTTGGCCAGATGGTAAAGAAGTACACTGAACTTCCCAGACGAAGAAGAAGAATTTGGAATGGTCTAGAAATCAGTTTTGATTTTTTTTATTGAGGTGGCAAACGATAAGGCATGTTTCTGTTTCTTTGGAGAAAAATTAGAAGATAGACTAGTTGGAGATGAAAGAATTAAGTGTAGGAGCCCAGATCTCTGATTTACTAACTATTTTGTAGTCTTATTCTTATACCACAAGAATTTTGCAAAGCATTCCTCAAGAGCAAGCTATATTAGATTAGAGGTTGATGAAGAAGAATTGAAGACAAAGTTCCACTGGCTGGCCACCGGTCTGACATCCTTAAGTAACGTCAGTTTCCATAGCTAATGATACAGATGAGAGGGAAACAACTAGAACAGCTTATAAGTGCCTTTGACTCGACAACCCAAAAGGCAAAGCTTTTGGCCTAAGTCCAGAGCGATCCTGGAAACCTCATTTTTTAATCCAGAGTGAGACATCTCAACTGGCTTGTAACTATGCTCCATTAATAAACATAGATCTGCTAATATAGCATCCATTCTAGAGAAGGAATGGTAAAAATGGTAATGGTTATTTATGCCTTCCTAGAACAGTACTGTGCCTTTTTAATAACAGGCTTACTTCTAAATGTAGGGCTCTTCAGTGATTAGCATTTTGAGGTAAGCTGTAGGCATATAGGTAATTTTGGAGCTTTAACTTTTGCTCCAGTTTATGGAGCTTTTTTTGCTTCCCTGTCTTTTGAAAGTGACTATTTAGGGAATCATTAGCTAAAAAGTACTAGAAATGCCACTGGTATTGCTTGTACTACTGCCTTTCAGCTCCTCTGTAATTGGAAAGCTGGTGAATCCAGATCTACAAAGGACAGGCAGCCCTGTCTGATTTACCAGAAATACTTGTAGCGGCTAAAGCTGTGACACCTCATTCTATCCAAACCATCACTCGCTGAGTTCCCAGGCATGAAGGAGTTTCATCTGAAGAGTGAGGCTGTGTGAAAAACCCTTCTAGTCATGCATCAAGTACTGCCCGCTTCCAAATTCAGCTGATGCAGAGCATTTCCAGTTCTACCTCCAGTTCCAAGTGAAAGACTGTTTCTATCTTTTCTCATTGTCCTCTTCCCACATATATATGCCAAAATACCAAAACTGGACAAAACCCTTTTTCAGGTGAGACGCTCGGGGCAATTCCTCCATTTTTGCCACCTGACCTAGATGCTTCCAACACACAGAGCCAGCTTCTAGCACTGGAAATCTTGAAGCAATTTTCTTTTCCATTTCATCTCATGAATGTAAAGAGGGTGAGTAATCCTTCCTAACATTTGAGAGCAGCTTATATCCATAGCAAATAGAAACACAATCCCAGTAGCCACGTACTTGCCATTTGACAAGATATGACATATCTGACACAATATCTGCTGTTTTGTTCAGTCTGGCAGACTATCATTTCCTTGCAGAGTTTCAGTAATAAATTTACAGGCCCATTTAAAGCTATCCCTCAGGGGCTATTGAACAAGGAAAGTGGTGCCTTACTCATAAAGTTTAGGATACTTGAAATAGAACTGAGCTCCTGTGGAGCCAATGGATTTGAATTGCATCACTGTAAAGACAAAAACAAACAAACAAAATCCCCTGCTCTACAGAAAATTATGTATACATTGCATAGAAATAGCTGTTTGATAAAGATTAGCCTTTTCTTCACTCTAAATACGATACTTGTTCACCTACTTAGAGAACTAAAAGAGAAAAAAAACAATTTTCAAAGAGATTACAGTGAAACCACAAATTTTGTCAGTTCCTTCAGTCTTTTAAATGCATTCAATGATTTACTTATTTTTATGGCAAAATCATCAGTGATTCACTGCTTGCTTTGTTCCCAGAACAGAGATATCTAATGTCAGAGCACGACAAATTCCAAAGAGAAAACTATTTTAACTTGCGTTCTTTTTATATAAAGGTAACATAAAAGCACATGCTTTTCTTTAACACAGGTTTGGGGTATGTATCTGAAATCATGACAACAGGCAATGTCTTTAAAAGGAGAGGTGCAATAGTTTCAAATAATAACAATAATGACAGAGGTCTCCCCATTTTTTTTTATACATGGGAGTAACCTCACAAAGCCAGAAGGGATTATATGAGACCTTAATCTTGCCCAGTATTTTAATAATTTTAAAAATAGCTGCTTCTCCAGACTGAGACTTAACAGATTTGAAGACCTCTCTGAATTTTTTTCTCCCCCAATAAAGCCTTCCAAAACCAGTTGACCAAGATAAATGCTGAGAAACATACAAAACTGAACAGTCTCTCCTGTCACCTCTGTATCAGTTTCTAGATTCAAAGCAAGTACACTCTACAACAGGTCACAGCAGTCAAATATTGATGTATACACTTGGCTGATCTGGTCAAGGGATTTGCTAATTCCTAATGCACATACAAATTTGGCATTCTGTGTTGTAAGCGTATTTTCACTGTCTCTTTAAAATATTTATCAATTGGCAGCACTCTGAAATATAGATCTGGTGATAACAAGTCACAGTCTATACCTATGCACTTCTCACCCTGGGATGGTGGCCAGTTTTCACACCGAGATGGAGGGTCAGGCAGAAGTCTCCCATTCCTAGGCGGTCAGGTTAGGCACAGATTTCTATACACTTCAGAAAACTTTGATTCCTTCTTCACCTACTAGGGCCAACACAGCTTCAAGCTTGTTGTGATCTGCACTTACCCTTGCTATGCACATCTCTCTCCCAGGTATGTTATTTCCATTTCACAGAATCTACTTTTACTGTTGGTTTAGCTTTTAGCCTAACTCCTGTTTTTTCCAAGGCTGCTAGGAACCACTGACTAGTTCCTCTACTGGTTTTCCCAGATCAAAATGTCATCTACACAAACCTTTGTACCTTCTATACCATCAAACAGTTGTTGTATTTTCCTTTGAACACCTCAGGTGTTGAACATAACCCAAAGGGCAGTCTGAGGAAACAGTGTCTCCCAAAGGGGGTGTTGAATGCACAGAAATGTGTGCCGTATTTTTCTAAGGGCACCTGCCAGAACCCTGCTGACACATCAAGCATAGAAAAATATTTGCCATCAGCCATCTCTTCCAGAATTTCTTTGCCTTTTTACCTGGTTATTTAGTTCATTTGGGTCTATATGTAAACAAAACGCTACACAATATAGGTCTACCCTGACAGCACATTGATGGAGAAACAGCAAGCAATTAGAAAAACTGCCAGGCTCAGCTTTCAGTTCTCGCCCCTCAGCAGGAGTAAACTCTGTTCCAGAAGCATCACTAAGGAGAGGTTGAGTCGTTTCAGGTCTCTACTCTTTTCCCCAAATGCCTTCAAGCTCTTCCTTAACTGCTTATGCTGCTTGCCCTTCCAGTAATTCACTCCCTGAAAATTGTTATCACTATTTTCTATGTTGTTATTGCAAATTGTTTACTTTAAACTGTTAGCCTATACAATTCCTTGCTGGAAATAAATGACCAGTAACAAAGCTTAATTTCGCCCATTTCACTTTTCTACTGTCTGGGGCTTCCCCCCACCCCCAGTGTGAATATCATCATTCCTGGCTCCAGCTTGGATTTGCAGCCAAACTAAAATGAAGAAATGTCCCATTGACTTTCAGGTCAATAGTCTATTCATCTTCTGCTGCAACACTTTCTATCACCTTTGTGAAGAATCTCTTCATATCGTACATTCCCCAATTCATAATACAGATTTATATGTTCAGAAATAAAGAGGACTAAAACCACAAAAGCAAAAGGTACTATTTGCAGAAAGAACTTAACCATCAAAAAGGCACATCAAAATAGAGAAAGGACTCTTGGGTGGCTGGAGGACTCAAGAGATCAGTCATTGAAAGGCAATGAGAAAAATGACACAAAGAACTCAGAGGTTTATCTGAGGAGGACCAGTTAGAGAATGGATACATGAGAGGTCATGGCCTGAAGGCAACAAATCTTAACTGGAAAAGACAACTCATACCGTGAGGGAGCCCTTTTTAAGGCAGAAGATGTAGAGACCAAGGTGATAACAGCAAAGCTCTCCAGTTCCACTTTGTTGAATAAAGGCTGGGATGCATTTATTTGCTCCCAGGTTGTACGCAGTACATACAAGCTTCCAACAGGATAGGACTGGAAGTTACTCAGCTTTTCACCTACAACTAACCTCAGCTGGAACTGCAACACTCCTCTTTATTCTGGACACAAACTCCAAAGAAGAATCAAGACTATAATGTGTTTGCAATTGTCTTATTTTTGAAACATCTATATTTTCCTTGGATATTAAAAGACATGTATTTTCTTTTGCAGGCAAATGCATGACATATGGCCTAGTTTTTCCCTTCAGAAAAGGCATAATGCCATCACTGAGCCATGATTGCACAGTTGTTAAACAGCAGGGATTATCGGGCAGGACAATATTAAGTGGTATTTAACAGCAAGACCAAAGTTCCTTGTCAAATGCTTGACTTAGTGTTCCTTGATTGTTAGCATCCCAGCAATGAGACCTTTTGCACTGAACCATTTTTCATTTTGACAACAAACTACCGCAGCTATCCAATGTTGCCTTGCTGGAGCTGACAGCAAAGTATTTTTGTGGCAGAAATATTACTATGTAGTGGGGTTCAGGGCTGGAGGATAGACGGTTTTATCCCTTTCCTTTCAGAGTGCAATGGCATTCCAAGCAGTAGGTGTCCTGAGTCACTGCCTGGCTAATGTACTCAGTATGATCCTCTGTCTAGTCATAACAATGGTGGAAAAAAAAAAGAGAGAGAAAAAGAAAATCAAACCCTTGATGTAATTGTTTAAATTACAGACTACCTTCTTTTAGATGCATCTTAATGAAGATGTATGGTGGGAGACAAGGGGATAGGGAAGGAAGGTTGAATTCCCGATTTAGGGGTGAATTTCCAAAAGGTTTTTAGAGAATCTGAAGTGCCTTTAAGCATCCACCAAAGCTGTTTTTATTAAAGCACTAAAACCAAGAGTGCTTATGAAAGTTATAGTGTGATGTGAGCAAAAGGCAGGAAATAAAGGGAAAAAAAGGGGGAACTTAATGAAGGTTTAATCTTCAAGGGAATATGGACTTCAAGACTGTAAATCTAATGGAATGGTCCTATATTCTAATGTCAAAAGCTGGCATCTTATGCCAGCAAATTTAACCTTTTCAGTTGAGAAATCTAGTTTTAAAACCAGCTATTTATACTGTTACAAGATGAGATGTGGTAGTTGGAGAAAGCTAAGAACCATGTTATTTTCAAGGGTCTTTCCTACTGACAGATTTATTACGGAGTTTATCACTCCTTTTCCATCCTTTTCTGTATGTACATACTCCCTCTGTACTTCCAGGCTGGAAAATTTCCATGAAAAATCCTGAAAATTTGACCGTGAGGTACTCTGGAAACAGACATAAAAGCATACTGTTTTTCACTGTAAGAGAAACAAACTTAGGAGTTTGCTATCTCTATTTCTGATATTTATTTTTAAATTCCTTTAGTTTTCCTTTTCTTCATGTTTCTCTTTGAAAAGGAAAGCAACAGCCCACCTTAAATTCACACCTTGGGGTTCATTCTTTTAAACCAATTCCAGTAAGATTCCTGGAGAAACAACTGCATTAATACCAGAATTTAACATACAGTTTCATTTTTTTGCTTTGCCTCATTTAAAAGGGAATTGCCTGGACCTGGCTATCTAGAATGTTTGTGGCTTTGAGATAGCAGCTGGTGCCCATTCAAATCTTTCAGAAATACAACAAAGATCTTATGAAAATCCTGTTAAACTGAAATGCCAATGAAACCTTTCCCCCCCGCCATTCTCCAAAACTGCTGTATGTTCAGATAAATATTGGAAATGTTGGCTACCTCTGACAATATTATTGGACTGAGCACTTTTACAGTTGCTGATTTCTGTATACAGTATGCTATCATTTAGCATTCAAAACTTTCTTGCTGTTGGTTGGAAACTCCACCTGTGCTTTGAGCGAGCCATGTCCCCTGTGTTTCTTGATTTACCACAAAAGATTAAAATGCTGTGCTCCAAGCTTTACAGATAACACTATGAAAAATACTGAAAATTTAATCCAAATATTATTCATCCTTATACATACTTTAATTGATTCGTCTTGTCATTCTGACAACATTAAAACTGTAGGCTCATCTTAACATAAATGAGTGAAATTTTCTGAAGGTCTAATAAAATTCAATATAAAATTGAAAAAAATCCTATTCTTTTGAACAAAGAAAATGAGGATGAAAATTTTCAACTGCCCTGAGAATATTGTCAAAGTCAGAAATATGAAAAGCCTATTAATTATGAATGATTAGCTTAGATGCTATAGCTATTTTCTCTCTTCTCATCTATCCACTCACTTAAATCATAAGGTACAGAGTTTTTTTCTAACTTCACACTAATAGACAAACACTGAAGGAGTAACATAAACTGTAAAAATAGCTCATGCAATGCATTCATCCTCACTGCTGCTTTCAGTAAAATAAAGGAAAATCGTCGTCAGTAAACAACAGACTCAATCCTATAATAAGGAACTAGAGAATACTTTCTATGTTTTCATGTCTGTAAAATGACACTAGACTTGGCTGGGCATAATGTGACCTGGAATTAAAGTAAAACAATCTGCATGCACTTTAAAGCAGCAATAAAACCTCCAAATTTGTACCTAAAATATAGATCTTCAAATGAAATTCTACATGAATTCCTAGTGACTGACAGAATGGACACTGGACCATAATTTTACCATTTCATGAAGTGCTCTATACGTATACCTCTTCCTGCTTTCACAAAAAAAGTAATCTTGTCTCTTGCCAGAATATTTGGCTTCCAAAGTGTAGTTCAGCTGCTATGGGAATTGTATAAAACAGTTTGTTCTCAAGTAATTAAAACATTTAAAATAAAATAATTACACCAGCAATAATCATGCCTTTCTAAAAATGGATTAAAATTAACACCTTGGGTCCAAATATCTCTGAATGCTGTGGTCTTTACTAGTGTTCAAATCAGTATCTGAATGCTGTAGTTAGTCTCTAATTTCTATAATGAGCAAACCTAAAAACCTGTATCTGGATAACCCTTGAATTAGGGATGTTTGAGGTCTGGAGCCTGATCAACTTGTACACTTTGTGGTTTGGGCACCATCTGTATTCCCTTCACATCTATCTTCTCTGCGGATGCACTTGTTTTTAAATGCGCATTGCTTTGTATGTTATGCACACTCCTAAGGAAACAATTCAGGGAGGCCGACCTGCGGTACTGTTGAGCCAGTCAATGTGATGACCCTTCTGAAAGCTCTTCAAAATACCAGCTTTTCAGTTTGTTTTATCTCCCCCCACAGCTATTCCAACATGAAACTCTCTGAATCTTGTAGCAAATCTCCCTAGGCTACAGGACGAGGGATGTTCCTTATGGGAAGGTGCCTAATTAATCACCAAAGCGACACAGAGCTTCCTGCCTTGCTCCACCCTTGGCAAAATTCATATCCAAAAGCTGAATGAACCGTCAAGACTTTTAGATCTCTCTACCAGCAGTGGCTAAGTTAAAACAATTCAGATGTGTCCTAAAATGAAAATCAATCTACTGGCATTTCCTTCAGTGGATGACGCTTCAATGGCTCAGGCAAAAATGAGACACTGAATTTGTAATTTAGATGCTTTTGGCAAGCTTTCAGCTCCAGACACCTCAGGGCTTTGTCCAAACTAAGAATGCAGAAATACAATATTGCACATGGAATTTTATAGGAATAATGAAAATCCTTCATTTTGCAAGCCATGCTTACAAAAGAGAGAACTGTTAATTGCAGCACTCAGAAATTCGCTATTTTCTCCAATAGACACAAATCACCTCTGCTGTTAGATGCAGGCGAGAAGCTGCAGCTTGAATGGTGTGTGGAAGGAAACACATCTGAACGTGCCAAGGCAATTTCAGTGAGGGCAGAGATGAGATGCGTGGCAGAGGACGTGCATGTGCCTGGCAGCTGCTGATCCATGAACATTTGCAGCCTTTACTGTCATTAAGATAATAACTTCAGACTGGAAAAAAAAATTAACAGGAAGGAACAGCGAAGAGCCGGTTGTCACATCATGACGTACATGAGAATAAAAACTTGCTGTACTTTACATATAAGCCTAAATCTTCTACACCTGCAGGCATACAGGTATTTACTTGTGAGTGAATTCAAGAAAAAATGTTGTAAATATTTTAAAGTGACTGTTCTGTGCATTTCAGGTAATACTGATGACAAACAAATGGTCATTCTATGTGGTCATATTCGGCATGCAAATTCATCAGCTGGTTATTTTAAAGCACAGATTGTTCAATATATATAAAATGAAAGTGCACCTCAGAAACTTGTTAAGATATACATGGAAAATATATTACTTCATGAGTACCCTAACAACTGTTCCATCAATGCACCTTCTTCTTAGGAAAACCTCAAGATATCACAGCGACATTTATAACTTTAACAGTCTTTGATCAGGAAAAAAAAATCAAGAAGGATTATGTTCAGCAAGAGATCCATAAGCATTAACAAAATAGATGATCCATAAATCTGTGACAACTGCTGTGTGATAGCTAGGTCTCTTCTGACATGAATTAAAGCCCAGCATCCATTACCAAAGGGTCCTCTAAACTACTTCTAACTCCTGTCCCCATCCCAAGCTATATTTTTTCCTTCTTTGCTCTGAAGCCACAAGTCTGGAGGGTTCTCGATGTGAGCTGTGCCTATGTCAAAATCACTTCGCACCCGCAGGAAAATTTTTTAATATGAATTGGGCTTTAAAAAACTTTACCGTGATTTAGTGAGAATATAAAGTGGGGCCATAGTCCATGTGTTGTTCGTATGCATCGCAATGAATACTGTAACCTGAAGGACATCTGCTACCAAGGCAACATTAAGTACTAACTCACATTGAAAAAGCTTCCAAAGAAGCTCTTTATACAAGGCAGAGTTTTTAAAATGAGCAAAGCAATGTTATCAAGAAGCAGGCATTCAAAATATATATAAATATACAAGCCTTTTAGATAAACACACTTCCAGGGAGTTTTTTGCTGAAAGTGATAAGTTACCTCACTACAGCAGGGTCTGCTGTATTTTATTGCTTTTCAGGAGACACAAGCCAACAGTGAGAGTGAAGCACTTTAGGCTAGAAGTCAGCCCCAAGAGAAAGGCAGTGGGGACACCACTATTTGCAGTCATACAGTTCAACATAAAATTGCAACACATTTTTATTTTCATTTGCTAAAGAAGTCTGTGGAGCTGCTCCTGTAATTTCAAACCCATTACCTTCCCTCGCGCCATCACTTTAAGAAGGGTGAAAAAGGAAAAAGGGGAAAAAAAAAGGAAAAGAAAGGTAAGCACAGATTTTATGGGCTGACAACTGATGGCTAAGCTACTCGTCTATTGGCTTTGAGTGCAGGATCCATTACAGATACCTAAACTACATTTTATCCATAAACTACATTTCAACAGCATTGTAGCTAGCAGACTCTGCAGGAGACAATGGGAGTTGGTTCACCTCCAGGGAAGCTGGGGAAAGGTCTCCTGGAAAGCTGACTGTGGCATAACCGCTAGTGTATATTATCTTCCAGCATAATCAGACTTTAAGCTCAGGGAGACTTTGCCTTCTGATGCAATTGGAAAATCACATCAGAAAAGAGATTAACGTGCAGGTTCTCAGCCTCTTTTCTCTCCTGCCATTTTGATTGAAGCAATCTCTTTGGATGACTTGATGTCATATAATACACTCACTAACTGGCTTAAAAAAATAAGCGGCTTTTGTGTACAATGGGACGTGTGTGTACAGACCTGCAAAACCACATAGATGGAAAGCCAGCCAGCTATTCTTCAAACCTAAGTGAGTCCTTTCCTCACAAAATCTTCTTAAAGCCCTTTCTTAGCATTATTTAATTTTACTAAACTTTGCAACATAACCCTTTGCAATATCTCTATTTAGCAGCTGGAAAGACTGAGGGATGGGGAAATGAAATGTGCCACCTAAAGGGGTAAGTATGGAAAAGGCCTGGGTTGCCGTCTTGACCCATGCGCTCTAGCTGAGATCTACAGGTAATCCTCCTCCCATGCATTTTCAAAGTATGAAAATTCAGTAAATAGGAACTATAAAGCACTTCCAGGTTTTGAGGAAATGGGTATAACTGTGATTCTCTCAGTGTGCGCAGTGGGAGATACAGGAATATTTTTACCCATCTCAGCAGTTGATGAACTTTCCCACAGATCTTCCAGGGATTTTAGATGTCTTTCTAAAGCAATAAAACCTGAGATTTTTAATACTGACACGTTTCTGTTTCTCAGAAAAATCTCCTCGTCCCTTTAACTCCCCTTGAAGGTTACCTTTAAGGAATGGACATTTGTTCTACAGGCAAAAAGGCAGTCTCCCTTTAAAAGCAGCATTTTTGGAAAGACCATGTGCCCATTGCATTATCTTCCTTTGCTTTCCTCTGAGCTTTGATCTCATAGCTTTTCATCCTGGTGCTGGGAAAGATGGGTTTTTGGTGCATCCTGAGAACTGTGTCTGCCTGGAGCACATTGTTCCCTATCAAGCCACTGCAGGGCCATCTCTCAGCAAGCATCCTTGATCCGTCGAAGGCAGGGGCTCTCAAGTCAGCCAGTCTGCTAACAGAACCTGTTAACGATGAACTCCTGGCATACGACAAGACAGAGATGTTTCACATTCCAGCCTTTGATGCCTTTCGGACCTTAGCTGAAAGACATGGTGTCTTCAGACATGGGGTAGAAGGGACGTTACAGGCAAGCAAACAGACTGAAAAAGCAACGTGGTTGTTTAACAAATTAAAGGAGGGGAAGTCTTAGCCCAGACCATTCGGAAAGAGCTGGAAATGACAGTCATTCTTTTAAAATTCGTTCCCTTCTGTTTCATTTCCCCTTTGCAAAAGCATTGTTAGAAGAGAGATGATTGTGGTTGAAGGTATGAGCCAGACATTCACCATACACGTAGGTGTACTATGTTTCCTGTATATCACAAAGGATGTTAAAGCCTTTATCTACATTCAGGTACCTGCTTCATTAATAAACCTCTGCAATACGTTGTCTTGAGATGTGATGGAATCTACATCATTGAAGATGAAAAACAATTAATAAACCTGCTTGGCTAGGTGACCTCTAACGGTTCTTCCAGCACTATTTTCTATTATTTGCCATTTGCAAACACAATGCCCGTTTTAAAACCTTACAGGTAGGAGACATCCGGTACTTGAAGCACGCATTCGGGCCTGTTACCTGCATATCTCTTCACCCATGTGGATGAGGAAACAAGACTTATTTATCGTAACAAAAGAAATGCCTTGAGAGATCTTCTGTCACTTGTTAAAACAAAAGAGAAAAATGAACAGCTAATTAGTCTCATAACGACTTATTTTCTACCCCCTCCCTACCTTATTTTAAATAAAACCTGATGATGCAAAGTATTCCTTGGCTTCTTGCTCTGTAACCAACCGGCTCTCTGTGGAAAGAGCTTCTTTTTTTATGGCTACGTATTAAAAGTAAACCAGCCCATGCCAGGTTTGGATAAAAGGCTATTTATTTTCAACCAATTTGATAGCTGCAGTTTTCAGTAATTGAATTTTCTGTGGTCAGAGAAGCAGTAATCTTAGAAACCAAATAAATATTTTTTAATAAAATGGAACACTGAGAAACCCTATAATAATGTCAAATATGTAGCCACTTATGGATGGATAAATATTTTAAGAAATTTACATCTCACCCAATGCTTTAGGCCTTAAGCTTCCCTGGAAATTTCAAACAACGCTATTTTATTTTGGGGACGGGACGTGGGGGGAATGGAGTATTTAGATAAAGAGCTAAATACTAATCTTTCAGTTTGCAGCAGGTTTTATTTCCAATATTTATGCAGCAGTTGATGGTTTAATCAAGAAAAGAAAAATCAAAAAACATTTTCTCAAACTCTTTCAACAGCATGTTCCAATTCACATGATGCAGGTTGTACTGCTCACCCACGCTTGCACAAAAATGACTAGCTCTGCCAGAACCACCCCTAAAAACGTCTGCAGTTACAGATGTGTATTACTGCCATGTCCCCACAACAGAAAGTCATGATGAACCTTAGGGAGAAAAACAGTTTTTGTTGAAGCCTCTTGTCTCCTGACAATCAGAATATGGCATTTGAATGGACACTTGGTCAGACTGGTTTGTGCAAACTAGGGGGGCAGGGAGAGGTTTGACTCAGAGATCCTTCAGCAAGCTAAGGAGGAACAAGGGAGGAAGGGAAAAAAAACAATGAGATACTCACTTATGTCATGAATATCCATGCAATAAATTACAGTTAGAGGTCATAACACAAATCTGAGTGTTTCCCTTCGCTTTTGTGCAAATGCTTGTATCTGAAGAGGCTACTGTCTGCTAAAAACAGATGAAAGTGCTTATAAACGTATGCTTCAGTGTAGGAGACAGGCTGTGGAGGAAAGTTGCCTATGCTTTCAGTATGCTGTACCCTCAAGAAGTCTGCATTTATGGGACACCTAGAGCCAGGGGCCTATGCCATCCCGAATCCTAACCCAGTTCCCTGCTGCCACCAGCCAGCAACCACTTTGTAAAATCCCTGATAACTTTGCCAAGCTCCTTTTCCAAACTTGGTCTGTTTTCCTTTGGTTGGGGGTCTCTTGCTTTCAGGACATATTTATTTTCTAAAAAAAGACAAGTTGTTATGGAATAAATGAGTTGCAATGGTATGCAAAATAGAGATAACTACAGAGACAGAAATTGCATTTCCTGCAAGACGCAGTTGTGTTCCAGAGCTTGATATATTGTTCTCTGATGGTGACACCTGCTGGCAAATGCAGACTCCTGTAGCAACTTCTGGAAAAGGATCAATTGCAAAATTAATTGGGATTAGTGAGTACAGGTCAGGTTTTTTGTGAAATGATACACAGGCAAGTGGAAAGAACTGGAGTTATTCAGCCAAAGTAAGAAAAGACAGAAGAAACACACATCAGGTCTTCAAATACATGAAATGCTACTACGAAAGGGAATAAATTGCTCTCCATATCCATGGGTTAAGACATAATAAAGGATCCATGCATATACTATTGAAGCAACAAAGATTTGAGTAGGATCCCTGTTTAGTAAAAGGTTCCTAACTGTGAAGCTAATGCTGTGAAATCTCCTTCAGAACAACTGGGCATATGGAGCCTCAGAGGTTCCAGTTATACTTTTTCTCCTTCCAGCATGTATGCTTGTTCAAATCTGATCGATCCATTATTCAATTAGACTAGTCCTAGTTCAAATATAACCACCACTTTTCAGTCTGCATCTTCTTTTTTTTTTTATTTTAAATGTCGATGAAAACTGAAACCCAGGTGGTTTTCAGCATGACACACTGTGGAAATCAGGTATGAAATTACCTGTTTATTAATGACGTGTCAGGAGAATGACACACTAACAGCCAACTCCAGCACTGGCAGTGCTAATGTAGAAATAACAACCATGCATTATACACAATATGTATTCTACAGGACTATAACTTTGCATCCCTAGAGACACAGCTGAAACCCATATGTTTTATCTCAAAATTTCAATCCCAGAGAGCAATGATTACAAAATGGAAGTTAAACATATGCTTGGTCACTATTTTGCTGTATCACCTCCTTGGGATTCGTGTGTGAGTGAACAATTGGCATCAGACGTGCAAAGATTTAGAATGTCATTAGTCAATGCTCCAGGCATAGAAGAGCACTGATGGTGGGATGGGGTTTTGCAAGTACATATCACATTGCTTAGCATTTCAACAAGAATCACCATTAGCATCTGACCTGGCACAGAGATGTAGCATTCTTGGTGTCACATATAAAGATTATGATTTCATGATTAAAAACTCCGAGCTGTTTTCGCACTACTGTCCACCACATTGAACAGAGTGGAAATAAACCGTAATTCACAGTCGATGTCAAAGTAAATCTTGTTCGATTGCAAGATCCTTGAAAAAACTTCAGTATATTTTCCATTGAGTTTATCTCCTTTACAATAAGGTTCATATTTTCTTCTCTTTCTTTGTTCTGGAAAATTCTTGGGATAATACATGGGTTCTGCATGGAACCAGAAGGACTAACTTTGATGAAAACTTTTACTAATGATGTATCACGTAAATAGCCACTGTGGATTGTTCAGTTATTGCCGAAGAGGAGCTTTGTTTTCATGTTTGGAGAGCTTATCCTCCAAGTTTTAGTCTTCACAAGTACCTTGTAACCCACAATATCAAGAACAGTTACTAACAGTTTTTCCAGGAGACGGGGTCTTTGTTATGGAGACTTCATTTTACAATATTTGCCTTGTTCAATAAGGAAAGATGCATCTTTGAGCAGATTTGCTGGTGCAGCTCTGGGGCATCATGCAATATTTATATTCTGTTAATCTTATAGCTTTAAATGAAAGATGGAGGAGGCCAAATCCAACCTTCATATAAATGCCATTGATTCTGGGTTCTAACAGCATTGGATTTAGGCCAGTATTTTCCCTTGCCTCACTCTTCGCCTTTCAGAATATTTGTGGAAATGAGTAACAGGGTCATTTGGTATTCAGCCCTGGATATGAATTATAATCTTGGTATAAGCTATATAGAAATTTAAAAGGCAAATTTTTCACCTCAGAAACACACTTTTCTTCAACCAGCCAGAAAACCCGGTGCCAGATTCAGTCCATGGCTTGCAGGAAAGCAAGGGAGCACACATACATTCGCACACACAGACACACACTGGTGGTTGATGGAGGTTTAGCAGGCCCCACTTCAAAACCAGAACGAAACGACAAAGTATTCCACACTGAGTAAGGGGGACAGCTTGGAAATTGTTCAGAAACCTGAGGGGGTTCACAAGATTGGCATAATCAGGTACATAAATTTACATAATATCTGCATCGAAAATAGAAGCAGGCCACCTTTATGTTCTCCTGTACCTTTATTTAATAAGGGCTATAAGGCAATTAAATGACTACATGCATTTAACATTTTTTCTCTGAGCCATTTCCTGGAGTGATTGATTTCTGCCCCCTTCAGAGCTGTAAGTACAATAAGGCAACAGAGGAGTTAGGCAGGACCTATTTCATCTGTCTTCAGCAGGCAGTGTAGCTGGGAGGTTACCCTGTCCTGAAGGATACGTACTTACTGGGGAGATTGTGCAAGACCTTGAATGTTAAGGAACACATTTCTCTTTCTTGGATTTGATGAACTAGTAATCAGACAAGACCTACAGAAACATCATAATCCTGCTAGACTTACTTGCCTTAATATTCCTGGGCATACTAAATCTCAATCTGAATTGGTGCTTGACTCTGACCTCACCAGCTCCTATTCAGATGATAAAAGCCTGAACTAGAGTGACTTAGCCTGGGTTTTAGGGTCCCGAGATCAATGCTCAGACGGGCAGGGTTGGTCACACTACACAGCTGGAGCAAGAGACTGGGGTTCAGTGCTGAGTGACAGTGTCCAAACCATCAGAAACAGACCTCCATACCCCTGACACCTCCATCATGTTGTAGCTTTTCCTGTTTGAAACTGATTCCTCCCTCCAGCTATGTAGAGAGTATCTTAACACATCCAGTTTTTTCTGCTAGGTTGTCTCTCCTCTCTTCATCTCATAGCTCTACTTTTCTTTTCTCTTAACTTCAGCTTATTTCATCGTTGCCAATCTAAAATACCAAGAAATGCCACACATTTCCTTTGCAGCTTTTTAATAATGAAAATCCACATCCCTTCCTGAGCTAGAAGGAAAAGAGAGAATGTCAGATCTCTCTTTCAGCTCTGCTCTGAGGTCCTTCTCTATTCTTTACCTCCATGTGTCCATCAGCACAGGCACTTTCACGAACGGTCTGTGAAACACGGTCTTTCCCCCAAAGCATTCCTTCACCCTCTCATCTTGCATAACAAATAATTGCTTGGGTGTAGGGCAGCCTGAACATAGACTGGAGTTAATGCAGTGCTGGTATGCTCAGACACTAGTGTATTCTATCACCCTGTATTAAATTTGCAATTGATCCTACAAGCACGAGCCTCTTTCAGCTTGCACATGAGCTCAATGCCCAGACATGCATGATATAGGATTAGTAAGAGTTTTTCATTATGTTCTCTGAACAGAAATGGTCACGGTTTGTGGAGGTCCCCTTGAGGAAAACTTTTCTACCCACCCCCCCCAAATGTGCTCTGAATTCAATTCTATAAAAACCAAACCATAATGCTCCTCGGAAGCACACAAAGGAAGGATTTTATGCCAATGTTTAGCTGGATGTATTGTTAACCAGGTACAGATTTCTCCCCTCATGAGGATACACTACATGATCAAATTATTAGGCACAGGGATGCTGTATATCAATTTAATTTGCCTAATATTGTCCTGTGTGTAACTTCTTTCCCTGTAAGGCCATAATTACAGCAGAAGCATCTCCTGACTATATGCAGAGTTGTGCATAAAAGATTGTGTTTGTTCATAGCAATTATTCTCCTTTTCCTCCATGGAAAAGAGGATGAGTTGAAAGCTGCTTAATTTTTTTTTTAATTATTGTGTGTACTATTTTGAAGTATCTGACTACAGAGACTACTGGGCCATGGATTAAACAGACCTCCAGTGAACTTTTACTACTTTCATTTGCTGAGCTTTCTGGCCTCCTCTAAAATAACAATAGCATCTATTCCTCAGAGAGAGGAGGTGGATAAAAAGGGAAAAGCCAGCACCCAACTAATTTTAGCAAGTACAAAAGGAGACTCCATGCCAGAGGAACATATGGCATTTTTAGTTCACCTTAAACTTTCCCCTTGGCATTTCAAGCCCTATTAATAAACAAAACAAACTTGTTTCAGAAAACAGATGAGTAAACATCTTTGATGGCTGTACTCTATTACTGATTCACCTTCCTTCCTTTCACCCACCACCCCAGGCCTCTACTCTTTGACTCTGAATATTTTTATTATTAAGGCAACAGCGCTGGGACATGTTGTGGTAAATATCCAAAAACAAAACACGTGGCAAGGTCAAATAGTGTTTCCTCAGCAGTATGGGACCTCACCATTCACTCTCTCCTTGGAACAAAACTCCCTGTATCATAATGCTGAGGAAAAGAGAGCAGGGGAGAGAGAGGGAGAGTCAGGCTGGCACCAGAAATATAATTTAGTGTGCAGGTATTTGATTTGATAAAAAACCTACCTTAATTTAAAAAAAAATACATATATGTATGTATATATATAATAGGTTCCTGACAAAGTTGTAATTCATTGAGAGGGGCCAGGCCTAGAGTTTGGGTTTGACATGTCACTCCAACCTAAACCATGACTGGTTTTACGTGATCCCCTAAGAGGGTAGCATGTTGCAGCTGGCAAAAAAATAAACAAACCTGAGCTCTGTGCTAACAGATTTTTTTTTCTTTTTGATTTATGCCACGAGCAAAGAAAAAACAGCAACATACTTGTGAATCTAGGTTTCATTTGGCCCCTCCATGCTTGCAGCAACAGTGTCCTGCTAAGGAAATGGACAGTGTGAAATACATAGCAGGCAGGCCTAAAACAGGCAGGATGGGGAAGCAGATGAACGGTAGCTCCGAGGGGGCTTTTTTGCGGCAGCATCTCACATGCACATGCACCCACCCACACCTTTTTTTTTTTCTTTTTAATTCCCAGGGAAACCTGTGCCTCTGCTGATGTGCCGTTGAGAAGAACTTGGCATGATTCATGTGCAGCAGTCAAGCAGCACTTTTTGGTATCACTCATTAAACCCAAGTTTTTATTTTAAAACTTCTCCTTTGTTCTGAAGAGTCAGAAAACCAAAGATATTCCTCTGCAAAACAGTATTTTCTGCTCTTGGGTGCTCTTGGCTACCTGGGTGGGTTTTTTCCAAATACTGTCTTCAGAAACAAACATATTTAGACCTTCCCCCATCTTCACTCTCCATTGCTAGGATTGCATCAAGAGTACTACTTCAGGTAAAAGCAGAGGCTAGGGAGCCTGGAAACTACTAAGTGCACTCAATTAAGAGTTTTAATACCTATATTTTCCTGACTGTCAGACATATTTTGTTCTAGCATGACTGAACACCCTGCAGAGAGGACAGTAGTGATAGGGAGAAGACACTAAACCAAGCCCACCCCTTTGCTCCCAAGCAAAGCAAGCAGACTGCCCCCAGCTCACACATAACCCCAGTCCCAGTACTGGGGCTATCCCTTTTATAACTGGTGCATAGGAAATTACTTAATTCCCCACAGCAGACCCAGCCCTGTCTCTGCACAAATCCTTGATCTCCAGGCAAGGCTGTGTGGTTTCTCCTATTGTTTTCAGTTTGTTTTTCTTTCGAGCAGAAACATAAAGCTACAGTGTTGGATTTGCAAGTTTAGATGCCAAATACACAGTATCAGACTAGCATGTCGCTTTTCACCTTGAACATGTTAAATGTTGGATGCCTAAAGAAACAAGGCTTATATGCTAGTGTTGTATGGATTTCCTCTCCATTCCCTTCTATCCCAAAACTTTTTAATCACTGACTAATTTCAAGCAAACCTATCAAAGGAGTAAAGACCTTAAAGATAAATTTCTAACAGATTTCATGAAATAGGGAATTGGATAGGGGAGACAGCTCCCAAATGCTAAGAGGAGCCTCTCCTGCCCTCAAGGCATCAGAAAACACATTAGAGGGAGGAAAAGAGAGGGAGAGATGTTGAAAAGTAGCTTTCATTAAACCCTCTGCACACTAAACTACTTGTTTATTACTATGAGAATTTTTACATCCATCTCTCTGCTTCCAAGATCAAGGAGCTGAGTCCTAGAAACACATGGGGATTTAGCTTTATATGCTCTGGTCCATAAAGTTAAACACACACTTAGAAGATCTGGGTCTGAAATCTGCTATCATGCTGTATCCTTTCAGAAACAGAACCCAAAGTAACATTTCAGCCCAGTTAGTTTCCACGACAACATCCAAATATAAGTATCTGTGGCACAGCAAAGAAAAAGTGTGTCAGTGTTACTGTTTTCATGATGAAAGACAGAAATCAGTCAATATCCTTCAGAGCCTTAAATAGAAGGATTTTCTTTTTACAGTTTGTTGCCATACCAATGTGGTGCAATCCTCCTACTATTTAAAAACCGCATGCACATGCACACATAGACAAACTGAGGAATAGATTTTTTTCCCAGCACTTTTGTCCCTATTGCAGACATAAGCACCGATTCGCAGAACAGCAGCAGCAGCTTGGGTTCATGTGCCTAAGCTTTATATTATATAAGTCTAATATAACAGTGTGTCAAATGTTTGCTTTGGCGATACTGATTCCTCAAATCCCCTTTTTATACTAATATTTAAAATGGGAAAAGGCTTTAAAAGAATGGGTGCAAATTACTGGTTCAAAGGTTTTATTAGGCTTCCAGCTGAGCATTGCTTATGCTAAGAATGGGGATTTGAAAAAAAACAGTGTTTAGGCTGGTTTATTGGGGTTTATTTTCTCTAAGAAGCTGCTACTGCAATCCTGGAGGAGTGGGAGGAGCAGCAGGAGGGACAGGGGGCAACAAATTACCTTTTTCTCCCGTACATCCCAGTTACTGTGATTACTTGCAGATCATAAAGACTGACCTCTAAACTATCCCAATTATGAAAGCTAAGGAAAATTCAGCTCAGGAGAAATGAGATGGACGTCTCAACAGTAACAGCCACCACTAAAAATACTTCTTTTTTTATTTTTATAAAATATTTAGGAAATTCTGGGCAAAGGTTTTGTTGAAAACTCACAGTTTATAAAATTTCACCCGGCTCAGTTGTTAAGCTCAGGGAGATGGGAGTAAGACGTCTGTGCAGATGGATGGCTGAAGAGGCAGAATTAGCCTGTCTGGATTTTAAGGTATTTACACAAGGGCAGTTTATGGTGTTACTGTGACAATTTCCCTGCATTAAGCTACCTTATCACTTTAAGGGGTTTATCAGCTCAGGAACGGTCCTGTGCTTGTGCAGCGATGCTGGCTCACATTGAGCTGCTGTGGAGCACAGGCAGAGCGTGATGTGCTGGTACCTGTCTCTGTAGGGTAAGAGAAAGAACCCTCAGGCCACTCCACGCGGTGACTGGGGTTGCTGGGAATGGCCAGTGCAGTTCATCTCATCAACAGTGAGGCTGCTCTTCCCTTGGCAGGAGTTTGGCATTGAACTGTTTAATGTGCTGATGAGAGTGCAAGCGTCATACAGATTGTGCAGTATGTGATACTGCAGGGATCCTGGGAAAAACAGCTGGGGGGGCAGCACCCAGAACCCAGCCTGCTTCTGGTTTGTGTTTGCCAAAGAAAAAAAAGCCTGACGGAGAAGAGGCTGGATGAGCGGGCTTGTGGGTACCATGAGCCCTGCAAACTGTGGGGTTTTGCCAATGATATGAAACATCTATGCTACAGAAAACACCATCTATGGACTAATACACTCATGGCATTATCTGGCTCTTGGATTTCTTGCCACTTCTTTTCTAAACCCACGGGTTTGAGTGCGCTTAACAGCAGTCTACCTTGCTGCTACTCTACTGAGCTCTAAGCTTCTGTCCAGTTTTCCCTTGACTGCCAAGTTAGAGCAAAGAGCAAAACACACAGCCAAGCACTCCTGCAGAAGTGCACACAGAAGAGCTACCGATTTGTGGGGTGAGAGAATAAAAAGCCCCATTATCTCCCCTAGCATGGAGCTTTGCTGTGCTTTGGACACAGACACTGTTAAGTGTATCAAACAGCTTTTCATCTGGACGCTAAGTCTGGAAGCACCAAAAGGAATTGCACTGCTGTCATCATCCATCCTTATGGGCCAAGAAACTTTAATTCCCCAACCCATGCCAAGGAAGCCCTTTGGTGGATAATAATAACCTGGAGATCATGGACTTTAAAACTTCTGTTAGGAAAGTGAGTTAATCAAGAGGGAAAAAAAGAGGTTAACACAGTCATGTTTCACTACAGGATTATAGTGTCAAACCACAGGAAGTTGTCTCTGGTGGTTTGCTGATCTCTGTGGTCTGACTGAACTGAAATTATTAGGAACAGTAACTTCATTGCTGGCAGTATTATCACGTGTCTTTCTCCTCACCTGTAACCTTAAGGACTAGTCTTAGGACCTGATCCTGCAGTGTCTAAAACAGATCTGACCCCACTACCAATGAAGTCAACAGTGAAATTTCCATTTGCTCAGCAATGGAGAATCAGGTCTCCACACAAGGGGATTAACAACACTGGATTCATTGGAGTTACCTATTGAATTGCAGTGAGTGCTGCATGCTTGCAATGACAGGATCTCAGGTTTAGGTATCAGGATGTGGGATCTAGGATGTAGGTTGGTACGGATGTGAAAGAGGTTACCTGGTGCTAACAAGCAAAAGAAGATATAATTTAGGATCTCAGGTTTTAGAAAACCAAAATCTACTACGCTGTTCAAATATTAAAAAGCAGACTACATTAATAACCCCCTGCCTTACAATGGCACTTTTTGATGCTGATTCAATGTACTTTACAAAGGAGTTAATTTCCATTAATCCATTTTGCAGATAGTAAAACCAAGCCACATGAAAGAGGTGCAAAGATCAGAGTCAGCAGAGACAGGGCATACTGAGATAGTCAATGAAGGAAAAAGACAACTTGAAGAGTAAATTATACATGTTTTTAAAATTCAACTAGCAGTTTTAAATTATTTAAGGCACTGTTTTCTTAACAAGGATTAGAAATGATTTTTCAAATACATCATTTTAGCATGATGACACCTTTTTAAATGAAGGGTTTCTGTTGCTGCTCCTGTTATTCTGCCTGTACTAAAAGATGACTTTCAAGTATTTTGTCTATCATTTTTAAAGAGAAAAAAAATAACAAGCCTGAAAGAACAAAGACGACACTTCAAAGGCTTCAGCAGAGAAGGAAGTGCTTTCTAGCAAAAATCATACACTTTTGTCAATGAAACCTTTGTCAGACAGTTCCTCTCCTGCCTTGGCTGCTGTATGGTTAAACATATAAAAGCAACTGAAGACAGAAGAGAAAGAGAATCCCTGAGAGAATGAAAAAAGTCATGTCCCAGCAAAGTCCTCTCTTTGCCCTCAGTGTTTATCTGACATACTGTTATTGATAGCTCTTTTTCCAACTCCCCTGACTAAGGGAGCACATATACCTTTTATTGCACTGAAGTTGATTTAAACCACCCTGGCAATTTGTGAGGCTGTTTTTCACTTACATAGGAAGTTCTTGAGAGGATTTTGAAGCAATACAGTATGGTAGTTAAAACCAAGGCCATTTTAAAAAGAACTGCATTTCCTCAGGCTGTCTATAATTTTTCATTTTCCTAAAAATACCAGGGAAACTTTGCAGCTTTGGTAGGAAGAAGTCAGCTAAATGCAATGGGCTTTGGATCACTCCAAAGCATCAGCAAGTTCATTCCCTTTTGACCTTCAGGTTCTCAAGTCTTACCGCAGCCAACTGAGATTTCTCTTCCCAGCCATCTGGAGTGCCATGTGGATTTTTCTGGGAAACAACTTTCGGTTTGTTCAGGTACCAAAATGATTTTGGGACCTCCATTCTATTTTATAAAATTTTCTGGGTAAAGTCCTTCTGTGCAGTTGTCTTGTACCACTTGCTATACAAGAGCGTTCATAGTTCTCTTTAGTGCCCCTTTTCAGCCTCTCCTTCCAAGTAACGTGAAGAACTAACCAATTACTCATGTTGGCAATGGTCCCTCTCTCCTGGAGTATTGCAGCAACATGTTATTTAAGATTTGGTTGGCTTTAACGTTATTCAGTTGAGTTTCTTCTGATAGCTATTACCCCTAACAAGTTTCCCCTCAATAGCAAGTTGCTTTTGACCTCAACACACCTGGAGACTTCACCCTTATATTTCACCTCTGACCTATTCCAATATAGTTGACATTTTGCAATTATCAGCAATTTGTTAGCTTTATTTTTGTTAGCACCCAATTATGCAAATAATAGACCTATAATAGAACTGCTCCTATTGGGCTGCAAATTTGTAGAAAAGTGTTTCATGCATGAATGACTGTGATAGCCTGGGTCCATTTTATAGGAGCAGGAAATGAGAATTCAGAGGATACTTATCCCATGCAATCTCTGTTGGGGTGGTAGAGGGATACTTAATACTTTTTTCATTAACTCTTATGAGAACCTACAGCCTAGATGTAGCCTGCTTTCATGAAGTAGGACTTCTTAACATTTAAGTTTCCTGTAATCATAAGCTTACTACCCTGGCTATATACCCTTAGCATTTCTCCAGTAACAAGGGAGGGCCGAGATCTGAGATACTATCAAATGCTAACGAAGAAAACACATTTTCCAAAACCAAAGAGAATCAACTTGATCTGGAGCAGGTTCACCGTGTGGAAGGAGAAATCCCAATTTTCTTAATGCAGACAGTGAGCTGCCACAGGGAATAGAGCACAGCTGTACCCTGGATGTGTCTCCGTTGGCTTTTGTGCTTGAACATACTGTCTTGTCTTTTTCTTTATACGCTCTTTACAGCTTACTTTACTGAAAATAAAACAGCCGATCCCATCACATCCTGCCCTCTATATATCAAAAGGGTTTTTAACCCACAGCATTTCACATGCACCAAAGATATATACAAAAAACACTGAAAAAAAGGGCATGCTGGGCCTCATTTCCCTACCTTTCTTCACCCACAGCAGCACTCAGCCCTATTGGACGTGTCAAGTTCACTATCCTCCTGACAGCAAACAAGTCCTTTCCCAGTCTTGTGACCTCATCCGCTTCCCTGTCAAAAGATTAAGGCACATTTTCAAATGCTTAGGGCTATTTTTAGACTGCACTAGAGACATGTGAGGAGGAAAGTAGCTGGTGTACTTTCTTCATAAAGTAATAATCTCCGTGTCTAGAAAAACCACTCAGATTTGAATGTCACTTCACATAATTACCCTGGGAAAAGCTGGATTAGCTGCATCAGTCTGAGATGTCATTGTCCAAATTGCCTCCGTCCGGAAAGGGGCTGCAGTGACTCTTGTGGCTGAGAATGCACAGCCACAGGATGCAGGACGTGGGCTCTTATCTTTGCCACTGGGAGATGCTCTCTTTCAAGTGTCCTGAAAACAGGAACAAAAGCAGCGGAATCAGAGAACAGTGCAAATGCTGTGTTTGTATATGCACAAAAGACAAAACTCAGTACAGACATAAAAGGAACACAGTGCCAATGATTATAAGCAGTCATTTTAGAGCATTTTAATACTACCTTTTTCATATTTGGATAGTGGAGAGGAAAGATAAAGGCATACCGAAGATTCAGGACCTGACTTCTGGAAGTTGTGGGTGTAAAAAGCATGCACAAATGCGCACAAACACACATACACTTGCTCCATGCCTTGTCTGCCTCCTGTGCATAAATAGTTCTTACAGATGCTCACTCAGGGCAGGTATTTTTGCCCACAAGACGGCCAGGCCCCTCTGCAAATGACTAATCCACAAGTGCACTGTGCTGTTGTGATAACAGCAAGTAAATAATGGGGAACATACATGCCTGATGATACCTTAGGCATGTATGAATAACTCTGAATGGCACTGAATGGCACTGTATGAATAACTTTTTGAAAAATAGGGTCCTAAACAGGGTAAGTCTTTAAATATGGTGTCTTACTGATATGGTGGACACAGGCATAGAACAGCAAGAATGAGTTTTACAACCCTCATCTAACTGCTGCTCCTCATCTGGACACCGGTAAATTTGGTACCCTGTCTTATTCTCTCCCTGCTCTCCAGGAACTCAGTAAGAACTTGTATTTTCATCAGGTTCCATCTGAAAGCTCAACACTAGTCACCAGGCAAGGAGGGGAAGGAAGATAATTAAAACAAAGCAAAAACCCAGACAAAACAAATCACAGAATACCAAACTAACACAATAAAGACATCACCTTTTTTTTTTCCCCTCCTACAAAGTCAGAAAAAGCAATTCAAGATAGCCCCTCCCAAGATCACCCTTGATGATCTGCCCACTTTGCCAAATATTGAATTTGCTTCCAGCCATGCTTGGCAACTCTCCACCCATGAATATGTACATTTGAATGCATAATGGTTATTGCATGTCACGCTCATGGGCATTTGGCCCATGTAGCACTCTGTTTCCCAATCTATAAGTACATGAAATATAAGACTAAGTAAAATCTGAGACATTGTGGAAACTGATGAAGGCTTGAATGAGCTCCTGGAATAAAACTTGAGCCCCTCCCCACCCAGAGCAGTATTTTTAGGAAGTCGATTGAGAAATGTTTTCCTTGCTCCATTTCCATGTTTACTGGGATACAAGATTGTTACACTCGATTGCATCAGAAAACATGGAAACAGCTCTACAAATTGATCCGACCACAAGATCTCAGAGGAATTTGCTCCTTGTCTCCAAGGAGTTTACCCAGCATAAACAATGTCAAATAAATACAAAGCAGCCCTGAGAGAGTTAGTGTTTCTCCAATAAGCTTCATAAATACCAGAATATAGATAAATCTGTTAGGTAACTTTGGATGGATTTTATGATGGCATAATTCTCATAAGATATTGGATATAGCCATTCATAAAATTATAGAATATATTGGACATCAAAGTGAAATTTGCTGTATTTTAGGAGGAGATCATGTAACTGAAATAAGGATGGGACCAAAAGAAGGATAATATGTGTGGTCCCCCTCCCAGGGGCTTTAAGTGTCTAAGCCACTTCAGGAGATGTAACTGCACTCCGGTTTAGTATTTCCTAATGGTTATTAGGCACCTAAATTCTTCTTAGGTTCTGAACTCAGATATTCATGCCAGAATAGAATTCAAGGTAATTGATTAGCATGATAATGGGAAACATAGCAGCTTAAAAATTTGTAGCTTGAAATTGGGTTCTTTTCAATAATAGAAAGTATAAAAATGTACAAGCATTGATTTTCAGACATTTGAGTTGCCTTTGCATGTAATCAATTAGAAAACAACTCAGTTTCACGGGAAAATCATTCCATCTTAGCCAAAAGATTATTTTTGTCATATAGGTAAACTAATTTTTCCCAGGCCAACAATATCCTCTAACTTCTACCCCACTCTCTCTGTTTCTTATCTTGTCTTCCCCGTTAGTTTCAATTCCTTAGTAAAAAAGCTGGCTGAAAATGGAATTCCCTTTCCAGAAAAAAGCCACCTTCATTATAAAATAATGATGGAAATTATTCTGACAGGGACAAAAAATGAACAATAAAATGGCAACAACAAACCTAATAAAAATTAATTTGTGTGGAGGGATTTCCAAGCCCTGTTAAGTGTTTTTTGTTTGAAAATTTAAAGATTTATTTGATTTCAGTTTTTGTCTTGAATAGAGAAAAAAAAATATTGTGAGGCTTCAAGGTGGGCAGCCAGGAAGCTGTCATTTTGATTTCCCCACTGGTGAATTGAATTTTTTTTGGCAAAACTGTAGTATTCTCCAGGACAAATTTTGATTTTGCAAAGAACCATTTTCTATCAGAAAATTATTCTGATGGAAAATTGCCCAGTAGACCTATTCAGTGCATGCGGTAACGTTAAATAAGCAGTTACAGTCTTTCAGGTAGACTTGTTGTAAGACTGCTTTTGCCATTAGAGTGAACAAGCAGTCTTCCCCATCATTCCCAAGTAAACCTGAGAATCAAGAGGCTTAGTAACAGAAATTCATTGCCTAATATAAGAGGAAATTTGGTCCTCATTGTGAAGTCCGCTAGATTTAAAACTCCGCAAAAAAAAGTCGTTCATTCAAAACTAGGATGGACCACACAGTAAAAAACAGGGTAACAGCATCTGTTTGTTACTGCTTTGTAACCCAGGACCTGAAATCACTCACTTCATAAGCTCCTCGTATCTGACTAAATATCCTTATCGGTATCCTCCCCATTTTAAGGCCAAGGAAACTGAGCGAGAGATCAAGTGTTGGGGCCAAAGCTGCAGTGGTTCAGTCACAACATCGCGAACAGAACCCACAAATCCTGCCACCCGGCCCTCCGCCCTCCCCTCTAACCACAAGACCACACTCTGCGGGTACGAACAGCTGCTCCGATGAGTCCGAGCTGGAAGTGGTTGGCTGATCACGTGGCAGCCAAGCTGTTCCCAGAGTTTCCCCACGAGAATGATGTCTGAGCAGGCATAGACTTTGGCAGCAATTTTCAATTGTTCCTAGAGGCTGGCACACAGGGATAATCAGAGAATATAACACATATATAAAAATAACTTGTTCCCTCCTCCACCCTGTACGTGGCAGACTGTCTGTATAGACATTAACTTTTTCACCTGAATTAGAACAAAGTGTTTTGCTATTCTTTTTCTCTCTTCTCTTTCCCCCCTCCTTGCTCCCCTCCACCCCTTCTGCTGTCCTTACTTTAATCTACAAAACAGTAATGGGTCTGCAGGCGTCCTGCCAGGGTACAGCTCGCATTCACCTGGCAAATACTGGGATCCTTCTCCTGGCTCCAATTAAAAACCAAGATGAAAAGGAGGAGCCAGGAGGTCATTTTTGAGCCAAGGCATCCGCCCAAGGTGTCCAGACTTTATAGGAACTAAATTTATGGGAACTAAAGACTTCCATCACTCTCTTGCTCTTTCTCTGCTCCGGAGGATGTTTTTATCACCCTTGATATCAGAGTAAAAATGTTTTCAAAGGCTGAAATTATGAATATTGATAGTATTACTTTTTTTCCTTAATAAATAAAATGGAAATTGTATGAGAAAATACACTGAGGCCAAGTGCATTTTAATGCATTAACAATTTTTACTTCTGGTCTAACAGCTAAGTGTGAAGTGTTAAGAGGGACTTCAGAACACAAAGTCTCTGGGGCTCTCAAATGAAGCAGCAAGCCATCCATCAATTCATTCCCGCTAATTATCTTTCCCGCAATAAACCAATCATAATTTAATTGTCCACTTTGCAAGTTTCATTGAGGAACCTGGTAGTTGTTATTCACACACTAAGTGCTTCTTCAAATCCAACATAAATCCACCAGCAAGTACTCACAGCAGCTGGTGTGTGAGGAATACTTTTTCTCAGTCATATGTGCAGCTATAATTTTAATCCTACCCTATAGCCAACCGTGCTATCAACACTGCCTGTCAGCCACAGCTGTCCCTTCAAACTGGCTCCTTTCACCCAGTGGTCCAGGACTGGTCTCTATCCTGGCATTGTGCCTTACGATCTTAGTGTTGCCATTTGTCAGCCTCCCTCATACTCCCCTTTTCTTCCCCACTCAAACCCCCAAACTATAATTTCAGCATTCCTCTAGGGTGAAAGATGGAAGAACAGAGCCTTGAACACATCTCAGTGACCTGGCATGTTCTGTTAAATGAAACTTTACTCATGCAGGTTAGGTAAAATCCTGACAAACTTCATTTACATTTCAATAAAAGTAAGATGGGAATTCATCTCACTGACTGACATGGGAACAGCTATAAAAGCAGTATGAATAAAGCAGCACTTCTTCAAATTGCAAACTCCTTGGGGCAGGGAAACATGCCAAATTCTGCCATTGTTGAATGACTTGGATCACTTGCCAGGGATGTGAATGGGGGCAACCTAGATCTTCTATCTACCACATGCTATTCTAGTCCAGTCTGAGGTAGATGCCTCATTACCATCTCAATTCAAACCGTGGGTAATCATATCTAGCAGTAGAACACCAATGCATGAATTAATGATTAATGATGATAGGGTTCTTGGAAACAACTTTTTTAGCCAAGCATCACACTTGCAAATGACTCACTGGAAGTTAGTAAACACTGGTCATTAGCCAGTAGTTACAATGCAAAGGAAGCGGCAACTGACTTCAGTGGATTGTTCTCTCTACTCAGGGGGAATTAGAGATACCCATTGGAATGCAATTACAAAACCAAGGCTGTGGATGGGATCAGCTCACAGTATATCAAAGCTACTGTTGAGCAATACAAGGCATTACTCTGGCACCTAGGACCAAGCAGTTGCTCAGTGCAGATCACTTAGCTTTTTTGTGATGTTGGAGACCGGAAAGTGAAGAGGAAGTTGAGTGTGGCACCGTGTCCAGGGCCTCAGGGGTGAGAAAACAATCATCAGGAATCATATCTGAGCAGATACATAAGGATGAATTCACAGGATCTCTGTCCTCCCTCTTGTCACAGCTTTTTGCCTATTGATTATTTGGAGTTATCCTCTTGTTCTGGAGACAGTGACATGCATTCTAGACTGCATGTTTTTGCTACAAGCCTGCCCTTCCAACACAGAATTGCTCTTCCAGCAATTTCAAAACATCTCCTGCATGTTTCCTATGTCCAAAGCTACATCATCAGACTTCATTCCCTCCTGAAGAATTACTGACAGAATACATTTTATCAATGACAGTTTTACCTTAACCACTCATCTATATGCAGCTGTACCCTTCATTTCAATGGACTAATATAACCTGATGAAAGTTTTCAATAGCCTTATGAATTCATTGTCATTACGCCAGTTCATCTCAAGCCAGAATATAACTGCTGGGATTGGTTAGAGACATGAATAAAGGGTCTGGGGAAAAAATCATACATGCATTATCGTTTCATTTTTTCACTGTTGGTTGGATTGATACTACAGATTTTAGTTACAAGTGAAAGCTGTCCTCTTGTATATCATTACGTCTCTGAGTGCTTAGGAACTGAATTTTAGAATTCAGTTCAAAATCTAGGGACATTTTTATTAGACTATCCTCTCTGTGGGGTTTGCTGCCTGTAGTATTAACAGTGAAGAACTAACGTCACCCACCTCCTGAAATTCTCTTCATTGCTTTTTGCATATCTCACACTGCAAACAGTCACACCCTCAATGTGGGGATGAGGGGAGGTAGGAAGATGTGGGGGGAGAGTAAGTGACTCACTGTGTGTCCAGACTGCCAAATTTGAGCAAAGAAGGTGTCAGACATCACCTAATAGTGGAAATTAGGAAACCTAGATAAGATAAGTGCAAAGGGACTTGGTAACTATGAAGGTTGCAACACCTAGAAGTCAAAAATTTAGACGATATAAGGACCCAAAATTAAACAAAACAAAACTTGACAATGTTAAGCAAACCAGCAAAAGAAGACAGAGCTACCAGATGATGCCCTGGAAATTCTGCATTGCTCAGTTAATTCCGCTCATGGAACCTTTCCCACTTCCTTTCCATACTGGCTTGGAGTGATTGTTCCTTATCTGGTTGGCAGTTTATTTTATCCATTTTGTAAAAGAATTACAGAACAGGTGAAAAAAATGTTGGCTATTTAGAGCCTCCCCAGTCACAGCTGTCAGTCTGCAGGGCTGCTATTGCCACTGAGAGCGGAAGATAGGACCGCAGGGAGATGACTGTTGACGTCATGAAGAAAATATGTCAATATAGGGTGCCAAAACCAAGCTTCTGACCACTTGTGGTCATTCAAGATCCCAGAGCACATTTTGCAAGAGTATGGGTGTTAGCCCTGGTATACTGTCCAAATCCAATCTTGGCTATTTATATTCAGCCTCCCTAAAATACTGCTTGGAGTTTCAACTGGAAAAGTTCATTTTGCTTTTCTGTTTGGAACTGCGCAATGATGCAGGTCCAATGGTGGCATGTGGAATGCCAGTGGAACCGTGTCCCAGTGGCTGGCAAGTCCTGGGAAGCTAGTTCCCTTTATCGTCTTGCATCAGCACTTTAACAAGCACAGACTGAAAAAGATACTTAAAAAAATGTAAAAAGTGACTGATTTCAATTCCAGACTGTTTTCAGGAAGCCGAAGTGCATTAAACATGCTTAATAGCCATGGCTCACTAACTTCAGTACTGTTTTTTTCCCCATAATGATCAAAGTTAGATATCGCCCAGAAAGACCTGGGGTTCTAGATTCAAACTCTGCATTCCTGTGTTCCTCTCTTGCAGGTGTTGACCATCTGGTTTGCATGATCAGGAATCCAAGCACAAGCAATATACTGGACAGCTGTTAATTAATTTGCTCTCTCCTCATCACCTGTCATTAATTTTGAATAGAAACAACAATCTGGTTGGTGGTAGCAACCTTGAAGAGCGTTTTGACAGAAGATATGAACATTTGTCAAAATGAAAGGTTAACTCCAGTGTCCACCAACGTTTCTTGTTCCAAGGAGGCCTATTGACAAAATAAGCCAGTGAGAGTGTGGGGGCTAAAAGTGCAGGTAGATCCTGGGAAGCAGAGACTGCCAGCTTCTAGGATTTTCCACTGGTATCGGCACAGCAAAATAAACCCTCAGCATTGTGCTTTTTGCCACCATTAAATCGAAGTTTTTCAATGGTGCAGAATTTAATACTGCATCACAGGAAGCAAAACCATGGGAAAAATTATATTTTCTTTATCTTTCAGAAACAACAATAGATAAAAGTTAAAAATGGAAGCTAATAAAATAACCAAAGGCTATAGCTGAATATAGCCAAGCCAGCTTACTCTGAGACATGGTATAATTCCGCTCAGATCTGGAAAAGAGATACAAGGAGAAATGTGTATCAGCCAAAGTTAATATTTGCACGAAAATGGTGAGTCATATAAACTGGGATTTCCTCTTCTAGCCACTTATGGCATATCGACTGAGTCTCAATCGAATTTGATGCAGTAACTTTCATCTGATAGTGAAAAATGTTCAGCTCAGGTAAGACAGACTTGATTTTGGGCCTGAATTCTTCCTCTGTAGCTTCCGAAATGTGTAGGAAATAATCTTGTCATCCAGGATTCCATCACATGCTATTGCTCAACTGTTTTCATGATGCACCCACTTCCTTCCTGATCCTCAGTTATCCTCCAGAAATGTAGCATAGAACCAATACACTCGTTACTGGCCAATATATTAAAAAAGAAGCTTCAAAATCATCCCAACTAAAACTGGTTGTTATTCTCCCCTCCCTGCCCCCCTGAGAATATATGACAAAAAAGCCCTACTTTTGCTTTTCTTGACATTTTTTCACTGACTGTTTGTTTTGTTTGACAAGGGAATTTAAAAAAGATATGGAAGTTTTATAGAAATTCATCACCAAAAACTATTGTTCTTCACATTATTTTGCCACAAAACCCTGAGCAATTTGGATGAAACAGAAAATTTGAATAATTGTTTCTTACAAAAAGTTGGCTTGTTTGGAGAGCCACACTGAAAAACGTGAGATTTCTTTAGCAATTTTACTAAACATTGAGAAAACCTTCACTGTAGTGTTTCAATGCAAAGTCAGTGTCAGTAGTTGCTAAAAAACTCCACCAAATATAAAGGCAGGTGTAACAACAGATATATAGTCGTTCTAGAAACAAATAGGTGTAAAGCATTTGGCATCAGGCAGCAGCTGAATCTCCTTTATGACAACATCTAGCAGTTTTTGTTAGAAACCTATTTATCATTGACTTCCAATACATCAACTATTATTACAAAGATAAGAGATTTTGCCAGGCAGGTGTGAAAATATATGAAGAACATGCTAAAAATATTACTGATACGCAACCGTTACTTTGCCTCTGACAGAAATATTCTGAGTGCATTTGTGTACAGTTATGCGTGCAAAAATATGCACAGACTGTTTCAATGAGTAGGTGTAAACCCAATACTTCTTATCTGCCCACCAGGCATAATCTTGTGATACAGATTATCAGGAAATAGGCTGAATATCGTAAGTTTCTAAATTAACCTCAGAGAGGGCTTCACCAAGTTCCTGTAGAACAGCAGATCCTAGTATCTTCTTCCTATGCATTCAACAGCCTCGAATGGCTTCGTGAGGAAGGAAAGTGAGCTAATGTCTGCAATAGCCCTAAAATCTGTCTAGTGTATTTCCCTGTTTTGCTTTCTCAGAATTTCCCATTCTGTTTCCAAGTATCCCATATTTCTGTTTTGTGTAAGACGACTTCTCCTGCATTAATCTGAAAGAGCCATCGGTTTGTTGGGTTGCTCTTCGCACCTCTGCAAACCTGCAGGCGTAGTATGAAAAGGGGTGGGCAGTGGCTGTTCCTTGTCTGATATGGTGGAGTGATACAAAAGCCAAGCTCATAAAAGAGCCAGTACACTACAAATTGTTTTTTCGGGGGCCACAGGGAATAAATGAGTCAATTTCCAATAAAGCAGGGTAAGACAAGGAAAACTAGGGAAACCTATTAGCTTACGGAGTTCTCTTTTTTCATGTTCCACCATTAAAGTTCTCAGTTTAAAGTTCCCAAATAAAAACAAAAAACATCTCAGAAAAATCAACACCCCAAATTTCTTCCTCTTTCTTACAATGCACTTCAAGATCTAAGCTATTGAAATTAAAGGAAGGCACTTCAGAGCAATTTAAGTTTCCTCCATGCTTAATTTTGCCAAGTTAGTCGACAGATTCTAGCTGTCATAGAGGTGAAACATTAAGAGGATCCAATGCTGTGGAAGCTACCTGAAGATGTTAAAAATGTTTAAGAACAGGTCAGGCAAACATCCAAGTCCAGGTGTAGTTCATCCTGACTCAGTGCGGGAAGTCCAACTACACGATCTATTCAGTTTCCTTCCGGCTCCAAACTTCTATGATTTTATTATCATTGAATGTGTTTTATTCAGATTCTAGCAGTCCACCAGAAGTTACTGAGCTTCCCCTGTTTCTCATGCAGTTAGCAGGATGCTTCAAAATAAAAGGGCTTTTTATGCAGCCACATACACAGAAGGGAATTGTAAATAAACAATTAACATTCAAAGAAAATCACTGCTGCAAGTGAAGAACATGTTTCAAATAAAAACACAACAGCTCCACTTTACTGGGGATGTTAGTTGTAAGACAGCTGGATGAAACAAAAATAAGCTGAATCACTTTTTATTTTCTTCCTGATAGACTGGAAGACATGCTTCACTAGGCTTAGCTGATTTTCCTCTGTGAGGAAGCCAGCCCTTCATGGGAAAGTGCTGGGCACGGTTCACTTTTGCCTGCCACCACCTCCGAGTCACTCGCCAGAACCCATGCCAAGCAGTAGTACTGTGCTCTCCAGAAACAACATGCAGCAGTAACACGGGAGGAAGGACCACACGACAACACCCTGTGCGGGTCTGGAAAAAGTGATGGGTAACAAGGTGACTGATGAGCGTCAGCGATGAGCAAGAAAAGAAACAGGTAACGGCAGTGGGGAAATTTACTCTCTGTATCTCTCTCCTCTGTGAGAAGATGGAATGTAAGAACTGGGTTTCCCAGACGATCGCTCGGTCACTTTCTCATACCTTGTGTGGCGAGGGTGAAAGTAATACAGCAATGCCTATCATTTTTGTCAGGACACTTGACAAGAAATTACCTTCAGTGAACATAAGGAATGTAAAGCTGGCCTTGGCAGTTCAGAGGCAACTTCTGAAATTTAGGGTCTAAACATAAGCATCAACATAAATTAAAAGACTAAAAGCCTGCTGTGGGAACACCGAGGAAGAAGCTTCGTCTCTCTGTCTCAAGAGTCTGAGTGCACACTACCTTGCTCATTAATATTTTAGATTCTCCAGAGTAGGCACTGTTCTCCAGAAGCATGGAGTATTTTAGTGCTCTGATTGCTGCTCTTGGCACTGTATACACACTAGGTCAGATCTGAAAAAAGCATATTATGCATTTAATCATGTCAATATGGAAAGAGTAGGACTTACGAAAAGCACCTAGGTAAGTTCCAGCCCTTACTCCCATTAGCTTCCAGCAGTGACTCACAACCTGGTTTTATGAACTGTCTGGAAAAACCCCTTTGGGATCTTATCTGCATCTTTAAGCACATTTTATCAATTTGACCTGCTGTTCCTGTACAGTCCTTAGAAGAACAGTGGGGTGATTCCTCTGGGGAATGACAGTGATGTACCAAACAATCAAGGGATGCCCTTGCGTATGGGACATTCAGTACCCAGGCATTCCCCTTCCAATCCTTATTCAAATATATACCTATTTCTGATGTTTTGTTTACATTCTTGTAAAAATCCACTGGGCTCTCACTATTTCATTAGCTGTCTAGACTGTCCTGCAGGTAAATACAGGGTGCTTTAAAATGGGAACGAATACACAGGAAATAAAAAAAATAAATAGCCAGAGGAAAATATCCAAGATGCTGCTTCTGCTGACCTGACCCTCTAAAGCGTTTGGTCAGATATTTAAAGGCATGACATGGTTTTGCTCCCTGTGAGAAAGAGCAGGTTGCTTTGAAGGACGGGTTAAGGATGAAGTTACTAAAACAGCTCCATAAAAACAGCCACCGAGCTTGGGAGCTCGCAGCTCCGAACAGAGGCGGCAGCCGCTGGAATACCCACACAAAGCCACAGCGCTGGTTCTCCTCCCGGCGGCCACGCTCCCTGCCGGCTTCTCCCTCAGGAGAGCTCTCCCCCCTCCCGCTCCAGCCCCAGGCGCGGCCATTACGCCAGGCCGCGGCGCCCCAGGAGGGAAGTGAAACCCCGGACGCTCATTGGGTGACGCGTTACGTCTCACCCCGCCGGAGCACGGACCAATGGGAGAAAGGCGCCCTGTTGCTGCGGCAACGGCGGGGGTCTGCTGCGGCCTGCGTGTGCGAGTGCTGCCCTGCAGCCCTGTCTGAATTATGACTTATTCCCTTCCGCAGCATTTAAATTTCTCTCTCGTTAACGAATTCAGCAGTTCACACCCCAAAAAATGTAGGGGGACCTTCTGGCTGAATGCTGTATAGAGACACAGTCATAAATAAGTATATGTGTGTGTATGCATACATATATATGTGCATATGCATATGAATGTAACGTAATTTTATTCCAGTGGGGCAACTTCTGCTTTAATAAATAAGATGTTATGAAGGGAGGGTGGTCAGCTTGTTTGGAAGAACAACACTGAACGGGTGCGACTCAGCTTTCCCTGGCTTTTTAACAGCTATGAACTGCTTGATATTTTTGGCTCAGCTCTATTATTATAATTTTTTTTTTCCTTTTAAAAAATATGAGGCAGTAGGCTTCCTCCCAAGACACACTCAGGTGGGGCCGCTTCTAACTGCTGACTTTCCCCTGGGGCACCTCATTTTGTTAAAAAAAAAAAAGGACAACTCCCCCATGACACACTCAATAAAGCTCCGATCGCTCCCGTCTCCCTGCCCTGTCTCTCCAAGTCACCGCGGGTTGCGTGGCCTCATTACACACGCTGGCATAGTCCCTCAAAATGGTTTAAAAAGGTTGCAGATGGAAGAGCACTGACATTTATCACTTGCAAATGAGGGCCCTACCATCATCTCCGAAGGAAGAGTTACATTCTGTAATCCTTATTCCAGGGAACTTTTCTGCTTACTTTGTACTAGGAGTCTCAGTGAAAATGAACTAAGTATGCTCGGTTTTATTGCCACAGGATTTGAGTGACTCCCTGAGGGTGGCTATTAAGCCCCAGGAATATCGATGGGATCGTTTTAATTTGCAGGTCATCTGAAGCGAG
>NW_008824374.1:54125-58188 GCF_000699105.1 Pygoscelis adeliae | reverse complement strand
CATGTCACCACAAGGAATTGTTTTCTTGATGTCGGGCCTTTCTCATACGAGAGTCTTGTTTTATGATTTGTTCTACTTAAAAGCTACACTGGGGCAGCCTGTCAGTTTTTAGCTTCAAAATCAGACAAAACTTTGACTCCACAGTGAGTTTTGCCTGAATAAAAATGATAAAGCCATTTGAGATCGGTCCATCATTAGGGAGTAGGCCTGGTTTCTGCTGCAGCCTGTACTTTTTCATTGAGAACTAGTGCCGACTGCATAGTAAAACATCATAGATCAAGAACGTTTGATCTATGTTATAGAAAACATATTATTATCCCTTTTCAAAGCATTCATTTCTATTTTATTTGCTCTTTTTTCATGGCATGAAGTTTCTGAACAGATGGCGTGAGAAACAGGGGAACAAGCAGCACTGTAAGAGAATACATAACACAGACCACTATTGGAGTGCATTTCTGAATATAATCAGAACTGGGCAATTCAGGAAGAGTCGCCACATACAAAAGAATCAGTTATTCCTAATCAGAAACTAAAGTGGAAGTTGAAAATACTAATTAAAAAAGAAAGAAGGAGAAAGAAAGACTTTTCATCAGTTCTCATTACTTTTCCAGAAAATATTCCCAAGAGATTTCCTCGCCAACATAAATCAAGAATTAAAACTTTGACCCCTGGCTTGCTTGGAGTATTTCGCCGTCCGGTTTGACCTAGGTCAACCCAATGATATTCAGAGGGGCTTAAACAAGCAGCAAAAGTGGAGATGCCTTAAGTCAGAATGGCTGAAACTTTTTTTTTCCCCCCCTGTTGTAACCAAATAAGACAAAAAAGAATATGTAGGACACAACGTTACAATCACAGCTTCTGTTTTTTAGGTTTATCTTTTAATCTGCAAGTCAGGAGACTGCACTTCAGACATTTCTATCTAGCATAGAGCATAACATAATCAAAATAATATTCAGGTTTCTGCCTGTATGGGCACTATGGGGTACAGTGTTACCCATCGATGGTTAGATCCAGCCAAGCTTAGCTTCTTCTGAAGCATTAATGGCTGAATCGAAAAGAAGCCAACCTGACTGCATTTCACCCAGTTTGACCACTGGTTGCTTTAACACAAAATATCTGAAACATAGTGGTCATGTCAACATGCTTCTCCTTCACAGGAAGTATTTTGGCAGTTCTGTTTGTCCAGGGCACATCCCTTAAATTCTGCAGCCAAACACAACGTTCCTGATTTCTAATCTCATGAGCACCTTTCCCATACAGTCCTCTCTGTGGTTATGTGAAGCACTTTTCCTCTAGCAGAGGTCTGCTTAAGAGAATAAACTTTCTTTGCAGGATCTGAGGAGGAAGTCTAAAGGATCACCAGAGCTTACAGATATTATAGGTGCCCTCTTGGTGCACCTTCCTTATATGTTCAATAACAGACGGATTTGAGGCCAGGAATCAGTTTGTTTCACCAGGTGAGTTTGAGAAGCTGCCTTCAGGGCCGGATATTGTTTTGCTGAGGGCTTTTTGTTCTTCCTCTGAGGTGTGGGAAGTGATTCATTTCTGAAGATGATGTAAACCTTTTCCTATTACAAACTCCCTGTTTTTGCAGAAGCTCAAGATGTTAGTGATTGCTTTCATCTTTCCTGAAGATGAAATTCTTCATTCAACACATTTTTATCTTGGAGGCCTTTGGCCTTTTGTACCAGAAGCCTTATGTTTGTTACCAGGTATCAGGGGATATCTATGGCATGTGAGTGATAGAATAGAAGGCAAAATGTGTATGATTTGCTGTATCCTTCTGGACTGAGCATTAATAGATGATTTGTTTGGAGCTGCAGGGGCCTTAATGCATCTGTAATTTTCATTAAGAAGTCTCAAATCTGTTTACAGAGGAAGTGATTGTTTTGATCCACTGTCCAGATTTGGAAACCGAGGAGAGAGGTTCACACAGACCAAATTTTTTAGGTACTCCAAGAAGCCTTCTGGGTCCACTTTCTCCCTTTTGACTAAACAGAAACTACATAGCCTGAAAAGCTGCTTTCTCAAAGTACCTTCTAACTGAGGTGCTTAAATGTAGGCAGCGTGAGTCCCCCCATGCCCTTGGAGGGTTGGTTGCCCAAGGCTGCCCAGCAGGCACGAGACCAAGCTTAGGTCTCGTGGTTCCCAGTTACTTCAAAATGAAAATAACTCGTCCTGTCATTGGGCTGAGGGGAGAGAGGGAGAATAGGAGAGAGGAGGAGGGAAAGCACCAGCAGCTTCATTCATGGGGGGGATGCAGGCACTGCCAAGTATCATTATGAAAATTCTTCCTTTTCATACGATATTAAACTCTCCTCTTGGCAGGTCCCCTGATGCAGTCAGTGTTTTTAGTGAAAATACACGAGGTACTGAATTCTTTAACCTCAGTTCATTTCTCATTATATGACTCTGTTAATAGTCCTGGGAATTACACAAAAAACCCCAAAGCTGTGTCTGTGCTTCAGCAGGGATCTCTGACTTGATGTTTAGGGTGGCTCTTGGCAGTGAGTCTACTGGAGAAGAGGAAAAAACATTTTTCAAAGGGGAGAAGGATCAGGAAGAGTTGATTTTTCTGAATTTAATTAGGCATTGAAATCAAGGCCAGGATTTGGACCTCGTCTTCCTAAATATGTCTACCATGCAACTACCTCTTTACATTTCAGGGGTTAGAGGTTTGAATCTTCACAGAAGGAGTGCTAGTTATCAGCTCTGGATTTGATTCAGTTCCTCCCCAAATTCAAGATTTTATTCACTTCTTGTAGTCAGCAAAGAGAAGGTTGACATGGCTTAAGTGTGGAGGTTGCTCCCAAGAAGTTACTGCCCATTAGGTGGGACCACAATAAGTGAGAAAGTAGGTGTTTCTGGTCTGTCACAAATATAAATTAAAGTGATGTGAAAGGAGGCATGGAAGTGTAACAGACTTCCAATACCCTCCAAAATGGGGGTGAACAAAACTAATGTGAAGGTGTTTCAAATACACCTGCTTTACCTTGTTGTTGCACTGGGCTAGGAGCAGGCTCACAGTCAGCTATTGTGTCTGAAGTCACCGATGAAAACTGTGCAACTGCAATAAATTTATTGCTTATGATCACGAGCATAGCTGGAAGAGACTGGATGGTGATTTATGGTGTTGCAGCTATAAATTTTATTACTATCTCCTGGCCTGGGTGTATTTCATCTAGAAAGCAATATTTGATTAATAAAGAATTTTTTTTTTAAAAAGCCAGTTGATCATAACTGTTTTACTACATCAGCCAAAGAAGTAGAAAAATCGTGTAAATCTCATGTTGAATATTGTATTGATTGCAGGTGGACAGTCTGTAAGACAGACCTTTTGACCAGAAATTCTTAGCCCATAATTTCAGTTGACAAATAACAATCAAAATATAATCATGGCCAATTCCCAGAAAGATAGAGAATGAAATTTCATTCTATCAATAATGTGCCAGACATTATGTGCCCTGTTTTCAACAGCCGTGTCCTTGGAGACCGGATGCCTCTGGTCATGTAGGACATGATGTATTATGATCAGAGTACCTGATTTATAGTCCAATGGCACACACATACTCAAGTGAGAATGAAGCCTCTGTTGAGTGGAACACTGCTGGTGGACTGGAAAGATCATATTGTAAATGCATCAGACAGGTAAAGGTTGAGAGAGTTGTCTATTGCACAGAAGTGTGAAAAATGAAGAAAGGAGGTAAAATGGTTTGCTCAGTGTTAGGCAAGATGTATGTGGCACAGATGGAAAATGACCCCTGATGTTACATGCCCAGTCCCCATGTTTTCATCACTGCTCTGTCTTCTCAAACCACTACTGAATTTGCAGGTTGTTTTCAGATTCTGTCATCCAGCTGTGTCCTGATACTGCAAGGCTTCAAGCATTCCCATGCATACAGATAAGAAAGCTATACTCGTACAGAACTGCACTGCAGAACTGCTGAGGGACATGTTAGCTAGGTCCTGTCTCCAACAGAATCAGTGATACTCGAGCATCTGTTCTGCTTCCACTGGCTCTCGCAAATAGTTGATTTGAGCCAGTACAAACTAAACAGATGTT
>NW_008824374.1:0-54048 GCF_000699105.1 Pygoscelis adeliae | reverse complement strand
CATGATGGCTTTAGGTTGGAGTTTAAGACCATTCATGGCTGTACTTGCAGCACCTCAAGGCAACCTCTATTTGTGCATATCTACAGAAGAAGAAGAAGAAAAAAAGTTCCATTTTCCAAAAATCCCTCCCACTTCCTCTTCCCTGCCTGTGCCTCTAACCACTGCTGTATATGCAGTTAATTGAAATGGTGTTTGTTTTATCTTGAATAACCTTGTAATTGATTGAGGTGGTGGACAGCAAGACTCCAGAGTCATTTACATACCTGTGCATGGAGCAGTAATTTCTAGGAGGCTTTCCACTGCTTTCCCCCCCTGCCCCCGCTAAAGAACTATACTCCCCTCTATGTGCATGTTTGCATATATCTGTAGCTCTCTATAGATATTCACATTCATATAGATCTCCCCACAGTCCATTCACTCTGGCTGCAACTGTCCATTTGCTGCTCGTTGAGATCTTATGTTACCTGGGGTGGTAAGACTTCTGGCACTCTTCCCTCCAAAAGAAAAACAGCCTGATTGGGGAGTGCTTGCTTCGTACAAGGCCTCAATTGTGTGCGAGTGCCGAAAAAGTAACAAATGCAGTTTAATTACGTTGGATGCTTGGTGGCTCGTTTGCAAATCTTTTATTTGTTTTGAGAAGTGCCCCAGCAGCAGCACTAAATTTTGTGTGCATTTGGGGAGCCTAATATACCACTTATGCTGGGGGAGGGAAGACGGTCTAATTAACTGGGCTGCTGTCAAGCTAATAAACTAATGGAGAGCTTAAACAAATAAAAAAATAAAGGAAGTAGACATGATGGGGGAAAAATAAAGTGACTAGACATGAAGTCTTACGACATGCATTTCCACCTTCCATGAAAAGGTGTCCTTGGGCACCCAGAATTTTGCAGATGAAGTTTTATGTCTCATAATTCAAGTCCCCCTTTTAGGAGGCAAAGGTTTAGCAGATCTATCCAGGAATGAGTAACGAGAGAGGAGCTTTTCCCATCCTGCCCAGAAACCAATTCCAGCTCATCAGAGTTGTTCATTTTGGAAAAGAGTCAGAATCACATTCATGGGACAGAGGGGAGTGGAAAGCAATCAATGTTTAAATCTTCTCTTTGCCAGGCCGAGATGTTACATAAGGTTGAGGAAAATGTTTTATTATCCCAACTAAGCCCGAAGTGTCAGATACTGACAGCATTTCAGAGACAGGATACTGGGCTTGATGGTCCAATAGTCTGACTCAGGCTGACAGATTTTCTATTCCGCCCTCTCAGATTATTAGTTGTTCTTTTTTGGTCCATTAGGTATGAGGTGATTTTAAACTAAAAAGGTTAAAGAAGCATACACATTACTTGGGGACTGGGCTGAAAGAAACCTCCCAGTTCTGGTCATTATGGAGCACCAGACAAATGTAAATCTTTTCTCATCTGATTTCTCAAGTCTTTAGCTGCCATGATCTCGTCAGCTGAGTTGGTACATTGCTAATTTTCTGTGGAGTACCTGTGGTCAAGCTGATATGGTTCCCATTGCCTCTTCCAAGTCCTTCTTTGCACGTTTCAGATGCCATAGTGTTCTTATATGAGACTTTAGGGTAGCATATGCCCGTGTTTTACTGAAGTTTTTAACTCGTATTCACTTAAGTGGTTAGTGGCTGTTCTACTCGCCTTTTTCAAGGCTTATCTCAACTCTAGAGTTTTCATAAGAACTCAAGGGGCTTTCAAACATTTCCAAACAGTCAATTATCTGACCCAGTGGTTAACAAAAAACACGGTGCTCCATGTTCTTCTTCAGGAAAATATTTACAAATCAATATCTGCGTTATTTGGCCACCTTCGCTTATCAAACACGGAGAGGTTCATCCTAAATAAGTCAAGGGAGCTATTACCAGATCATAACTTGAAAAACATTGCTTCAAACCCTAAAGAAAGTAAGTTGTGCATTTGGAGATCTACAGAAAATGATGGGTGGTCCCAGCCAGCGTGGGACATGTATGACAGGGATCACATGAAGACATGTGATGCCTCAGCTCTGGAGCTCAGCCAGGCTCAGCTTGGAGCAGGCAGGCGGTATTCTAGATCTGCTTTCAGAAGTGTTTGAACTGTCCACTGTTTTCCCTTTCATTTTCAGGATGAAATATCAGCCCAGAGGCCAGTGAGAGTTCTTCACTGGATTTGACGGTGCCTCATGAGTGTGACAGCAAGTCAAAGAAGCAGAAAGATTTCATGATCTCAGAACAAAAAAAAAACCCCTACATTTTAAGTACTTATTTTCTTTCTGGAGATCTCTGCATTGACTAGTAGTTTCCTTTAAACTTGGAAAGTTTTGAAAGAGAGTGAGGTTGTTGGTTACATTCTTACAGCCCTCCTCATACATTCTCCACGGTGTTGCAGACAGATTTTGTAGCACATTACAGTCATGGCTACAGTCTGCCCTAAATTACATCCTCTGCAACCTTCCTGAAACCAAGGATTTCCTTCAGCAGCATGTGGTTCCCTGCATTCTCGTGAAGTCTCAAGTGGGAGGCAGCAGTCACGCAGAAAGCTGCTCAAAAGATTTTGAAGGAAATATTTTCTGAAGAGAAATCAAAATCAACATTTTCCAGGAAGAAGGTTGATTTTGTGTGTTTATTGTCATTCCTAAGGTCCTTCGGGCTATTTTTTGATTAATAAATCTGAATTAATTATTTTGGCTCTGGAAGCAGATTTTGGTTGCCTTTAGTTAATGCTGTGCTATGAGATGCTAAAATACTGCACAGATGATGTCAATAGAACGGAGGAGAAGCAAAACTTTCCATTTCACTGAAAACAAAAGCTTTCGTCTTTCTCAGACAAAACCTCTGAATATTTTCTTCCCTCAAAAGCTGAGCTGTTTCAACCTCGCATCCCACCATAAGAGACTGGGAAGGGCTGGATCTGTGTCTATTACTCACTCATTGCATAGGGTCGTTTACCATAATGACTCTGCTCATTACTGCTCATGAGGAGCTATTTCAATTGTAGCTTTGGGTCACTGCTCTCATCCTCCACTGGTTCATCCATGCTGAATTCCCCAGCAGATGGGGCATCTGACATTCTTTCATCCCTCCATGTGCTCAGCTGAAATACAGTAGCCTGTATCAAAGGAAATGGGCTTGGTCAGTACTTCTGAACTCACTAAGGAAGCTTTAGCCTTGAGGGTTGACTGGGACCAAGCATTTAGTCACACTGCCGCAATGTGCAGACTGCATGATTTCCTCAAAAGGGATGATGAATATTCAAACTAAAGTGAGTTGGGAGCTCTCTACTGTAATCCACAAGCAATAATAAAAACCAAACCAAACAAAAACAAAAAAATCAAAACCATCTTCAGTGAAGATAATTCACATTTTTCTGATTTAGAAATCGTAAAGGGAATTTTAAAACTCATTTTAATCAGGAGATTTGAGGTTTGTTACTAGGAATTATTGCTGGACCATGCTGATGGAAAGACTTGGGTCGTTAAGAATGCCTACAGGAAGAATTGTTTGTTATGAATATTGTATTTCATTAACAAATCATTCTGAAGCCAGTCTCAGTCTCCAGATTGCTTGAAAACTCTTGATTCCAAATATTCATCACTTGTGTAATGTGGTTAACCAGATGGATCTGGATCTAGGATCAGATGAGAAGATACGGTTAAACAGTAAAATAATGGACAATGAATAACAAATACACTTCCATAATCTATTGATCTGACACACAACCACCACGTCGAAGTCTAATTGCTTTCTTCTGTCCCCAGTCAGTAACTTGATGCTTTTATCAGCATTTTTAGAACATCTGAGACATTTGACTAACTCTGCTTTTTAGTACAACATATCCCTGTGATATAAATTGACTTCAGTCATAGCAACAAGATGTTCACAAGGTGTTTTTGGTAAGCTATGCCATACTGTGCTTCTCACCTTTTCCTTTGATGCAGTATACTTCAGATTTATTTATCGTGGGCTTATTATACATCATCTTTCTATTTTCTTAAGCTTTTTTCTGGATAAGGGGTAAGTGAAGGAAGATGGAGAGACTGAAAAAGGCCTGGTTTGAAGGGCAGCTTTTAAGCTGAAGTGAACAGCATAGTGAATTTGAGGAGGGTTTTGTGTGTGTGTCTGAAGAAATACAGCAACCAACTACAAGAGATTTTAGCATGTTAGAATAAAATACATAAAATCCAATACAACTAGCAAATATAAGTTCCAGGCTTGTTTCCTCTCAGTGTTCCTCTCTTTTTTTAGAAGAAAAATAATATTTTGAAGTGTGTATCTCATCTCTCTTGAAATCAGTGGATATACTCTACTTTGAGGCACTCTCAGATACAACATTATCTACATGATAGATTCAGGGCAGTTGGTAAAAGGTTGTTAAAAAATACATTCAGAGTTCCCCCCCCCCTTTTGTTTCCCCCCCCCCCCCCTTTTTTTTTTTTATTTATTTAAACATGTAAAAAATGAATTGCACACAGATCCAGGATGGAGTTTCCAGTCTGAAAATAAAGATCAGCATTTGGTACTGCAGTTAGCCACAGATAAAATTCAAATTTGTAACACTTCATTTAGCAGAGTATTAACCCCTTGGGAAGTGAATGGGAGACCTTCAGTGAACAAAACTCCTCAGTGTAGAGCAGGTAAAAATATATCTACACAAGTTTTGCCCCTGCATGTTACAATGGCGTGAAGGTGACCAGCCCAGCTCCAATACGTTTGTTTAACTTGCTCAGAATTAATCAGAGCACTCTGGGATTAATAATTACTTAATCAAATAATCGCTTCGTGACTCCAACACTATCTTTTTTTTCTTCCAGCAGGCTGGAAATAAGACCCGTGAATATGTAAATTGGAACTGATTAGAGGATTAGGTTTCACTCTTTTTTTTATTATTTGGAATAAAAACAGCCTGCAGATCCCTCTAAGCCAAGCCATGTCTCTGAATTACAACACTAGCGCCTGTCGGCTGTGATAATTTCACTTCATTAAGTTCCAGATATAAATAGAGAAAGTTTCTTATTTTTTTTCCATGCACCACCTTTAATAAGCATGGACTGAAAACACAGGGGTTATTGATCCACACAGCTATTGGGTCTTTGCGAGTCTAGTGTAACAGTGAAAGAAGACCAAACACCTTCTACCTGTTCGCTTGCGTAGCCAGGGAGAATTCCTCTCTGTTGAATCCATTTTAAAGCTTTTGCAGAAACTGCCAAAAAAGCATTGCAAGAATGAAAGTGTCAGCTACACTATTCATAGCAATGCAAAACAAATGTATTTGATAGGCCAATGACAGTGAAAAATGTCGGCAGGAATCAGCCAGGATTTCAAGGTTAGGTGTCTAATGGTAAGCACCTCTGTAAGGTGGCCCCAAATAACTCAGCTGACAGTGCTAAGCAACCTTAGTGTCCACTAATCTGCAGGGAAGGTACATGCTAAGCAACCCTGAAAATCTTCCTGGTAAAATGACATTGATTAGACACTCTCTTTTCCTGTAATATACAAGACCATGATTTTAAAAAGTCTTGTCCACAGGCCAGAATGTGGCCCACAGTAGGGTTTTTAACCATTGACATCCTTTCGTATCTACCAAGTGTAAGAGGGTTTGCATTTTGGAGTATTAATACATGCTTGTCTGTAAATCCAGCTGTGGGATCCCTGCTACAGAGTAGGGAGCTCACAACCTCATCAGGAAAGTGGACCATTCCTTTACTTCGTGACTTATAGATTGATACTAGGACATACAAGGCTAAAAGTACTTTACTGAAGCTCAGAGAAGAATTCTGTGGCAGAACAGAACCATTATTTTCTCAGAATTTAAGGATTATGTTATTTCTTTTCATAAATTTGGGAATGTCTAATAGGTAAGGACAGAGAATAAAAGGAAGTTCCTAATTTTGCACTAAAAATAAAGCTCCCTTTGCCATAAATAAAAAAGAAGCTTGAAGGTGGGGGATTGCTGGTGCTACAAGCAACTTTTAAGGACAAAGGTTCACAGATCTGTTTAGATGTCAAGTGAAAATTAATTCAGAGGGTCTCATCTTTATCCCAGTTAAATGTCACAAAGAATCTATATGGAATTTGGACATGGCCACATGTGGGTAACAGCCTTTCTCTGCTGAGGAAAGGATGCCGAGTAACAAAGGTTGTTGCAGGTCAGCAATGAAGATTGCATTTGTAAATCTGTGTTTTGCAATGGGGTGAATGCCAAATTCAAATACAGAGAGCAGAGCAACTGAAAACCTAGGCATGTAGGCAAAGCCACTTAAGAAAAAGCCCTGTACAGAGTCTACCTCCACCAATCCTGGCTCCAGCAGGTAGTTCTAGTAATCCCTTGTTTTTCACAAGCATTAATTTTATACAGAAACACTAAAATAAACAGACTTGGGAACAAAAGGTGCCGGGAGTGGAAAGGGGATACAAAACCTTCCAGCTTGCGGTCAGCAAAACGGACTCTAGGCTTCTTTGTGAAACGTCTTTCCTCTGTTTATAAGTTCATTCTCTTTGAGGGGAGTGCAGAGAGAGAAGGGGACACAGGGGACAAAACCTTCTGCACCCTGACCAAAGACAAGAAAGGGGAAAGATCATTCACTTCAGTGGCTTAATATGCCCTATATGTGAGGTCTCTGGTGGTTTACTTATAGGGCGAGGGCCAGCCAGAACCAGGCAGCATGAGAGTCGAAAGGACTGAAAACTGCCAGAGGAGCTGACAAACCCTGCTTGTGCGTTTAGTGCAGAGTCTCTCTGCAGCCTGAGCCACACGGGGTAGAGTACAGCCGTCCCGTGCTGCTGATCGGTCCCTGGGGCAGCTGCCGACAGCACTGTGGTGTGTCAGGCGGAGAGGCAGCTCAGGGTGAGGGCTGCACGTCTGCATGAGGCAATGGGAAAGCTGTACATGTGGGCTCAATCTTCCAGGCATCTGCAGGAATTTCCCTGCATATCAGTGGATTTGCAGGTACCAGTTCACCTCTGTAAGGAAATAATAAAGAGCTACCTACCCTCAAAGGTTCTGAAACTCAGTTTTTCTTTTCCTCTTGCAAATGAGTCTTGGGAAGGTTGACAGCTTTGGGAAAGAAAGGTGCTAACTGAGAAGTGGGGAATGTGGACTAGTTGTGCAAAGGGGACTCTTACATGGGAGACTGAAAACATTAAAAAGAGATCTCTTAGTTTGTGCTGAATGAACCAAGCAATACAATAAAGCATCACTCGTGTCTTTGAAGCCATGAGCAATTAAAATTAATACATACTGCTAATAGTGATAATTTTCAGCCTGAACCCAGTAACAAATGATCCTGGTTCTGAGATGACACGCTGAAATAACTATCCTCCACCAGAGGATACGCTGAGATTTGATTATATTTATTTCCATGGCCTGCTGAAAGTCAGGAATAATTCTACCAGATGAAACCTGCAAGTTCACTCTGATCCCAGCCTGGAGTTTAGCTAGCAATATACACTGGGAATGCCATGGAGCCTCAAAATGTCTATAACCATGCTGGTGTGGGTAACGGTATGGGATGGGGGGCATCCTGCCTCCCTCTTTTGTTGGAACATTACATGGTCTGAAAACAGTCGCACGCCTACGACAGTCCAGGGCAGATGCTGAGTTTGTTTCAGCTGTATATGCAAAAAGCAAACAGCATGGTGTCTTCCTGCACTGCGACTGCCGAGGAGAGACAGTAAAGTCTTGTGAAGGAGAAATTGAGTGAAATACTTGGCTGGATGCTCATATTATGTAAATTCAAGCTTGAAAGCTTTAAGTATTTTTTTAATAATGTCACACACGTGGGGCTTGTTAAGTATTACTGACTACTATAGTGGTTCTTAAGGAATTAGGAGGGCTTGCAACTCTAGAGTAGAAACTTAGCCACTACAGCTAATTCTTATAAGCACCTTGTGGATTGTGTGTGTTTTGCAGACATTTTCTGAAGAACTCGGATGGTGATTTCCTAAAAAAAAAGTAAAAAAGAAAAAAGAAAAAAAGAAAAGGAAGAGCATTGCTGTGAAACTGCAATGCTGCTCAGAGAAACCTTGATGTTTTTAACAGTATTCCCAGGTACTTTAAGGCTAGGTGTGCTTGAAATTGAAGTCTAGGAATTAGAGAACACAAACTTCATTTATTCAGGAGCAACTGGAAAACGTGAATGCGTTTCCATGGAGATGGGGTTATTTCCTTTCCCACAATTCAAATCTTTTCCACAGGTCCTGTTTCATTCTGGTCACCCTAATGTTTTGTTGAGGAGAATTTTTTGGATTTTGATCTCAAGAGTTGGCCAAGCTCCAGGCAGAACAATGAAAAAGTCGTAAATCACTTTAATAGATATAACAAGAAGAAAAAAAAGAAGGCAGAGAAATGGAGGGACTGGAATATGGCAGTCCCAGCACATCCATCACACACAGAATACTCTCCTTGAGGTATAGGAGAACACACCAATTAAAAAAAAATTTAGACCTGTTACGGTCTTATAAGGGGTTCTGATGCCCGAGATGCCATTCAGATTTATGTATAAAAAAATATTTTGATATTTTCTCCAAATTATGGTGCTAGGGAGCGTTTTGTGTGCCTTAACTACTATCACATAACACTAAACTTACAAAGCTTAGAGTTACCTCATCTAACTCAGGGCTGTGTGAATGTGCGATTCATCCCAGCCACCTTCAACCGTCAAAACTATGGCCACCTAGACCATCTCAGTAGTGCCTAGGAAAAGATGGATATTTCTAGGGAGTGACTCAGCCCCATCTGCTACATTATCTTCAGAAGATGGTGACAAAGATCATAGAATCATAGAATCATAGAATGGTTTGGGTTCGAAGGGACCTTTAAAGATCATCTAGTCCAACCATGTGTTCCAAGGTGGAGAACTCGGGTAGGAATCAAATGAAACCTAAGGATAAAATAGCTTCCTGAACAAGTAGATACAAGTAGAAAATGCATGTGTATTTGGTCTCAAAAAGTCAAGTAGATAACAAAGCAATAAGTGATACTCCTTAAACAATGCCCATCACCATAGTGAGCAGTCATGCTGTGTTGCTGATAGGCTGTGCAGTGTGGGTTGTTCAGGCATGTCTTATTAAGTGTTGTGTGTTATTTACACATAGTCTGCAAAACTTGGGTGGGTCTGGCTGCTTTGACCACTTGTAGCTTCTAGTGATATCAGTAGAGGTCTGTAGCAGGTGCCTAGAAAGACAGTTTGGTGGTTATATTATGTTCATACCATGCCCCCTTCAGCAAATCTAAAATGGGTTTGTGATAATTTTTAGCAATGTACAGGGGACCAGAAATTACAGAGTTTATGTGGAGAATATTTTTTATTGAAGACTTTGTTTTCATCTCTCCTCTAAAAGTACAGTGTACACAACCTTTCTCCTCAAAAGCTGATAAATGGTTTAGCCATTATTTAAAGTTCGGGAAAAGGCAGCTACAGAAATAACATTTTAATGTATTCCAGATTAGACTTCATGCTATATTTGTAATAAAGACTTGTTTCCAACACTGGTTGGCAGATCACTCATACGGACAATTATCCAAATAGCTATTAGGATACGATTGCGCTCATTTCCAGGCAATGCAAGATTGCCAGAACTCAGCTTGGCTGGCGGTTGGATTTTGGTTTGACTTTTGGAGAAAACCACAAGAATTTGTCAGTCGTCTTGGCCGTAAGGGAGTCTTCTTGTCTTGAGGCTATTCTTTTTCCTCTTCGAATATAGAAGGCAAAACATGCCCTTGTTTGGTTTAGGTTCCTTTTTATTTATTTTGTTATCTCTCACCTTAGTGGCATCAGGAGGAGAAGACTCAGATGTGACTAGGTTAGGAGGTGAGAGACCTCTCCCATCATTCATAGAAAGGACGAGGGTCAGTATGAGAAGAGCACATGTATTCTGGAGGGTGAAAACTGAAAAGAAAATCAAAGGTCATGAATTTCTTTTACTGGGGGAAGGGAGCTTAAGGGAGGGAATACTGAATGCCAAGCTAAATCAGTGTTAGTTGGGAATGGAGACTCCCTCTCTTTATGTGTTATGCTAATGTGTCGTTTGGCAGATCTGAATCATGCTGGCTAGTTTAGTCAAGAGCTTGAGTCGAAGAACACCAACTCCCTCAGAAGGAAAAAGATCTCTTTGTGCCAGGGAACATGTTCTGTGGTGAGATGATGTAATTGTTTAAGTCACAGATGCAGTGGTCAGGAAGCTTTTTCATATTGAAAGATAGGTAGGTTCACAATGGTCCATGAAACTTCAAGTAACTCCAACCATTCCCTTTGCTAGAGCTTAGAACAGAAACAGGTTCATTATTTATTGCCCATCTAGTGTGGGTGCTGCTTAGACCAGCAGACAGAGGTTGGGGGGTGGCATGTGTCTCTCTCAAGACTTCTAATGGTTCATTGCAAGACCTTAAATAAGGTGCTTCAGTGATGATGCTTAGTGTTCTTCCCTGTGTAAAATGGAGATGTCTGGAACCAAATCATAAACATTGCATTGTTGAAATGAAATTTATGAAAGATAATGTGCTCCTTGTGACAACAGGGGACTTAATAAAGGATCCAAAGCTCTTTTGCCTCTCTGTATTTCTATAATCTGATAAAAGGCTTTGGATAAACACATCACATTAGCTGCTAGGAGGTGCCAGCATTTATGAAAAATATCTTTCCAAACTCCATTTCTCAAGAAGAGGAGAAGGTCCAGGACTAAAGCATCTTTTTTCTCATTTGCTTGTCATGAGTAACTGAACAAGGAAACACTGCTTCAACCACAGAAGCTAATAAACACAGTGGCAGTAAGGCCAGTGAAAATGAAAACAGTAAAAGAACAGGAATATCACAGGTCCTTTGTTAAAAAATAATCTCAAGATCTTCTCTGAGCTCCAGTGGGGTCTCCCTGTAAAGACTTTTCCATGGGGTGAACACTGCAACATTTAATGTATAGAAATCCTTTCTTGCTGGCTATGCTCCAAAACAATGACTGCACCAAAAGGGCTGAGGCATATCCTACCAATGGAGCAGAAAATTGCTTCAAGGCTAATGGCAGTAACACCTTGGCGAGGCAAACACTGTAATTAGCAATAAAGCAGCACCCATGCCCAATAGGTCTATTGTGTCCCATATACGATTTTGCTCTTCGGTGCAAAGGGGAAACGTGTGTGTGAGTGAGAATGAGTGTATAGAGGTAATCCCCATCCAGTATGTTAATGATGAATGTGCTGCAGTTGGCATAAAGTGGAACATATGCCAAGATGAGGCCCTCTTGTTCCTTCCAATCCCCCACCTACATTCTCCCAAACACCACATTATATTTTTAGCATTTTTATTTTCTTGGAAAAATATATAAACTGCAGTTATAAAATGTGTTTAAACAAATGAAATGGAGCTAGCAGGTGTACAAAACGTCCTAAAATGCTTCCCATGGCTGCAGTTCAAAAAAAAAAAGTAAACTTAAACAGTTCCATAGTGGAAAAAAAAAAAAGCTCTAGGTAGAGTATATAAATGTCATTTTTTCACGCTACACAGTCACTTTCATTTTCGACTCCTAAAATCCACCTAGAATCATTCTTGGTTTGGACCTTCATTTCTCACCCAGATTAAAGGGGTTAATTCTCCCATTGCCATCTGTGAGGAAATAATATACCAGAGGTACCACTATTTTAAATTCTGAGATCCCCAGCACATCATGTGGAAAGCTAATCTGCAAAGCTGTGAATGTATTCTGTTATTTACTATTTTTGTCATCTCCATGTTGAATCTGGAGAACACGTAGGTTCACTTTGGAGATTATTTATATTCAAGATTTAATTTTTAGTAGAATAGGGTTGCATTTACAAGCTTAATCAAAACTGAAGGACTGCTGGCAGTGCACATAAAAATACAAGCACATATATAGAGATTTGTATATATGTATGTATACATATACAGAAGATGTCAGCCCAAAACAATTTCTAATCAAAATACACTGTTAGCCAAGAGACAGGAGGCTATGCAAGGAAAGAAAATAATTCATTCTAAGTAGAGCTGGAAATAGACTTTTGTATTGTGCTGCCAGGTTTGGTGGAAATCCTATAGGAAAGGGACTATTTCAGAGGTTAAAATTGAATGGATTCTAACTTCTCTTTGCCCTCTGAATGCTCAGAGGAGTTGATACCTTGAATTTTGGATAAGACCTATCACTAGCTCTTTGTAACAATTGCTGAGCAATTTTAGCATAGGGAGGGAAGAGGTGGCTTTCATTTGACAATGAAAAGTGGTATTTTTACGCCTGGCTCTGAACATTTCTCTCTACCTACCTAACCTTTGGTGAAATGCTTTTTTCCTAAAATAGCTCCCATCTTAGGATCTTTTTTTATCTTATTTTTGTCTCATTTTTTCTTTGTCTCTTTTTCAGAATATGAGGAATTGTTTTTATCTGTGTGTATGTGATTTGAATTCTGTCCACTTGAAACCGAGATGAGCATGATAGCAAGATATTTTGCTCTCCTGGAGATGCCTTTCAGTTTCATGCTGTCCTTTAAAAGTTACCTCAGAGAAGGACTGTACTACAGAAAGAAATACAGAGGGAACCCATGGCCCTTGAGGTAAGAGATACTCAAATCAGATTTCTTGATTCCAGCAACATATTTGACCCTATTTGGCATCTCTCTTCCTTTGGTTTTGCTACAGCCTGCGAAAACTCACATTATTCCAGGAAGCCACATTCTAGAAATAAAGCCCCCATCCATTTTTAAAATTCCTCTTTGTAGTCTTCAGCTAGGCGGCATGGTTCTGTACCAGTCCAACAGATTACTTTCTTTCGAGCAATCAAGGATAACAAAATACATTATTTTTAAATTAAACAAATTTTTTTGCCATGGGAAATTACTCAGAGTGCAGTAAAATGTGTCACATTCGTATTTCCAATCTTTCTGAAACAGTTTGGTTCTCTAAGTAATTTTTTTTAATGCATAAATTTCATGCAAGATCAAAATTTATTAAAGCACATTTACCCATCTCTGCTCATTTGTTTAAGCCTAAGGTATCCTATTTAACTCTGATAGAAATGTTGTATCAATTATTTTTACAGGAATGAAGTTCACAATCATTATATGAATTATTAAATAGAGTTATAATTGCTATTGTTTTTACTTATTAAAACTTTTCGAACGAATACCAAATTTCAGCTATGCATCTCAAAGTATATTCTTGATATAGCCTTGAACAGTTTTCTGAAATGTTTGGTTCAAATCCTCAGTCCTATTTACATTGTTGAACACTCACTGTTACTCTGGTATGTTAATTTAAGTATGCTTCTCCAGCCCCACTCAGCATGCTGATATGAGTATTAACGTGCAATGCTGACAAATGTGTATGGATTGATTATTCCCAGTCGTGTGTCCAATTTTCTTTTAATGGGTCGTTTTCTTCTGAATAGGTAATTCATTCCACCACTGCTCTACAAAACTAGAGACCTGGTTTAAATCTCCTATCTACTAGATGGCTGCAAGTGTGATATAAGTTCTGCAAAATGGTGTGGATTCATTTAGAAACTGAAGAGGAAAAGAAGTGGAAAAAAGGAGAGATGGTTCACTTGTCTGAGATACAAGGTTTCTGGCTGCGTAAGAGCAACTGCAGAATGAGGCAAAGACAAATGACAGTAAATGAAAACGTTTTGGAATGCAGAGGACTGTTGAAAAGGTTTGGAGATGTCTTCTCATCTAGTGTAACATTATCATTGTTCCAGCTTCTACAAGCTTTTTGGTATCCCCATCTCTGAACAGAATTACAAACCTAATTGCCAGAAATTATTTCTTAAAGCCCGAAAGCAATCCAGCTCACTGTACTAACAGTGATGGACTCGGAGAAAAACTATTTTAAACTCATGATCCATATGTGGTATGAAGTTTAACATGATTTGCAGTGGGGCTGTTAAGAGGACTGGAGCTCTATATTCAGGCCTGTCCATATGCACAGACAAGTGAAATCTTTTCAAACAAACAGGGTGGAAATTCTTGGCTTCTCCAGGAACCAGCCTTATTTCCAGCGGATCGTGGTTTGGATTCCCAGCCTGTCCTTGGCATTCCAGTTTTCCCCCTGCTTGCCACAGCTAGATTGTGTTTGCTGTTTCTGGACCGAAATGCTGAACAAGATCCTGGTGCCTCAGGTAGGCGATGTTTTACCATGGAGGAAGAAATCCCTGTCTGAAGTCAGGGAATGGAACCTCCTAGTTAACAACTGGCAAACCTACAGGAAAGGAATTGAGCTGCCGTCAGTAGGTAACATATTAATGGCTGGTGTTTAATTTCTTATAGGTAAAACATAAGAATATGGTGGTCCTCACATTAGTGGTCTAACTACAGAAAAGTCTGTGTAGAAAGGTAGCACCGTTTCCTTCCATCTACCATTAAGGGCCTTGCGGATCTGCCAGAAAAGGTAAAATTAACCTTCTGTGGAAATCCAGCAAAAGGCCTTTTCCCCTTTAAATCATTAAAGGAGAACTTAATGATGCATCAATCTGCAGAGTGCATTTCAGCCAGATGCACACAGGCATTTGGATGTTTGACTGGCTGCTTTGAAGACACTGAAGCCCCATATTTCCTCCTCAGACTTACCAGACTTATTGTAGATAGTAATAACTACATTTCCCTCTACCGTTTCTGAAATGGGAAAGGTTGGAGGCTGTTGTGATCAGTAATAATATCTGTTGCTGAACTTAGCTCTGCTGTACCCAACGTGCTAGTTTCTCTGTGCATGACTGGCAAAAATAACATCAAGGAGAGAAAGAAGACTCAGCCCTATGCAGGGACAGATGAAAGATGACTGAAGTTTGGCTGACAAAAAGCTCAGTGAGGCATAAATGAATGGGTAATGATTATGCTCAAAATGATAGTGACAAAAAAAGAGAAAAGCCTGTCTTTTCTAAGACCCTTTTAAAGGCAAAGACTCATCTATAGCCAACAGATGCATGGTACAGAATTTTCATTGGCTGGAGACCAAATTAGGGACAATGCCATACATGAAACTTGCTCATTTGACCAATGTTATGCTTCATTTTCATCAGTGCTGTCCATGGAATATTAGATATTCTGGCAGTTATTTAATAAGGCAAATGCACACAAGGAGCCCTTTAAGGTAAAGAGTAAAATAATCTCTATTTTCTCTTCAGGAGGTTTTGGCAAATGGGTAAAGATGGAGAAGAGGGAATAAAAAGTGTATGTGAAACAAAAGTTTTAACAGTCTGTCTAACCAATTGGTATAATTAAGTTTTACTTCAGCCCTCAGGAAACCCCAGGGAAGTTTGTGGCATCCCAGTTCATGTGCATATTAAGTAGGGGATCATGTAACCTTCATGCAATGTTGGAAAAGGTTGATTTTTAAAGAGTTACAGCACTCGTTTATAGCAGTATCAGTCTGAGGTAGCTCTGGACTGCAGCAGTGTTAATCCAGAACTATATTTGGTTGCACAACGTTGAGTTTGGATTCACCAAAGTTCTCCAAATTAGAAGTGGAGGGAATGTAAATGAAAGGAGGAACATGAGCTAAACCAAATGGGTTGAAGCCCTGACCAGACACCCTTCAGAGTCACTTAACAGTGGGAGGTCACTAAATATCTGTAAGGGAGGTGTACCATGTGCTGTGAGAAGGTGAGCAATGTTCTTCTATTGTCCCAAACAAAAGCAGTTCCCATTCTCCTCCTTTTGACTGGTACTAAGATGTAGAGGATCTTTCAGCACTGTTGGTGAAAAACCTTGAGGTGATATCAGAAATGATGGAATTTGGTCCCACTCTGTCCCCCTGAGCCACTCTTCCCATTTACATCCCTAAAAGGATGCACAAGGAGGGCACAGGACCTCCAGGAGTTCCTCGGAAGGTGCAGAGTGGGGTCTGCCACAGACTTGTCCCAAGCACGCACTGCCTTGTGACTCTGTAACAGCTGTACTGTAAGAAATCAATATAATAAGGACTAATTCCTTAAGATTGTCATTAATGGTGTCTCCCAGTGAAAAAGTAGTAATGGGAGTAACCTCTTCAACAAGGGCAACATTGTCCAGTAAGCAGATTGGTTGGCAAGCCAGCAATCTTAGTTTCTTCCATACATACTTATCTGCCCAATATACCCAATTCTGCTCACCCTCAATAGGCTCAATTGCTTAAGTTTCTTACAATACAGGAGTTAGTCTCATATCTTCACCAAGTCCTTCTTTAATACTTAAAACTATCAGTTTACACTGACATTATTTCTTCCATTCAATACTAGGATAAATCCTCAGTTGCTGAGATCAGTCCTGTTCCTGTAGTGAAATTGGAACTTCTTTCCAAATAAAAAATTGCTTTTTAATTCTAAGTGAAAAGGAAAGCATGAGGAGATTTTCTGTATAAACTGATTCATAACAACTTTAATAGGCTTCCTGAGAAGATCTCAATCATGATATCTCATTGTGTAGGTAGGGAAATAAAGAGGGAGGAGGAAGCAGATTGCAACTCATTTTAACATGTAAACCACTAATGAGATTCAAAGTTACAAATTCTAACCCTTACTTCTTCTTCCCTTCTTTAGCCCTCAGTCCTCTAAGCAGTCCCAAATATGATACAGTGCTTTAAGAGACAAACATTCCTATGGCATTTCAAGAGTGCTGAGGTGAGAGATATAGATTTACGAAGGCCTTACAGTGAGGATTTTTTTTTAGCCCCCCAAACAATGCTGTTATAGAACATGTCCTCACTAAATATTCAACCCTTGCACATTTCCATTTTGGGCTTGCAACCAGGTGTGTCTGAACTCTCTGCAGCAGGGTTTTACCCAGCGTGATTCCTGGAACGTAAATGCAGCTTGTCCCCATGTGTTTTCCCCAGCAGCTTCAGTTCCTGAACAAGCAGTTCTTTCCTTGCACGTAAGTCACCTACATGCTGGAAAAAACCCAGAAGGAACCTGCAAATAGCTGCCTTGCATAATGTCCTCCAACATATGCAGGCATCTTCTCTTAGATGTCTCTCTTGGATTTCTTGGCTTAGCTGTCTCAAAGGCTGGGATTGTGCATACTGTGTTACGTGGTACTCTGACTGTTTTTGAGAAAGCAATGGGAACGGAAGGAGTGAAGGCTATGCCACCCTCTAAGCTCACTGTTGTGTGATCTAAATCAACAAATAGTAAGTGGGAGCAAACAGGACATTTGCTTCAAAACCCCATACACTAGATTTCTGGTCCAGAGCAGTAAACACAGCCCAAGTCTGCAATGGTTATTTCTTTAGCTCAGGTGGTAGCAGCACGTTCCTCTGATGCAGAACATCCCAGGCTTGCTCTCACAGGTGATTTTCTACTACAATAGCAATTTCACAGCTGCTTACTGAGAATGGCAAAAATCTAGCATTTTATAAATTGGCCCTTTTGTAAAAAAGCTGTTCAAAACTGCTCTGCTAGGGCTCCCACAGAATGAGTTAGACACCTGCCAGGGATGGCTTAGTTTTGTATGATCTTGCCTTTTGGAAAGGTTTTGGACTGAATGATTTCTTGAGATCCCTTCGAGCCCTACCTTGTAGGATTCTAAACATCTTTATTTTCATCCCTGTTGCATCAAATGTTTGTCTTTATTTCTTTCCCAGGCCATCAGTCTACTTACTTCTTCTAAGAAACAGCATGCCTCTCTAATGCAAAGCATTAAAGCCACCTCACTAATCACATAAGGGTTAAAAACATGATTGGTGGGCAAAGACCCCCCCCTTTTTCCTGCAAGGTTGGTTGAAGTTGTGAATAGAGACTGACAGTTTGCCTGAGTGTTTGTGGTTCAATTTGAAACCACAAGACCCAGAAGCACATGGTTTAGATTCAGTGTCTTTCTCTAGCTAACACGAACCATTTGTTCAAGCAGCTTGGCTATCTGTTGGAGAACAGTTTTGCACCAGGATCAGCCTTGATTCACCCCAGACGGCCGAATACATTCAGATGGAAACCCAAAGAAAAAAAGGAAAAATCTCCCAAACAAAGGCTTGCATTTACTTTTTCTTGTTTATTTTTGCAGCTTGTAAAGGAGCTACTAATATCCTGGTTTAAAAAAAAAAAAAAAAAAAGAAAAGAAAATCTGAAATGCCAATCAAAAGCAGCACCAAATTAGGTAGTGTTTACTTCAAAAATACGTTTTTCATTGCCTTTTTTAAGGCAAATTCCTGTAAAATAGTAATGTCAGGGAGGGCATGGAAAGAAGGGACTTAAGTGACTCGAAAATATATTTAGACCAATCTTTTCAAATTTGGCTGTGTAAAATGAGGCACGTAATAAGGCTCATGTTTAGTCAATGAGCTTTCACACATAAAACACTTAAATATACACCTAACACTGGTCATTTACTTGAAGTCCACCGTCCATAGAAAACCATAAGCTTAAGTGCTTTATTGCTTCTAATGAACAGCAGAAAGGTTGAACACCTCTGTGTCAGGTTGGAAAATTAAAATACACAAGAAGGAATGTCCAAGTCTGGATGTTTTGCACAGCTACAGGACAGTCTCCACGTGGTGTCCATAGGTCCCAGCCACCTTTGCACAACGCTGAATTTACTTCAACTTCTTTACAAACCAGGTGAAAGCCTCATTACCCAAACTATGTAGGACCATTGAAAACACTTGCTAAGGGGAGTGGGAATCAAGTGGGATTAGTATTTGGAAAGACCAGGTTTCTTGTCTACTCATTGATTATCTGCTCTGTACTTCTAATAGCTTGTCATTGACCACCATTTTATCGCATTGCTTCTGTATTACTCATCCCCTGGCTGAAACGAGCTGATGCTACTACAGAAAGCAGGACTTGCCACAATAAGGCATTATATGTGCAAAAACTCTATGCAAAAGTACTGCCCTTACAGCTTGATAGGAAGTAGATTATACATTTAAGTCACTACTTTTCATACATCAGCATAGAGAAAGACAGAATACAGACATGCGTATTTCAAGTCTGAAATAGGCTTCCAACTACCACCAAGTACTAAAAAGGGAAGGTGAACTAAGATAATGTTCACTTCCTCGAATTTAAGCTAACTACAATATGGCTGATCAAGCTAGACTTGCAAATATCTATTTCCATCTCCAAACACTCTTAGACAGCCAGCTGTTGTGCTGCATTGCTTTCTGGTGGTGTCCATCCCAGGGCAGAAGGATTTTCCCAGCACAGTGTAATGGATGGGAACCACCGAAGGGTGGGAGCCCTCCCCTTTCCTGCTCTCAGGAACATGCAGGCTGATTTGCTCTAATAAACCAGCTTGTTGATTATATGCTCGCACACGCACTAAAATGAGGTAACATCACGGCATTCAGGCCCACTGAGCAGTGAAAGAGAGGTAATTCGATGAATTATTGTGGTGAGGCAATAAACCAAGTGTTCAGTTACCCCAAATCACAGGTATCAGGGCTGAAATGAATTCTCCTAAAACAATTTCCCATCATCTAACCCCTGGGATTATTTGTTTTATCTTTCTCCTTCTCGATATAAAACTGGTTCCAAGATATTATGTTACAATACAGGGAACCACCTACTGTACTCAGAGGTGAAGTACCTTGGAGGAAAGACAGAATACTTCTCTGCTATGTCTCTCTATCTCCTAGTTAGGAATAAGTGACCGTAAAATCTGTGTATGTGTGAAACCACAATATATTCCCCTGTTCTGTCATTAAAAGCCACTCACAACATAAATGTGAATCAGAGGTGGGAGTGCATTCACTGGCAGGGAGGAGCATGTGATTATATGCCATGAGTTTACTTCCAAGAAAAGATTATATTTCTGGGAATTCAAAATAACATATATTTTATTTTAGTATTATGGGAATATTGAAAAGACTTCTAACGTTACTGCTTTGTAAGCTACTATATAATCACAGTATAATTTTTATTAACAAAAAGACTTCATAGCTTTACAGACGTGCAGCAGTCATTGCGATGCTAATGAAGTGAGCATGAGGCTTTAAGGGCTGAGATACACTGTAGGTATATCAGGAAAACTGCCTTGGCAATTTTAGAGCTGAATAGAAATGCAGATTTAAGGTTAACGTCTGTTGTTTTAAGCCATTTGGCTGGGCAACAGGAGTGGAGCTATACTGAGCTATTCACCAAAGACACTTAGTGAGCCCCTTTCTTTTCTACTTCCCTCCTATTTCTTCAGACCTCCAAAAGGTTTTCAACCCTTAACTTGTATTATCACCTTTTGTGAAAGAGAGGCCTAAAATAATGGTGCTTTGCTCCTGAGATTTGTGTAGTAAAAGCAACTGCGCAAAATAACCTTCCTGAAATGGCATGACGAGCAGTTGGAAAGAGCAAATGCTCCAAGTACTTGAGCCCTACAAAATTATCAAAACTAAAACGTAGTGCTCGGAGTAGGATGAATAACATTCCTACATCGGCATGCGCTAGGTTGTGTGTGTGTGTGAGCTCTTGTGCTTGTGGCTGGGGAATCTGTACACGGTGAAAGGAGTCCACATACTATACAAAACAGTGCCAACAGCGTGGAAAGCCATCTAGGAAGACTGAGCCCTTAAATTACGAAAGCATACGTCTGACTCTGAGCAAGGAATTGGACAGCAGCATTTAGAATACCGTCTTGCCTAATTTGCTTTTATATCTGTTTATTTTAATTGGACACTAGTGGGTGCTTGATAGTCCTCACCATTGTGACTGCTGATGGCTTTTAGTTTCTTTGGTTACAGCGGGTTTTATTTCATGGATCAATCAAAATCTGCTGAAAAGGGGAAGTGTGTCCCTGACATGTGCCATGTGCTCGAGCAATAAATAATCCACTACACAGTCAGATGAAGAAAGAAGGAGGGCCTTGGCAAGAAGATGGGCTTCTTCAGGAGGCCGGATCTGTCTTGAAGAAGAACAAAACTCCTTCTCCAGATGTGGAATTTCCCTTATATAGTGTCACACAGGTGAGGCTGGAATGACAGCGTTGTGCTTCCGTAGTTAATTATTTTGCTCTAGATTTACAGTACAAAGAAGGCATCATAACATACCAAGAGCCTTACAACATGACAGTCTTTTTTTTAAAACATCGGAAGGATAAGGAATGCAAACTGGTTAATTCTTAGAGCGTTCTGTTTCCATTTAGTGTGTTTTGCTTGCAAACGTGGCTTCAAATGTCTGGGATTATCAGACTCCTTTTGATGAATGATATTATGACAAGTTACTTCTACTGTTTTTTCTGTTGGGAGAAATCATGTTTATGGAAACATGGAAGGGAGGAAAAGATAGCTTCAGGTTTAGGTTTTACTTTCCTATAAATAAAGCCTTCTGAACTGTGTCTCATTTGGAAATGGAATCATTTTCTGTTAACAAAAATAATAAAAAAAATCAGGATGATATTTTACTAAAATAAGATTAAAACAAAAAATATTAAATTAATAAAATGAAATAATATCACTTTTACCAGCATGGGAAACTTTTACTCTTAAAAAGCTGAAAGACTTCAGTGTTATAGCTCTCAAGAGAGCACAGAAAAGTTTCCCGAATTTTAATGAAAGTGTGACTACCTCCTGCAGATAAGAATAAAGAGCCTGGTCTGCAAGTTACAACATTTGTTCATATGAATACAATTAGTTCAATTCGTTGTATGATCAAGTGGTATCCAAGAGAAACAAGCCCCATAATCATTTACAAACCATATGATTCTGGCTGTGGCCTTGCTTATCGTGCATGTGGTGCAGTTGTTTACACCAGTGCATGTGAATTACACCCCTGGTTCAGGAGGCACTGAAATAAAGAGCTGTATAAGATGGGAGCTGATACAGTTCTGTGTGGGACTTGCATGGCACGGCCGCCTGTGAGAGGAGGGGACTGGAGGCGAGGCGGTCCTGCCTAGCCCTGTGCCATTTTTCCCATTGAACCAGGTCAGATGCCTAAGAAGCTGATGGGTGCAAGGCACTGGAAAGCAAATAAGAAGCAAACAAAGCATGAACCCAAACCCATTAATAATTTTTTACCTAAGATGACTGCACACCTGATTCTCATTCAGGTTAAGGCTCCTTTTTGCTCGTTACTGGAGCATTGTGCAGGGGGTTGGACTAGATGACCTTTAAAGGTCCCTTCCAACCCAAACTATTCTGTGAAAGAGTTGCAGTAGCAGAGCCATGAAGAGACGAGCTGGAGGCTTTAAGGTTTCGCACAAGCTTGAGCACCGTGGACATCATCTACTTTATGGTGGTGCCCAAACACGAGGGAGCGTGCAAGGGGTGCCGGTGACCTCAGCCACCCCAGACACACATTTGAGTGCAGGTTACAGCTGACTGGAATCCTGAGGTTTTACTGGCCAGGAGCCAGTTTGAAACCCACTCGAGCCACCCTAGTATTTATAACATTGTAAAGACGGTATTGTTTAAAACATTTCAAAAATTCTCCACACAATCTGGCAGCCTTCCAAAACCGTCTTAAATGAGCCAAAACTATCAGCAGCCACCCACCTTCCTGTCCATTATCCTCTGATTAATGACATTCCACCAACAGGGTCCGACATTCAGAATCTCCCTGCTGCAGGACCTCTGCGTAAATATGATCTCTGAGACCTGTAAATTGTCTGTATAGTTTGCAGCTGTGTTTTATACGGGGGTGTCTCTTTGTCATGTGGTGACCATGCAGGAGGGGGTTCTCAGGGGGTGGCGAGAGACCAGGGCTTGCAGCATCTTGTAAAACCTTAATTAGACATAGCAAAGCAGGAGAAATCTCTGTTTCTGTGATCGTTTTTGTGCTCCTTATCCAGTCACCTTGTACCTTCTGAGTCAAAACAGCCATGCTAAGAAGAACCGTAAGAAATAACTAACAGCCAACCTGTTCAGTTGGAATTAATTATTGAACAGATTTAGCTCCATTAGGAAAAAGAACATGAATGTTTATTTCCTGTTATAGATTCAACGTATAGATGGTAATTAGTTACAGGACCAATATTATTTAGGTGTCTTGATCAGTGGCCATGCTTCTTCCTTTATGCGATGTGGATGCAGGATATCTTCCAGGTAGGATGCCTGGAGACAGACATTGCAGTACCTAAGTCAGCCTGGGAATAAAGCTAAGCTCTTCAGCAGCCAGTGCTCTTGTGTACGCCCCGTACCTGCAACAAATGCCCAGTATAGGAAAAGGACAATTCAGAGAGTACCTGGAGAAGTGAGATATTTTCTTAGATATATTGGACTTCTTTTGTGAACACTTAAAAGATTGGCTGAAATATCTCAGTGTCATTGATGGATATGCCCCAGAAATTATGAGGTGATGAATCAGGCATTGGGAAAGTGAAAAACGACAAATTACCTTACCCTTTTCATCAATGTTCCCTCCAACCTGTAGGCTTACCTATAGGTAATTTTGATAGTTACACTGATGTGTAAATGCAACCTCATCAGCTGATAGGAGTTCATACAATGCCATTTTGCAGAATAAAGAAATACTCCTACTAGTCAAAATCTTGAATTAGTATTTTTCATCCATATGACATTTCCTTTTTCCCTCAGTAATTTTGTATTACCTGACTGCCTGGAAAGGGGAAATTCAAAGTAAAACCATGAAGAAAAGATGCATTACTTTGAAGTCAGAAGTTCACACTTCTGAAATGTCTCAGTTTCTGCATTGCCCTGGGCATGTGACAGAAGATGAGCAGAACATCTGGTTTGTGATTTCATCAAGAGCTGGGCATTGAAATACCTTTAAAATCTGGATCTGATGTGCCTCAGCTCTTACACAGAGGATCATTTCTTCATTTATTTTCCTAAAGCATTAATTTTTTTTTGCGAAGTAGGCATAAAAAAGGCATGTGGTGGTATGCTGCACAATTCCTTTAGTAGATTTAGGTTTTATGTCCTAGGCATATACGCTCACCTTCCATTCAGAATTTGGTGTTATATGTTTACAGACTCACATTTCTGGGTGCATGTGTACTTGAATCTTTCTTTGTCTGTGTGTTTATATGTACGTATATATTCTCATGTCTATATCAATATATAGAAAAAGTATATATAGGAGCAAATCTCATGATTTTTAAGAAAGCTTTATTTCCATGAGAAGCTACAGAGTACATTTTCACTCGGCAGTGACTCATCTTTCTAGCTCTTTTTTTTTCTTACTGCTTAATCCAAGAAACTCTGACTAAGTCAGCTCTGCCACGTCCCAAGTGTAGCAGGGATTCCTCACAGTCCTTGATGCAAACAGAACTAGTAATTCTCATCAGAAATAGCAAGAAATTGCTATTTGCGGGCTCATGCTTTACGCAATGATGACCTTGGCTGAGGCAACCCAAATGGAAAGGGCCGCAGCACATGAAGTCAATGCCACTGTGGTAAATAAAGGCAGCGCCAGGAAGGCACAATTTCAACATCGCCTGGCAGATGAAGCATAGCTGGGCAGGGGCACTACGCATATGAGCTATATTTTCTTAATAGCAGTCTGGGAACCTCATGGCACTATGTCATAGTGAGACAGTCCAGTTTTGTATCTCAGCTTGTTGTTTTTATTATTTTTTTTTTTAATATGCAGACCTTTTTAATGTTCTACACGGCCATTAAAAACATAATATAAAAACTATAATAAAAACTGATTTTATTATCTATCTATCTATCTAGAGATAGACTAGAAACAGAATGACAGCTATTTGTCAATGGCCCAAGCTAATGTAACTTCAGAGGATTTCAGGTATTGACTGAAAAAATTTAGAAAAAATAAAATGGAGAGCCCATTCCAGCACTTCAGCTTGGCATTAAGAAATCATTGAGTGAGACAGGTTGTAGACCATGATTTAGACTCATACATACCATTTTAGATAGTAAGAGTCAAATTAGGTGCATACCTGCAGCCCATAAAACCCAATTACATGTGTCAAGGTTTCTACCGGCAATCTTAACTCAATCAAAGTATAACAAAACATAGCTCGGATTCATGAAAAAGGCTAACTAACCTCATGGTAGCTTGCTCGGACTGCTGATTTGTAAGGTTGATCTGTCTTTTTTTCCCCGTAAATTCTTAGATAGCATTGTGAGTAGCCAGTACCTGTCAAGTTGCCTTAGCTGATCAAAAGACATTACAAAATCAGTCTTGGAGAACCCCAGGACCCAGAGCTGCCTTTTTCCTGTGGACAGATGATCCTCTTCCCAGGAGGGGATCCAAAACCCTCAGGCTACCCCTGAGCTCTCACTGTCTCTTTGAATAGGGGCACTACTCTCTTTAACATCCACCACAGCTGCGTTTTAGCACCCATGACATAGCTGCGATCATTTCCTTGTTGGATATGCACACACTTTCAAGACAGTTAAATTTTCATCCCAGACCCATACGCAAGGTAAGAGTGGATCTCTCAATGAATTTGCCATAGCTTACTTAGCTTAATTCTGGTGTCTGCCAATGGTGTTCTTTCTCTCTGACTTTTTCCACATGTTTACTGTGTGGCTTCTTCACTGAACAGGCTGTATACTCATTATCATATGAAATAATGTTTTATTGGAAGAAATATTATCTCAGAAACACACTCTAGGTATATAAGCTTACTGTTTCTCCCTGGGTTCTCAGCTTTCTTTCATCAGGACAGTTTTGTTAAAATGATATTACCTCTCTTGGGCGTACTTCACAGGAGCTTTACAGTGATGATGAATAAAACAACTGTGGCGAGACTGCAATAAATTAATTGCACCATCTTATATGAGTAAGAGAATGGGCAGGAGACCTGAGACTAAAACACAAATCTGACTATGACTTGGGATTCGTGGTTGAAAGACTGGTATGAAAAAGAGAAAAGATGTCATAGCAGGAGTGGGAAGGGGGTTTGGGGAAAAAAAACCAAAACCAGCCCAGCACATTGTGGTTAATAATAAGCAGTTTGGAGTCTCCATTTCTATTCAGCCAACTATGTGGAAGATCTGAATTTCTAATTTAGCAATTACATTTTATGTTTTATGAGACACAGAAAGTTTTATGAATCTGTGTCGCTGCCTTTTATTGGCTGGAGACTGATTGTCTAACTGTATTACAGGAGCCCTCCAAAAATCAAAGGCTTCTTTGAGAGCCAAGAGGGAGACGCCAATCTCTCTAGCTTTTGTTTTGTCTCAAGGAGTATCTGAGTTCTAGCACTGCTGCTACAGGTCACTACCTACACTGACACATTTAGCCGTTCAGGTGTGCTACAGCTCCCCATGTTGTTCTGTTAGAGTAAACACCAGTTTACTCTTAGTCTGTAGTGGGAAGGCTGAATTTTGTCCAGTTCAATAGAATATGTAACAAATTGCCCAATCAGCATGTGCAGGGTGGAATCAGAAATGCTCACAAAAATTGAGTCCATGGACATGAGAGACAACATGTGTGGAAACGCAGTGTCAGATAGGTTGTACGGGATCATCTTCCTGCCGTGACGCGTCATTCAAGAAAAGCAGCCAAACGCAGTATGGAAGCAGTCATGAGAATCAAAGGTGAGCATTACTTAAAATGTCAACATCCAGCCCTAATCCACCAGGTTTATTGGCACAATAAAATATCCTGTTGTAGGTGCAGCCCCATGTTTTCATGATGATGCTTGCTCAGCATGAGGGAAATGCTTTTTGTACCCAGTTGTCCCCAGGGCTGGCCTCGTTTCTCCTGGTGTTGGCAGTAATCTGGATTGCCCTCCACCTCTCCCCGTCCTGGAAGGACCGGGAGGGAGTGCTGGGAGGAAATCCAGAGCAAAGTATTTGTTTGATAATCCCAAGTTTATTTACAGAGGGAGGGAAGCTGACCTGTCAGATGCCATTACATTGCGAAAGGAAAATGCAGACTCAAAAAGAAATGTTGTCGGTGAATATTTGGGCAAGGGAGCATTTTGCACTGGGAAGTCCCCAGACATGCCATGATATGAAATCCTGACTATATTTGGGCTGCAATTGTTTTGCAATTGGGTTGCTGTTGTTTTCCTGTGGTGCAAGAAGGCTTTTTAAAGGTCTCAGTAAGATGCTTTACTCTTATGTCCCTCTTTTCTGGGTTTTTTTTTAGATTAACATGCCCGTCCTTTGCTGTTGCTGTCTCTCAGCTACTTCAGAAGAGGTAAGAAAGCAGCTTCTCCTATTGCTGCCAACAACGCAGGAAGGACGTAGAGTAGAAGGGGAGGGGAAGGAGTTTTTGGCTGTATCATGGTGCATAACAAGATCTGTTATGGAGTTGTAGGGTTGAGAGAAGGACTGGTGCTTCTGCGCATGTGGCTCAGCTGATGGGGACAGAGAGAGGGGCTTATGCATCTCCTACGTCAGGGCAGTGACGGGGTGAGATTGCCCTCATGCAAAGATGCCTGGATAAGCAAGTGCCCCTCAGTGGGAGGAATCAAGGCAGCAGAGCTGTGCCCTGTATGCTGACCCAGCCCCGGTTCATCCCACCGGTGGGTTTCTTTCACGTCCCACCTATGGCCACCCTCCAGCCCCATCAGCCCCCGCTTCCAGCAGACCTTCTACAAAGATTTTATAATGCACCTTGCAAAGCAAGCTGTCCACTGCTCTAACACAGAAGGATCTGATCCTGCTCTGTGGATCTGCACAAGGATTAAGGAGGCAGTAAATGGTCCCTTGCTCTCCTGCCATCTCAGCTCAGGGTCAGCATGGGTGAAGGTGACATGGGCTCTGTGGTGGCCACTTCTCCCACCCATGCAGGTGAGACAGGGAACCTACTGCTGTGCATGCAGGGCAGATGCTGCGTGCCAGCCTGGCCCCCAAAACTGTTATGTGCACCTAGGGATTACAGTAAATTGGTTTATAATTTTGGGCAATAATTATATTCATTTTCCAGACAGATTTCAGAGAGTAACTGGCCTGGTAAATCCTGTGGGGCAGGAATGATGTTACAGCTGTATCACAGCATAAAATTAATTTATGAATTACTATTGCTATGAGATGATTAACAACTTTACTCTGGTCTCCTTTCTTCATACTTAAAAAGGCAATTTTTACATTAATTTTTAAAGGGAGAGCATGTTCCAAATGATATCATTTTTAACAATGACATACTCATCTGATATATTAACACATATAGTATTCCTAAGACAAATATCATTGCTGATTATTCACTGATTTTCCAATCAAGGGGTAAAGCCAACACTGCTTTTTTTAAGTTGCTGTCGTGCTTGCCTATTAATGAGCTGTCACAGTCCAGCTTTTTAATCTGAATATAGCTACTATTTTAGATATTTTTAATTTTGTGTATAAAACCCTGAAATTTCACAGTTGTCAAGTGAGCATGTGAAATTTTTCTGTGGGATTTGATCTGTAGTTCTCAGAATCAGATGCTGTTCATAATTTGTGTTGAGCAGGCCTCACTGCCAGATAGGTAAGAGTTAGTGTCCTCAGCTTCCAATGAAAAAAAACAACCCAAAACCAAACCAGAAATGTAGGCACTGGGAGGGTAGAAAAAGTCCTAGTTTCTTGAACCTTTCTTTTTTGATTTTTAAAGACTTCCTGAACTGACTGTCAAATGCTTTTTCCAGCATTTCGTCCCGGGACAGGCTGGGAAGCAGGAGGTAGGATTTGGTACAGAGAGTTATGAAGTGTGCGGTGTAGTGACGATAGGCAGGTAACAACTTCTGGTGGTAATACCAGGGCATGTAATGGAGGCTAAAACCAGAAAAGGCCTTCTCCATTTAACCAAAGATCAGTGAGAGAGTTTGGTGCCAGCACGCCATCAGGCATCACCTGATAGATTACTTCTGATTGCTTCACAGGGCTCAGGCATTGCCCTTCTCTAAGGTAGCCAAGTGTTAGAAAAGCATTTGGATGTTGAGGGAAAGTTGTACAGACTTTGGTGGGAGAGGTGAGAGAAACCGGCATCGTGCCCTACTCAGAACTTTCCAAATCTGACTTTTAGCTGTAAACTCAGTTTTTAGTTTTGATGTAAAGTTTTCCTTTCTTTGGGTCACATGGTTCATACACTTTCTGAACGTGTGGTCCAGTGAGTTATGACTCAATGCAGGGCATGAGGTGGTCAGGTCCAGCCGTATGGCAGCTGGGTCTGATCCATCCGAACCCACCTGCTTTCCTGGTCTGCTCGAGTCCCTTTTCCCCGTAGTGCAGCGTTTCCATCTGGAGAATATATATATAGAAAACTGTTGTGTAAAGAAAGCTGATTCCTCCTCTGTTTGAAAAAGACATCATAACTTTCTTTCTCTTTCACAGTGGGAACCCCTTCCTGTAAATACAAGGCAGCCCTGCCGAAACATTGGTAATAAAATTTTAACTATTTTCTTTTGACGTTTCACCCCTTGCCCCCTTCTTTGTGGATAGTGGTTAAAGTGATAATTAGTAAATTCTGGTACTCATCCAAAAATGCTCCAGCGCTGAAATTGTACACAGATACACAAGAAACGCGTGTACACAGATTGTCAGCACCCCACTTCCTGACATCGGTAGAAACAAAAAATAATGGTGTAGACCCCCTGCCAGAGACTGTAAACATGCAGTTATAAAAGAGCATGTTAAATGGTAATGACCTCACATTTATACAGTGCTTTTCATCCAGGAGAAACCTAACTGCTTTGCAAACTGCCAAGCATTTCTAAAAGTCACTGCAGGGCTGCTAATGGGTAGCCACTTTGGGACAATTTAGGGCAGGAAGTGAAAAATACTAAATTCAGTAGAAATGAAGGAAAATGCAAGGTTCCCCCAAAATAGCTTGTTTACAAGAGGTGCAGACTAAAAAAGTGTTGAAGCTGCAGAATGTGCAATGGATTAGTTACAGAATGTGCAGTGGATTATTTATGTGACATAGAAACTCCAGTGAAGATCAAAATAACATTGTATGAGCAAAAAGTATATAACAAATTAGGACATTTTTTCCAGCCCAAGTTGGATGTGCTGACTTTACTATACTGCATGTGAACGCAAAGGTTCATTTAAAGGAGTGTGCAAGGACAGTTTCCATTTGTAATGCTAATTTAGTCATAAATTCTCCGACACAAGACACAAGTCCAGCTCCGTGCCATTCACTCATGTAAAATGTTCCCAAGGCTCCGAATAACTGAAGTTTTGGAGGGGGTCACAGAAGGGGAAATAAAAGGAACCTTATTTAATTGGCTGAACTAAAACTGACGAAGTTTGAAGTTCTTAAAAAAAAATAAAGGCTAGTATTTTTCAGTTTGTGGGAGCTGCAGTTTGGATGAATTAAAGCACAATTTTCCTACATGGGCCAGCTCACCTTATCTCACTACATCCCTCCCAATGAGCCCCAGCCTCCCATCTCACTGGAAGAAAACGGGACATCACAGGAGGGGACAAGTGCCCAGGACAGCCACTCACAGACTAAAAAGGAGACAGCTGAAATACCCTTCCAAGAAACATCGAGATCTTTCTGAACAGGACTCTTTTAGGCTTTTGATGAAATGTTTTAGCTTTCAGTAAAGACAAAAACCTTTAATGTTTTCCAGGGTATATATTTTTTTTAATAGAATTCTAATTTTCTCCAGAAAACAAGGCATTTTATTTGAATATTTTCATTTTCTTAAAAACCCATGTTTCTGTCAAAGACCAGTCCTAGTCGTTTAGTGGGAAGGGAGCCAAGAACGAGTGCTGAAGAGGGTAAGCTATGGGATCAATAATTAGCTCAGACTTTGCTCTGAATTTTCCTGAAATTAGTTCTATATAACACACTTCAGGGTAATCTAATGAAGTATTTATTTATTCATTGACTCTACTTTAAATAAATTTTATGGAACTAGATGGAATTTGATGGAAAGTCATTTTTCCCTCTTTTATACTGTTATAAATCTGTAGGAACATCTTGATCTTCTGTGGCACCCCAGAGAACAGATTCTTCATTTCTATTTATCATTAGGATCCATCACTTCATTGGAAAAAACCCCATGTTCCCTCCCTGCTCCTCCCCCCTCCCCCCTTTTTTTTTTAGGAAACTTAGACACATAAAAGCAAAACAGAGAAGCAAAGCAAAGCACACTCAGCATTAATTTGGCAACAGGGAAACTTACTGAAACAGATTTTATTGTTTAAAACTGAGACTGAAGTTTTCCTTCTATAAAAAAACAAACCTCTCTGACATTTGTTGGAAATATTGCTAGCAAATGGATCATGTATTCCATTGCGCAGGAGATGCAATTAGATTTCTGCAGGTTTGTAAAACAAACTATGGTCTAGGAGTGCTGTCATGGAACCAGAGGTCTGATTTCCAGTTGGATAACTGAGCTTTTAATTAGGGCTCCAGTGGTGCAACTGCTTTGCAATTTCTAAAGCTGCCTAAGGGATTTGAATGTCAAATTCTGATTAAAGTTATTGTGAACTGAGCATGCTCTAAGAGGATTTGAAACTTTTGGCCTATATATTCCCTTTGTATAAGAAGGAAGGATTTGCTTAGTGGAGAAAAACTTTAATCTACTGGAGGTATGAAAAATTACTGAATGAGATCCTCTGCTACTGTAAATCAGCATATTTTATCCAATTTCAGTGGAATCAAGATTATTTTTAGCCATGAAGTATAAAAGCCACTGTCTTTTTTCTTCCTTGCAAAGGAAGAGCCTTGTGGAGACCACATAATCCACACCTCCATACCGAGGGGTTCTTCACCTTCCCTCTGAAGCATCTGGCGTAGCGATATCATACTTTCTGCTTTGGAGAGCTTTTTCACCGTGATCTCGTCTCAGACCCGATAACAGATTATGTGTTTCTGCTAACTATGGAGAGTTCTTTGTCTATATGGCATTTCCAAAACTTGCAGAGAGTGAGAGGAATTATTCAATAGTCAATTTACATTTCAAACTACAAAGTCATTGCAATTTTTGTTATACTTTGGAAATTATTAATATGGACTGTTTCAACCATTTCAGTGTTCCCCCCTACTCCTGCTCCAAATGGCTTTGTTAGAAGTTGCTCAGAATCTATCCTTCCTTTTGTAAAGTTTTGATTTTGGGTAACAAAGAAGAACTCCCAAAGCCAAACGAAGGGTCTGTAGCTGATCACGGCATCTAAGTCAGGGACCCATGCTCATTTCAACCAAGTTTTCACTATCCTTCACCCCTTCCCCAAGTCCCTCCTTGATTTATTCTATTGCTAACTCTGAAATTCCTTTGGGTTTTTAATTTCCCCAAGGGTCTTTAATAAGGAGGGGACCCTCACGATGAAGCTGGTAAGTGTACCTGCCATTGACACCCTGTTCTCTGATATCGCCAACTCTTTCAACAAGCAGCACGACGATCACTCTGCCATGATGAAGGCTGCCCAAAAGCTGAAAGAGGTTTCTGGCTGCGCTCCCACTGCTAGTCTTACAGCCTGCATAGAGACTGTGCAGCAGGAGCATGGTAAGCAGGCGAAAGCTAAGAACTAACTGAAGCCAACATTAAAACAATTGGGACCGTGTGAATTAACAGCATTCTCATAGGTGCTGCTGTGTCACAGTACCTGTGTCTGGAGCCTGCTCAGAGCCCACATCATTGCTACTTCACATGCTGTATGACACAGTATGGATAGATTTCAGATTTCATGGAGATTCTACTTCATGGTACAATATATTGTTTCCAACCAGGCTGACTGATCTTGAAAACACATGTTGTAAGATCTGGCTTTTCTAGTGCTACTTCACGTGGCACTAAGTCCAGACCTGCCCTGTGACGTCCACCTTTGCAATACTGCAGAACCAGCCCCAAAACTAGGGGGACAGAAAAGCCAAGAGTCGGTGGACCTGATCAGGAGAACAATGAGGTGTCTCATGGAAGATTAGGACGGATTTGCAATACGCTTTTCAGAAAAGACTCACTCAATACCCTAAGCTTTTCACTAAATGAACAAACAGAAAAGATAGTTCAAATTTAACGAGGTGGAAAGACTATTGATTTCACCAGAGGGAAGGCAGAGCAGCTGTATCAGGGATGATTTTGGCCCCATATGCTTAAGGAAGTTCTTAAGGAAGTTATATATGAGTCTATTGGGTTGCTACTGGCAAACGCCTCTATTATATAGCACACGCACACAGTGATAAGGAAACTGGAAACAAGCTTATTTTATGGATGCCTTTCAGAGTCAGTCACTGGAGAGCTATTGCGTCATGTGTTTAGTTTTGCAGAAACAAAAGTGTTTAGACATCCCTTTGTTGGACTCCAACCAGATGCAAGTCACAAGATAGATGTTGTTTTGTCTTTTCAGGTGCCTACGAGGTGCAGGTGCACATGGAGGGCTATAGCTTTTCGCTCATTGTAAAGGAGAAGAAAGTGCCTGACAAACTGAAGCAGGTCCAGCAGCAGGTGGAGGAGCTGAGTTGTTCCACAAAGCGTGTCCTTGCTAGAAAAACTAGACTCCAGGAAATGATCTGCTCCATGCTTCAGAGCCAGACAGCTGGAAGAGAGGATCAAAACTGCAAACGCGGAGTACCTGGACCAGGTACGGCTAGAAGGTAACCTGAGAGAGAACATCCAAAAAATCAGCCTGGCCAAGGAGCTCTCAGAGCAGTATGATGAAGCTGCCAGGAGCGTGTTGAGAGAAATGGCCCAGCAAGCTGGCTTGATGCTGGAAGGGGCTCCTGAAAGAGGGACTGAATAGATGCTTATATCCTGCCACACATACAGAGCAATAGCTTAAAGGACACCTGGGTGTTGTAGTGACTTGGTAGAGTTGGTAAATAGCACTCTGCAAATGGCTTATCGGTAGCTCTGAGTCTCAGATCTGTTTTATTAAATTATGGGTGGAAACATGCATCTGGAAAAAGCTTTGATTTTCACCTGAGTCATTAACACGGGTGGACAGAAAATGTCTTTTGATGTAGTGTGTTAAGTCATCCTTTATGCATTAACATAGGGAAAAACATGGAGTACCTGACCAAAATAAAGGCAATTTGCACTGGAATTTGGTAATATTTCCATCACTACTTAGTAGGTGATGTGGCTGTGGTGGAAGGGTGTTCAGGGTGACCCGTGATGAATCCAAAACCATGGGGTCAAATCCCCCATCTCTGAGCAGGTGTCAGTGGTACCTGCCCAGGGTAACGGCACCTGGGAGCAGGGGAGCAAGGGCAGTGGTCTCCTCTGTGTCATTGTGTCTACGTCCTGCAGGCAGGATGAGACATCTAGGCTAGGACTGATAGCTGACTTCTAAAGGAAATTAAGCTGTTTCCCAAAGCTGAAACAGGGTAAAGCAAGTGTTTAGACTGAAGGCCAGAAACCTTCCCTAAAGCTTTAGAAATACATTCCTTGCTTCTTAATATAGCTACAAATAATCATTTGACATATGGCTTATAGCACATTCACACCCTTCCCCTGCCTGGAAACTCGTGAAGCCCGTGCTTGCTGCAGAGACACACTGAGGTGACCTGGCAGCCCGGCCAGCATTGGCACGTCTGAGTGCAGCAGTGTAAAGCAAAGGGCAGGAGCTATTGGAGATTAAGACTTATTATGGGGACTGGGTGCAGGGGGCTAAGCTGGCAGGAGTACTGTGCTTTGGGGCAAAGGCATTGACACAGGAGGGGCAACTGGAGGAGATGAACACAGACTAAGATTTCAGGGAAGAACGAAATAAATCAGGAAATCAGGTCTGTTAGCTTTCCACCCAGCGCCATCAGACTCCCACTACTGACAGCCTATATGAATGGCAGAAAGAAACCTTTTCTTTGGACACCCTACAAAACTTGGGATGATTGCTATGAAATAATGACAAGCCTGGAAAACTGTGTGCTGTGACACAGCCTTTGAAGACCAGCTGGATAACCCTGACATGCTTTGGATGCCCAGCGTGAAAGCCTGGTTTGGAGCAGGGACTGTGCGAATGGGGAGGGTCGGCTGGTTTTGCAATGCTGGGCCCGGTTGGCAGTCAGAAAGCTTATTGAATTCATCACATTTTTTAAGGATGAGGGAAAGAATAGAAACCACGAGTGAAATCCTACCCAGCACCACAAATAACTACAAAGGGAGCTCAATCTCTGGGTTTTTAGGCTGTCTCTACTCTGCCCACTATTAGTGTTTTAAGTCCTTTTTCTGTTTGCCTCGGCTTATCCCCAAAATACGTCAGAAATTCCCAGGAGACTTTTCTGCCCTTAAATGGCCCTGTGCTTCCTTCAGGCATCCATCTGCTCACACACCCACAGGGCCAGTGGGCAGCATGTTTCTTTGCTCTCTGTCAGACTCTCCCTGTGACTACCCATTAGCCTCTGTCTTGCCAGAAATACAAACTATTCAGACATTTCCTTTAGGAGCTTCAGTTTGCCCATTTGCGATGCACATGTATCAACTCGACAATGAAATTTGTAACTTCATTCATATTTTTCTATTCTAAATGAAAGCAAGTGCCATTATATTCACATCCGGTAAAGCATTTGGTCTCCCCTTCACTGCCCAACCCAAGAGTTTCTCTCCAGACATATATTTATTTCTATTCATTTAGTTTGTTAAGGAATTTTGGGAAAAGGTTCATTGTCACAGATATTTCCTGCCATTCACCCAATAACATGTTGAAAACTACAGCAATGCTTCCAATAGGTCCTTGGTAAATCATTTCTCAAACACATTGACAATTTTAGCAGCCAGGGTCTTCACTCTACCTCCAACTTTTTAGAGCACCAGCTTTTCTAAAGCCTATTATCGCCATCATTTTTGATGGAAGAAACAACCCAGATCTTTTATTACAAGAAACACTGGGTTCCCTGTTTTCTGCGTGAGACAGCTGTGATCACTATATGGTTCTTACCAGGACTGGGACCCAACCTCCCGGAACAGGGGTGAGTGGACAACCACGTGAAGAGTGAAGTTTCCTACATACTGTGTTTCTGATAATAGGGAAACAGATATAACACCATGCAGTCTTGAATCCTGGCAACACTGATATTATTTCCTACACAACTGAGGAGCTAACTGCGCTACAACTCCAGTTCAGCTTTCCTGGAGTTCGCAGTGTATTTAACGGAGCATATGTAATCTATATTAGCCTTACACGTCCGGGAAGTCTCATATAGACTCGGGTTGCTATTGTTACACTCAGACACACCACAAACCTCATAATTTCTGTGGTTGATCCAGTCCAGTGCACTCAGACGTGTACATTTCCAAGTAGCCCTTAGACATTTTGGAATGCACAGCATTCCTCTGCTGCCATTTCCCAGGCGAGAGAGCTCACTCACCTGAGGAGCCTGTGACCCTGAAACATCTCAGTCAGGCCCTCGGCTACCCTGAAACCAAGCTGACGATCAGGTGGAGTTACTCTAGCTATTGGAAAAGTTAAAATGGAATGTTTATTCAGCCCTTTGGATTATTAAAAACAAAAATCTGTTTTGTAAAAATTCAATGTGAGAACAGAAGGATTAAAAAATTGATTGTTTCATTTATCAAAAAAACAATGTTTAAATTTCGTGCTTGCAGACTAGTTCAGGTCTGACACAAATTTTGCATCCCTAAAGTCACTGGGAAGTAGAAGTGGCTGCAGGTCTGGGAGTTTTTCATCTGAGCATCTCTACTGAAAGCACATTAGTGTGGTTGCCTTTGTACATAAGCATTTCTTAATCAGAGTAAAGGTTGCAGATATCTGACCCATAATAGAATGGTTTCTTCCTTAATGCCCATGAAGTGCAGTAGCAAGAAGATTGATTTGGGAGCTAAATACTTGCCTGGAGTTTGGAAATTGGGGTTCTTTTCTCTGTTTAATTTTCTGCATTCTGTGCAATACAAATAGTCCTTCTTCTCCCAGATTCCCCATCTGTAGAATGCAAGTGTTTTCATGGGAGTCTTGTGAAGAGAAATTGGCTAAAAACTCAAGAGGTCCTCGGGTAGTATTGTAACGTAAGAATGGATGTCCTGTAAACCTCAGGTGGCCAGACAGAAAGAGCTCTTGCGACGACAGAGCCTCAGGAAGCTCCTTCAGTTCAAATAAACACTCCAAAGCCAGTTGCTTAGACACCCTATTGAAAACCTGCAAAACAAGGGTGGAAACCTCGTGAGCTACTCACTGTGTCTGTTCAGGTTAGAAATCGGAAATTCTGTTTCACAGTGTTACGGCTCTTCTCCGCATGACCATGACTCAGGAGTGCAGAGTTTGCAGCAGAAAAAAATAATAAAATAGAGAAAGTGAAGCTGGGCAACCCTACCAAGAAAAGGTTTTTAGTTTTGAGAAGGTGTTCAGGGGTGGACTTTGGCATAAATCTTGGAGACTGAGGCATGGCACAAAGCCTCCCTGCTGAAAAACTACACTGTTTTTTTCCTTATCACAGTTGCCTTTTATTTTTTAAGCACTCTAGGATCATGTTGCTGGCCTGTGTCTGGAGCAGAAGGTGGGACCTCCATTGCTGCTTAGTCTTTCTAGGAAAAAGGGCACTGTATGAAAACATTTGGGTCCTTAATTGGCCTCATTAAAGAAGCTGGCCATCTGGACCTCACACTCTAATTAGTCATCAATAGGGCGGTGATTTGGTCATAAAAAAATAAGCCAACTCCACTCTCTTAGCCCTGCCTTCACACACAGTTATTACACACAAAGCTGTCTCCTTTGCTTTCAGGCTGGAGCGGGTGGATGTGTTCTCACTCAGCAGCCATCCACCCTGGTGTTTGCAGGCCAACAGCTTGTTTCTTGGCAGGGCCACTCAACCTAAGCCCGTAAGCTGCGGCAGTCTGGAAAGGATGGAGCTAAATATGGCAAAGAAACCGGGAGCATGTGATTACCCCACCCTTCACTTGTAAGTCAGTCCACGGTTCCAAACGTCATTACGGTGCAGAAAACCTTAGATAACACACGAAGAAGGGTTCCAGTCATTGCTAAAGTGCCTTTAAAATTCTGAGGCTGTTGACTGGTACCCCCTTGTTTTCAAGCAATTTCCCTTTGGTGACTATTACTTGCTTCTCAGGCTAGGACAGGTCAGGAGAAGCGGAGGTAGGTGGACTGAATGACTCTTGCTGCTTCATTTAGGATTTCCAGATTCACATGTTCCATATACTGCTTTTGACTCACCCAGTTTATATCCAGGTAGAATCACCAGGACACTTCTCTGAGATGGAGCCTCCCCATATTTGCCCATCCTGAAATGGGACAAGCCAAAACAATTACGGAAACCACAAAAAGGTGGCTCAATAAGCACAAATGAGAGAGCTTTAAGCACAACAGGGTTTGCAGTAGTGGATGGGCAGGACTGGTGAAAAATTGCACAAATTGATTCATTCAGCACTGATGATGCATCAGTGGACAAATCAGTTGTGGGTTGTCTTAAAAGCTGAGGAACTTCTAAGGTCATCTTCCCAAAACTATCACATCATTCCCAAATGTATCACAACTTCTGTGCCTCTCTAAAAATCTCACCTCCCTTCTCCCATCTCAAATGAAGTTCCTCGTTCCTGTTCTTGGGCAGTCTGTATTCTGAAAATCATGTATTTAGGGAATGCATCTGAAAATATTGATGTAATATATGCATGTTCTCTTCATGTAGGTGAAGAGAAATGTATTGGCTGGTTAACAGGAGAACTAAATGTCATTGTTTTGTTCAGCTTGATCAGCCCAAGCTGCAATGACCCGGTTGGGTCCAGAACAGTCCTCTAAAACTAGTGGCAGCCGGATCCAAACCTGTATTTTGGTTACAGGAAAAGTTGGAGGAAGGCTGTTGAACCAAGAGAAAGCTGGCTTAGCCACCCCATATATTTCACAGTTAATCTTGTATCTGTCTTGAGGAAAAATACCCCTCAAATCTAGTTTTTAGTGGGCCAACAAAGGCCCTGGGTTGCTAGACACCTTATTAATAATATTCTTCTGCAGGAGGGGGATGCAGTTCTTTATAAAGATTTATTAATAGTCATTACTATTTTCACAGAAGCTTTAATGTGCAGTAAAAGACCTATAAAGACAAGCAACCAAAGGAACTCATCGATTTCACGCCGATCTGCACTAAAAAAATACCAGTCTTTTTTTTTTTTTTCAAATAATAATAAAACAAAGAGCTTTCAGGAGCAGCAACAGCAGAAGGCTAATGTAAAGTGATATATTTGAGACCCAGGAGTATGGTGTAACTTACTCTTGCCTCTGCGGCCTGTTTATTGTGTTTGTCTGGTTGCCCTGGGAACCAGCTCACGCCGTTTCACTTATTTTATAATGTTCCTGTAAATGTTAGGTAGGGCCGGGATTTATTATACACTGTCAACACCTAAAATGGAACGCGCCGCTTAGTGTCGTTTATTTGGCAAGACGCCTTTCCATGCTCCCTTAAAAAAAAAAGTCTTTCTTATACAGATATATGTGTGAGTGTGCATGTGTGCATGTGTGTATGTGCATCTCCGTCCAAATAAATAAACCCTGTATGCTTTCCAGCAGCCTTTGCCCGGGGAGGATTGATGCTGGGTGGTATAAATGCTGTGCTAAAGGAAGGTCTGAGCAGCCGGTGACCTGCCGTTGGGTGGGATCTATGACTCACATTATTTGCGTGAGGTGAATATTTAGGGGATGGGGAAGGCATGTTTACCAGGAGTGTTTATTATCCCTAAAGAAGCAGTGTGATCCTGTTGCTTCTGTCCCCAAAGACCTCTGTTAATTCGGAGCGATGAATCATCAGAATTATTAGGGCTGGAGCGAGCTGCTTTCCTTTCCTCTCCTCTCCTCCACCAGTCCCTCAGCATGACGGAGCAGATTTGATTGCAGACTAGTGGGTGTGAGGCTTATTTTTTAATTTGTCTTTTTTTTTTTCTTGGGTGGTACCTCTCAGACTAACACATGGTGTTTGACCGTGAAGACTATTAACCTTTTAAATACTCAGGAACAAATGAAGTCAGCATCCCACCTCCTTGAAATGTGTGTTTCTAAATCTCCCCATCCTTTCCTTGCTCCTGCTCCGAACTGCAGCCTTATCTCTCCTTCCCACTTCCCAGGGGTGGGGGTCTCTCCCACCTCCCACTTTCCTTTACGCAGGAACACGCATCTCCTCGAGTGCTGGAGAGGACCTCCCACCTCCTCTCCAGTCGCCCTTTGTAGTGCCAAATGCCATATCTCCACCAACTCTTCCTTCCCTTGCCCCCAAACAAGATGGATTTGTGCAGGGATTCAGTATGACTGCAAATGACTCTCTCGCCAAAAAAAACGCTCACTCTTGACATTTGTACTCGGCTCTGCTCCTGATGTGATTTGCCTCCACTCTTACAAGGGGATTTGGATTCAGCAGCGAGTGGGGATGGCTCCAGCTAAAAATACAGGCTGGGTGAAGAGACGAGGTGGATCAATCGATGGGTAAAATCCAAGAAAAGTGGCTTTGTTCCTCCCCGCGCTTGGGGCTGATTCTGCCTCCCACTGACCAGAAATGTTCCCTCCTTGGCATGAAGCCTTTCACCACTGAACAGCTCCAAGCCCGAGGAAGCCAGCCAGCACCCAAAGCATTAAACACGTTGGGATTAGGCAGTGCCCTGAGACTGAAGGTACAGAAGAGGGAGAATCTCCAAAAGGTTTAGGAATGCGAATGGGAAAAGGCAGAGCCCGGGGCAGAATGGCTGGTGACAGCAGACGTCATTGAGGGAAAGAAGTCAGACGAGGAAAGTTGGACTTCACAGTGCAAGGCTGTATAGCGTGGATTTTTCTTTCAATTGACATGAGTTAAGGATGATGAATTTGCTTAGAAAGTATAAAGGTTAGGATTCCTATTTCCTGTGTGATGCTGAGTAATTTAAATCTTAATTCCTCACTTCATCTGACTGTGAGGCAAAACTAGAGTGAAGCATAATTAATTCATATCTGCAATGTGACCTGAGATCCTTGACTAAAGACTTCATAACAGTAGACTCTTAAGTATGGTTTGTACATGATCTGTGTGAATGTAAGCCAATAAAACAAGAAGATGGCAGATAATGGATTTTTCTCTCTTATTTTTCTTTCTGATAGATACTTTGCAAGAAAGCGTATGTTGTGCACAGAGGTCTGTTTTTTCCTGAGACTTCTGTGCATGCAAATCAGCTCTTGGAATAAGTAGCAGCAACAGCCCCTCCAGAGGCATTTACCTGAACCACATTCAATATAAATATACACATGCACATACCCTCACCTATCTCAATTTTAGGAAATATTTCCAAATGTAACAAGTGTGTGTTTCACCTTTTTTAAAAGAAAAATGCCACTTAAAGAAAAATTGAAATGACAAAATACCTTTTTAATGAGCCTAAAACGGAATGTATATGACAGTGACAAGAGTAACTTAGTGAAATCACAGCTGCTCCTTTTAATTGCCTCCTAATTTGCTCTCGAGTACTGGTAATTGGAACAATTTGCCTACAGAAACCTGTGAGGTCTGAGACACTAATTGATTTTGTCTTGCTTAATCAACCTCGCAAGAAACAGAGCCTATTTCACTGACTGTTTTTAAGCTTAGCACTGTTATTGTGTGATACACTGGGCAGAAAATGTACCCACCCACCCACCCAGCTCATACATGGACCAAACTCGGATCATGGGGCTGGTCAATTCCTCACAACGAAAGCTGAAGCGCCTCTGTTTGGTGTTACGGTTCTGAAAAAGACCTCAAGTGAGACGGCACGGCATTGGTATATATATCGAATATAAAAAGGTGATACTTGAAGTTTATTCCAACTCAACCAGTCCTAAAAAATGTGGTGTTTGCAAGCATTTTTCTTTCTTGTGCTTGGAGGCAAGCTAAATTTTAATGGAAAAATAAGCTATGCCTTGCATGTGTAGCAAAAGAGAATAAATCACATAATGGGCTATTTAATTTTCTTTTGAAAAACAATTCAGGTTCTCAATGTTATGATTTAAGGAGGCTCTGTTATTCTATTTCAGGATAATTTATTGTATTATTATTATCTCGTACAGAAAAATAGCGGAAGAGACATGTCACAAAATGCTGGTGTACCTTGTAATAAGGTCACTATTTGGGAACAGAAACCATCTTCAGTGCCTGATATCACGTTACAAAATGCTTCAGATGCTATTTCTGAACGATGTGAGGGTAGGTGAAGCTCAGAGGCCACTTTCACTACCTTATTAAACCTGCATTTCGCCACTTCCAGACGTAGCTTCTGGCTCAGCAGCGCGCGAGCATTTCCTCCACCATGTCCATCATATTTACCCAGGCTTCGGTACGGGACTAGTGTTGTGGCTTCTAGACAATTTTCCCTTCCTCCCCTCTCTGCCGTCCCAAATACGGGCTGGCAGGGTTAAGCCCCGGGTTGACTTTGCCTTGTGTTCCCGCTCCAGCACTTGGTAGCAATCAGAGGCATAAGGAAACACAGGGAATCTCGGTGAGCATCAGCAGAAGAGGGGGAACATCGGTACCTCTGTGCATCTGGCTGCATCTGGATTGACAGCAGAGTTGTTTTACATTCACTCTGATCCTCACCAAACCCAGACCTTTAAAGCTGCAGTCCAAGCACCGCTTCAGAAAAGTCAAGTCGATGCTCGAAAATCCCCCATCGTCTCTACTTTTCTAAAGTCTACCCTATTTAATAAATTCTTTATTGTTACACTTAAATCAATCATAAGTATTCCTATACACTAAGCAGTATTTTTAAGGTGCTTTTCATTGATGAGATCGGCTAGATCAGTAGTATATCCTTTCCATAAGCACATCTCATGGGTCGTTCCCTACTGATGCTTTTGCTGACTTCAAGCCAATGAGGAGAATCACCCCCTTAAAGAAAGCAGATGCATGTTTGCTGCATCAAGGCCAAACGCCACCACCACTCGATTCCTTACCATTGTAAATTTCCATTTGCCATTACCCACATTTTTTAAAAGGAAGTAGATTGTAAGTCTGTAAAGATTTATAGTTTCATTCTAAAATATCTATCATTTTAAACACAGCACTGCTGCTGACATCCACTGAACTGCCATAGATAGACTGGTAAAGTACTTAAAAAAAAAAAAAAAAAAAAGACATTACAATATATCCAGATACGTTTCAAGAACTTTTGTCGGGCATGGACTAACTTGGAGACATATTTCATAAAAACTGCTATTTACATTTCAGCTATATACTTTCGCTCTTTATGTCCTTTTCCATTGCTCTGCATTGCCAAGGCTTTTGCATAAATAGAAATTTTCCCTGTCGGCTCCCCCGCCGGAGCCCTGCCGTGGAGCCCACGGGGCTGCGTGTGACATCACCGCTTGTCCTCAGAAACACCACCGCTGAGCCTCAGAAGATTTGACCTCAGGTGTTGGGTTTTTTGGTGTAACCATTATTGAAAACACAGCGGTCGAGATTTACTGACTGGTAAGAGTTTATAATGATCAGAGATTAAGGGTGGGACTTTCAAAACAGTGTAAGCCTTGAGCGCAGTCGAATTTGTACTCCATTACCCAGCAGCTTTTCAAAGCTCCACCCTAAATCTGTATGAAATTATTCTAGCGGCAAGGAAAGTATATTTACCTAATGTCAAATATTAAACATTACTGCCCATTAAAATATAGGGCTTCATTATATTTGGCCTGGTGCAGATGTGCAGGAGAGAAGGAGTAATTATCTTTTCCCAAGCTATGTACCTAGGCAGAGGAGTTGTCACTAATTTTTGGTGTCTGCCTGCGGGTAACGAGCGTCTACTTTTTGCAGCCCGTAGGGAAGTGAGTTACATCTTCAGGCCATAATTGCTTCTGAGAACCAGGTCCTTCAGAATGCAAGTAAGCTGAATTGACCATGCAAAAACCGATGCATCCAAGCTTGTGGGCACTTTGGAAAGTAGAGGCCAAAATAACTCACTTGCTGTCACGCAGCAAACTGCTGGCAGCCTCGGGACGGGAACACAGACCTCTTTATTCCCAGCCCCTTGCGCCTGCTACACCATCATCCCTCGGCTCGTATAAACTGGCAGGTGTCTGCGAGGGTGCACCTCTTTCTTTTGTCGCGTTTTGCAGGCTGCTTGGGCTCGCGCAGTCAAAAGCAAAATCACTGAAAGAGGAACAGCTCTTGGAAAACCCTGCAGCACCCAGGTGACAAGAAAAAAAAACCCCTCCCGATATTTGCTCTGGAGGGCTGTGCATGAGCAGAGTGTGGGAACTTGGCATCGCTCCGTTTGCTGGGGACATTAGAGGCTAGGTGACAAATCTGGCCTGTGGATGGCAAGTGAGCCACCTTAGCTCTGGATTTCGCTGACAGAGCAAGTCTTGTGAAAGCAAAAGAGAGAAAAACCTGCCAAGCCCAGCTCCGGCCCCGCAGCTCGCAGAGTCAAAGAGCATTGTGCACAGGGAGTCCCCAGGCAGCGAGACATGAAGACCCCATGCTGTCACTACTTCTTATTAAGCTTGCTCAGTGACACAGAAATGCTTTTCTCTTAAACTCGCTGAAAGGCTGTAGTGAATTTAGCTGAAAGTGCAAATTACTTTTGTAACAATGAGGGATGGTCTTGCATTTCTCGGCTTAGGTTTTCCTCCCATCTCTTTCCTCCCGACCCCTCTCCGCTTCCATTGTGAGGCTTTTTCCTAACAAAGACAACCTTACAGAGGGTAATAGGGGTTCCCTAGATGTCTGTAATGCCCAAACTCTCAATCATGCTGCCCAGAAAATCAATCCACTTAGGGGTAAAACATGAACTGAAGCTCCCAAAGTAAGGGCTAGAGAAGGACTAGCTTGCTACGCTGTTGGATGAAAGCACTAGTAAAAGCAAAAGTATTGGAGACATGCAAATTGTGAAAACATTAGTCCCACGCCTTCCACCTCAATCTTCTGCCCTTTTCTTGTTAGAGTAATTTAAAGTCCATGTGGTTGTATAACCGTGCTCTTAAAAAAAGTGAGGAATGACAGCGTTTGAAGAAGCTGTTGGCTGTTTTGCCCACATGCCACTGTTGGTAGCAAGAAAACATTAGCATAAACCAAAAATGCAGTGGTCTGCATGAAGTGCAGAGGATTACCAGGCCTTTACCTTGCAAAGCCTCGTAAAAACTCTCCTGCCCATAAATACTGTTTTCAATGCATTGTAAAGAGGAATGCCTCCCTCCATGGTCATCAAGACAAAATCTCCAGTGAAGTTAGCTGACCAACATTGAAGCCAACTGCATTTTGCCTGAATAAGGACGATTAACATCAAAGTAAGGCATTTGCTGAAAGAAGAAATTATAGGACATAGTGATTCAGAAATAAGGACCCTATTAAGATTAATGGCCTTTAAGTTTTGCTGTCCTTAGTGAATAAACCCAGTTCATTGCCAAGAATTGTCTTCGTCAGCACCAGTACAGTATTTTACGCTGGATATTCTCAGGGAATGCTAAAGCAACGCTTATATCTTGCCACCATGAGCACCAATTGAGCAAGAGATCTTTATCCTAAAGATGAGGAGCAGTGTTAAGGGAGTCCTGCTCGGGACTCTGTTTTGCTTTTTGTTCCCCGGCAGACTGCAGCGCTCTGGGTAGGGCAGCAGAAGTGTAGGGCTAACACACAGCTCCTTGTTCTTGACATACGGGAAAAAGAAACACAGAGTAATCATCAGATAGAGAAGATAAGGTCTTATTTTCTAAACCAGAAATAGGCATTCACCGAATGGAGGCACGATCCATTCTGTTGTTTCTTTTGGAAATGGACCCTTAAAATAAAGTGAATGCATCCCTTCTTACTGTCAAGGGCTCCCAGCAGACAGGTTGTAATAAAATATAAAATCGAGTTTTTACCCCACAAGTACAATTATTTGCCTCTCCCACTGCCTTCCCAGCTTGCTGGCGATACTGTTTAAAATTGCTTCCCAGATATTTCTGCTGTTTGGTTGGATTAAGTTAAAAAATGTTCTTCAGAGGAGCAGAGCAGAATTCAGGGAGAGTTTCTAACCGTGGCGGACCCTTAAAGCCTCGCTGCCTACATCCCACTTGCAGGCACCAAGACCAGGCTGGGTGAAATCCTGTCTGGCTTAAGGCTTTTGAGTTTGGTTGGGGTTTTTTTTGGGTTTTTTTTTTTTGTTTTTTTAGGGATGTCTTATAGAATGGCAGATCATGCTAAAAATTTCCAAAGAAACAGAAGCAGGGAAAAGTATTGTCCATCCCACTTCACCCAAGACCTACACAGTTTGGTTTCAATGTTGTCTAAGTATCCCAAAGCCGTCTTCACTAACGAAATCCCTGGAGTTGGTATTAGAAGAAGGGCTATTCTGGTATCTTTTCAGTGGTGTCTGTTTTACTACAGTGATAGTCACCCATGTACTATGACATTTTTTTCCGTGAAAACTGCAAAGGTTGTAATTGCATAATCTTCATGGACTTGAAAATGGTTTAAGGTCTGGCCTTCTCTGGCCATATATGATAGAGAGCAAGAAAAGAGAATGACTTTTTTTATATATAATGCCTTTGGAAAGTATTAGTAGATAATATAGAGGTGAAAACTGAATTAAAGGCATCAGTTCTGAATCCCTGAGCCTTTTGAGGTTTAAAATGAGATTACTAACATTGCTTTAATGAATATTTCTCCTTCCTCACTCCTTTTTTTTGAGGGAGCTGGGGCTAAAAGGGAGGGAGGTGGGGGGATTGAGTATTACAGAAAAGGGGTGGCAATTAGATGATAAGAGTCGGCAGTGCGGAGGGCGTCTTGTTACTGCTCATTTCGGAGGTGCCAAAGCTATGTGGGACATCGTCATTATTATGGCTTAAAGTTGGCTAAGGTCACCCCGGTTCATCTGTTTTATACATTGGTAGCCTTCTACTTATTACTTGCCAAACAAACCTTTTTATTTTTGCACACGTTTATGTTGATTTTGTGGTTTCTGAAACTGGATTCTGTCTCCTACGGGCCTGAGTTTCCACGGCAACTATGGACCTTATCTGCTGCTGCTGTTTGGCAGACAGACAACAAGGCCTTTCAGTTTACTTCTCCGATTTTTTTTAATATTATTTTCTTTAAAAACCTTTTTCTTCTTCATCATGTTCCTTTTTTTTTTCTTCCCTTTTTATTATTTTTACTTTTCCCAACCCCTGTCATTTAAAAATCACATAATTAATTGAGCACATCCTGTGCCACACGGGGCTGCCACGACTTTGAAGTCCCAATAGATCATTTTATAGAGCCATGGGTACCATTTTTTCCAGCGCAGCACCAGGCGCCAGTGTGAGGGCTTGTGGAATTTAGCATATCCTACTCCAGGTATGATAAAGAAACCTTGGCACCTTCTGTTTGTTTTTACTAATTTCCTTTCCAAACTGCCTTTTCAATATAGAGGAAAGACCTCAGGACTTAAAGTTTGTTATTTTCTCTCCAAAGTTAGTCCCTGTTCCCCCTGCCTCCTCCCTCCCCTTCCTTTAAACCAGACTGAACTGCTTCTTCGCTTGGTGGTAAGTTTTCTTTTTTTCTTTTCTTTTCTTCAGGAAAGTGTGGTCTGATTTAGCATCATGTAGCTTGGAGCTGTTACTGATCCTATAGCAGCAGCAAAACCAGCCGAGGGAAAAAGACCCTGACAGGCTCTATTAACCCTTAAAAACAATAAATGATCTCATCACCTTCTCAAATACAGAAGAAGAAATAATAATACAATAATTTACTTCAGTGAAGGAACAAGTCTTTTGGGGATTGATACTGAAATCTACCCCAGAAGACACTGTTGCTGGCATTAATGAAGAAGGGCTGCTTTCCCGCTAAGCTGAAAATAAACTGCAATGTCTCTCAGCATTAAAAAAGGAGAACATGCCTACATAGACATAGCTGGACATATATATACACATAGGTATATATGTGAAGAAGAGAGAGAGGAAGACAGAAGATGAGTGGAAACATGCTAAATCAGCTAAATCGGGTGAAAAATAGTTGAGCCTCCTAAGACAAGGAAGCTTTGCAGTGGCATCGCTATGCATCCTGCATTTGAAGCAAAGGGCTGTAAAATCCCCTAAAATCTCTTTAAAACAGAGTCAGGAACTTCTGGAGGTGGGTTTTAAACTGCTAGTTGTCATGTATTTTTACCATATTTTTAAAAGACATGGTCACTTGGGGTGGTTTTGTAGCAAGGAGAGAATTCAGAATTAATCCCTGCAGAATTATCATCTTCTCTCTAGAAGGATGGGTATTCTGCCTCACAGAAAATAATAGAAAATGAGATCTTTTGTACATACATTTCAAGCCAGCTTCTGGCATCTGGTGGGAAATCACATTTCTGCCTATGAAGTCTGTAAGATGATTTAAAAATCCTGTAGAAAAAAAATCTTATTCTCCATGAAATTTTGAACAGTTTTAAAATGATTTCTGGGCACAATTATGTTTCATTTTTATAGAGCTACATGTATTTCACGGCTACTCGGGGTCTTATTCAAAATCCCATGTTGTAAATGAAAAGATTTCCATTGATTCTGATGGGATTTGGATTAAACAGTTAGGAAACCTTCTGTGAGACTAAAAATGGGAAACAATTCATTACGAAATCCCAGAGGTTCATTTTAAAAGCCTATATAGCAGATATTGTCCTCTCTTAAAGTCTGTGGGACAAACCCCAGTATATTCAGTTGTCTTGTGCCTGCAGATTCCTACATGTCTGTTCATTTTGATCTAGATAAAAAGGCAGGCAAAAGCTAATTACTGTCTCTGCCTATATTCAAATGCTTTTCAAAATTATGTCCATAGGAAAATGGGCTAACTGAACAGGACTGTAATTAATATTGGATATCTCCAGCCATTCACAGTCCTCTTAAAAACAACTGTTTTTTATAGTGAATATTCTACGATGCCATTGAAATATTTTTATCAATTACTGTGTCATACTGGGTATTTTAGATGTGTTTTTACTGTTGCTTATACGCGTTTTCTGCCCGTTTTCTGCCTTCCTCCTTCTTTTCTCCCTTTTGTTTGCTCTGCCCTTCTGGAAAACTCACACATTCACTATAACTGAAGAACATCATGAACTTTATAATGCCCCAAATCTGAATCCTATCTCATTTTGTATATACATACAATTATTGCCCTAATTCTCTGCACCATTTGTATTTTTCTAATTGCTAAAATCCTGGTTACAGGAGTAGAAACATTATTCATTAAGCAGAGCTGTGCCACTGTGTGTGTGTGCAAGCTACAGGTGCTAGAGCAGAACAAACTACAACTCAGAGTAGAGCAAACCAATGTTCGGTATTAGAGGTTTCCTCCAAAGAAGCCACACAAAGCGTTGTGTGAAGTTGGCATTGCAGCCTATGATTTTGGGACACATTTTTAAGGAAGACTAGGGTTTTACCCCAGCATGTGGTCAACATTCCCACCTCCCTTCAGCTCACAGCTGATCTGCAGAATCTGGGTTCCTGACCCGGCCAAGGAATCGTTATATTCCACTAGATATTACAGGTGTAAAAAGCGTTGGAAATCTTTCATTTGGGACTAAAGGCACCAGGCAATTGGAAAACAATAACATCATCGTTACTGAGTTATTGTAATGCTGTTCCTGTACACAAGGCTGTGTAAGAAGAATTAGGATTTTTTTATACATTATGTACATAATGTACATTTACGTACATTAATGCAAGCAGGCAAAAAGTTATCAGTTACTTGAGCTGTGCAAGCAAGAGGTTTTCTGGTTAGCTGGCTGACCCAAAGAACACATTGAGCAAAATGTTTGCCTCCAGTTAACTTTAAAATGACAACAATAATTCCAGTTTCATTTTGAAAATGCTTTTTAATCTTTTTCTTTCCCAGTTGAATATAGGACTCTTCGGAAAGAAAGAATTGTGAATATTGAAGCATTTCTGTGTCAAAAACATTGCAATGACCCATGTTGATAGTCTTGATTTTTCTTCTCATTTGTATTGGTTAGAACTGTGATGGAATGCAAGATTTGCAAACAGCTCGCATTGGCTGAAAACTACAATAGCTGGCAAATAAAGCATGCAAGAAATTTCACCTTCCCCTCCTTGTGAACAAGGGTCTGCAGGCCAGATCCTAAACTAGGGGCTCTGTAGAAATTTTGCCACTGATTTAACAGAGAGAGTGCTCCAAGAATTAATACTGAAGGAAGCATATTGAAGGAAGGTTCAGACTTGGAGAGCACCTATCTTCAGCGTCTACATTTATAGACAGTAGACTGATTGGTCAGTCAATTAGTCTCTGGAATTTTGTGGACTCCAGGCATGTCAGCTCAAGATATATGAACTTATCAATTTCAGTAATAAAACTCCATAAATCTGTCCTAGATTTGGACTTATAGCAAAATCTGAAAGTTGGCAAATTTCAAATCATTTGGGGTGACATTACAAGCAATTACCCACCAGCTACCTACCATGGTCTTAACAGGACAGAATGTGAAAATTAAATCTGTATATGCATGCGTAAGTAGTGAGCTAGTTGAAATAGCCATTGGGGTTTTATGATAATTTCTTTAACTATAGAACTTGTATAGTGCAAACCTACACGTTTTTTCCCCGCAAGATGCAAAGCAGACAATGACATTTCAGAAAGTGTACGAGACTGGTTTTGTTTAACTTTGGTCTTCTCAATTTACTCTCACTGCCACTGCCCTCTGGATATTTTTATGGAAGTAAAAGAACATGCTCGTTTTATGTATTAGAGTTATGCATATGGGTGACTCATTTGGCAATATTAATAAGAAGTAGATTGAGTTTTATTTTGAAATGTCCTCCAAAATTATTTAGGTGAAAGAGAAAAATAGTCAAATTGCAGAACGAGGCTGTTTACTACATCGGGAGGGTTTTACCTTTCATACGGCGTTTCTAATTTTGCAGAATAACAAGGTTTAAAAAAAAAAAAAAAGAAAATACATGGTATAAGTTGCAAACAGAACTTGCCCAAGGGAAAGCCAGGGTGAGGATATTCTTGTTACAGAGCTGTAGGTGCAGTTCATACTTGGAAGGACTATGAACTCTTCAGTTTAAGACACGTTTTGTTTCAGGGTGAGAATACTGTATCATGCTCTAAGGCATGGCTCTTTCCTCTGAGCTGCCTGGCTCCTTTCTCCATTGGCTGTAGAGGGATCCTGCAGCTATAGAGGAGTTGCCTAACTTTTACAGGGAAAAAATGGAGTCAGAAGCAGCCCATCTCTCATGTGTTTCTTTCTTCCATGTAATAACACCATTCTAAAAATAATGGGGGAGTGGGAGGAAAGACACCAATAGTATTTACAAATGGGGGCCAAACACAATGAATAGTTTCTAGCAAAAAACCCCTCCAAAATCTACCAGCTTCGCCCTCCACTTTTTCAGTTCATCCACTGAATTAAAAAAACTCATCATTTCACCAGGCCTAGCAGGTAATTTTAACAGGCAAGTGAAGGACACTGCCCTGATGAAAGCTATATACAAGACAACATATGAAAATGTGCCTTAGTCTGAATTCCAGCACATTCTCTGAATGGTGCCTCTTAGGTTAGAGCTATGTTACACCTTTCGCTAACATTGCCTCTCTACAGCAACACACCATCCCATTTTACTCCAGTAGAGCATCCATCCTTAATTTTCCCCATTTTCCGTGGCTGTGTAAAATAGCAATGTGAGTAATTGTTGCTATTTATTAGCTCCTGCCTCGAACCAGTCTATACATTCACAAATAAGTCCCTAATAATTAAATTCTTCAGGTTTTGATCTTGCTCACAGGAGCAGAGTAATTTTCATTCCCTTATGGATTAGATTATCCTGAAAGGTTATGATTCAAGCCTTCCCTTTTTCTCTGATATGATTCTTCCAGACCTTGGGACTGATAGGGCCCTGCACAGCACCAGGTCTATGTTTTCTCTGTAAATACAGCCTACAAAATTTCAACAAGTCAGCCCTTGTGTGCCACACCGAGAGATTGATGACAAACCACATTATTTTTCCCCTCCATATAACTGCCCACAATTACAACGGTACTCTCTCAAAACACTGGTTTGTTTTTGTCCAAGGAGGAAAGAGCGCAAGCACGGTCTGATATCTCGGTGTAGAGCTGGCGGCAACACTGAGCAGCATTATTTGTGGAAAATACCCTTTTCTTCCCTCTTTTTTCCTATCCGTGATAAAATATTGGATCTGATTCTGCCACATGTGCTTCTGCAAAGCCAGTAACTCATCAGCAAAGGTTATCTCAATACAAGCTAACGAGAGGAGGGGATCAAGACTTTGCAAGTCATGTTCAGTTCTCTGGCCTGCTCCTGTGATGGTGAGGTCGCACCTAAACCAAGGCAGCTGGTGAAATTAGGATTATTTTCTGTTTCCTGTAGATTAGGTTTGTAACATGGCTTTGTTTTTTAACCAAATACCCATATTTTCTGTTACTCTTGTGTTTGAAGACAACTGACCTGGCGTGATGATGCAATTCTGATCGCTTGTAGCATGCTGCTAATATACAAATCCACAAAGCTGGAAAATGGCAGGACCAAGCAATTTGCAAAAATAAATAAAAAAGTAAATAAGAGGCTCTGTCTCCTGAAAGACAGACATTTGCCTGGAGAAGTGAGACTATGTTGTTATAGTCATCCCTTCATCCCTTCTGAACCTAATATCCAATTCCCTTATTTTTGTACTGACATTCCTCCTGCATTTAGGCTGTATCTCTTTAGACATAATAAGACAGTAGCACTGGGAAAACACTGATTGTTGGGTGCTCTGATGATATTTCCAGAAATACTGCTGTCCTCCGGATAACTGAATTCCCAGACTCAATTGCAAACTTCTGAGCAAAGGCAGCACCTGAAAAGCAAGTCGTCTTACTTTCAAGTGAAAAATGCTTAGAGCATCAAACATATGTCAAAATCACTAATTTGTCATGAAGCTGCTACAGGCTCATATCATCAATCATCTTGACACACTGTACTTGAAACGGTGCTGAAAAGATACAAGTCATTTACTCAAAAATGTTTTCTTTATCTGTGTGCACCCTTAAAAACTTCCATAAGAGCACTGAAATCTTTGCGCTCCCTATTCATTGTTTACAAGATATGTTTAACTTTTGTAGTTTGTATATGAAATGAGAATGACTGAGTCTTTCTTCATTCAGTGGCACTTTTATTCAAAACATGGATGTGCAGCACGTTTCTGAGCGATAAAGAACCTACTTGTGTTAACTTTCCCCCTTTAAACTTCAAATATTTTCTGCTAATTCCAGTCTTTTGTTGGTTTTCTGTTTATTTATTTTAGATTTCTAGCTAAATTGTGGCATTCCAAGAGGCACAGATCGTTCAGAGTACTGTAGATAAGAAATAAATGACTGAATTCTTCAACTGTGACACATATATTACCAATATTTCACCATGTCTGGAAAAAATTGAGATTCCAATGAGACAAATTTAATCAATCCAATTTTTAGGGACCACATATACAATTTCTACAGTTTCTCATCCCTGTACAAAATTTTTATGTGCATCAATCTCATAGGCATACTGTACCTCAAAGTTTCTCAACAACTTCTGTGAGACTATTGTGGCTTCTAAAGCTTATGCAGCTCTAGAAGAGATACACAAGTTTCTAAAAGAACAGTCTAGAACTCCTCTGAAATTGTAAACTCTCTCTACATTGGTTGTTTGAAGCTAAATAGTTCTGAAATCTTAATCCTTCCTTGAAATTTCAGGCCCAAGATAATAAAAATCTGGAAAATGAAATAACGTCTTGACATTTCAGTCACAGATGAACTAAAATACAGACTTCCAAATTCTGTGTGATTTTCTTGAATCTCAAAGCAAATTGGAGAGTAAGACCTTATAATTTATATGCAAATGTTCATGCCCAAAATTTAAGAAAATTTTAATTCTAGAGAAATACTAAAAATCCAGCATTTGGTTCTAGAAGCACAATAAATGTCATCAGCAACTCAACTTACATGCAAATTAAATTTTGCACAGTTTCTTGTGCAGGGGAATGGGAAGCATTTTAGAGAAGGTTTGGCAGTGAAGCAGGATAAAGCCTGTTGGGCCGATGCCTCAAGTAGCTCTGAAAATCCCACCAGTTTTCCACGCAGTTTCTGACACTGACACCTCTGTGGAAAGTCTGCGCAGCCTAATCCTGGGAGCTACAGCCCTGCTCTTCAGCTGTGTTGGAAATGAATTCAGAATGAAGTTAACAGAACTGGAATTCCGCTGTAGTGAACTCAGAAATCCTTCTGCATTTGTAGCAAATATGTATACATTTAATTTGATTTTTTTTTTTGGTTTGCTGGTTCAACAACTAGTCAATTCAGAATGTCCTGATCAGTAAGACCATCTGTAGGCAGTTTGGGAGTCTTTTGCAAAGATGACAGGTCTCAAGCTGTGGCCTTGCAGGAGTGCTGAGTTGGGATACTGAGGTGAAAATGAGGGGAAGAGCCTACATTGTATTTCTTCCCCTTAAAAAAAAAAAAAGAAAGAAAAAAGA
>NW_008824373.1:6847959-6850713 GCF_000699105.1 Pygoscelis adeliae | reverse complement strand
ACATAAGATCCCTAGAACACTGTTTATTTTTAGAAGTCAAAAGACAACAGCAAGATAGTTACTTGTAAAGAGATTAATAAAATTTAACTTAGAGATATAGGATTTATTCTTTTTAATGTTTTCTGCTTGTCATAAGTAAAGTTCATATTGATCAAATTAATGGTGTGTGATTTTCTCATACGTTTGTGTGGGAAGTGGTTTTCCTGTCCTGCATTTATTAAGATTCAGTTATGGTTTGTTTTTTTCCCCTTCTGAATCTGGATGATACATAAAGGTCTAGCTTCCTTCTCAGCTGCCTTTCTTACTAATATAAATACTATTTATACACAAATATTTTCTTTTTATTTCAGTTTCTTTATTTTTATTTTCTTATTTTATTATCTTTACACTTGCAAAACAAAAAAAAAATTAGAAATCACATATGTCATTCAAACAGTTGGGTAAAAAGGGCAATGAAATAATGTTTTAATGATATCAAATTTCTTTTTAAGCAAAAATCCTTTTTGTAATCAATTGTGGTTTAGACAGATCCATCCTTGGTGAGGAAATCAAAGGGTTTTTTCTGTTTTCTTTTCCAGAAAATTTCCCAATTGCTCTATTTATGAATTTGTATTTCTGCATATGCTAGCAATGAACTTTCAGAACAAATCCCAAAATTACATCATAGTTGTCTCATTTCTTGTTTGGTTTTTAAATTAATAAACATTGTGGGGTTTTAGCTTGTACCTTGAAAAAATGAATCCTTTTTTTTTGAGCTTCATTATCTTTTTTTACATGAACAGCACAGTGAAAAGAGTTTGTGAACTTGATGTTGGCCTTCAAGAAGTACTTCGTTTGTACTATTTGAAACTGTAAACTAAATTATTTTGGAGAAGATTTAAAATGGGTATCATCTACATATAAATTGGTTTTAGAACCAAAGGGGGCCTGCAGTCGGTATATATTATAAGATTCTATCACATTGTCTAATGGATTAGATTTTATTAAGTACTATAAAACAGCATGAGATGTTCTCAGTAGAAAGCAAATTGAACTGAAACAGATAATTAATTACTGCAACTCTTATTTTTTCAACACAGTGTAGACACAAATGCATTTGTTATACGTGTGTATATTGCATATTGCATCATAAACCTGTCAGCATAAATTTTTGCATACCTAAAACAATCAATATGCTTTTCATTCAAGGTTTTAACATTTTTGAAACACAATATCTGTTTTGCATACACAGAATCACTTTGCCCTGTTGGAACTGATGATCTTCTTAACAATTTCCATCTTAAAATGCTTTTCTATAGTCAATAAAACTGTCACAGATATATACCCAATAGAGTCCTCAAATACCATCTAACTAGATCCTAGTGAAGAATGTCCAATATACAGAAAAATGGTGTTACTAAACCCAGCCAAAATTGTATGCTGAGAATCCTTGGGGAAGGATCCTTGAGAATTAATCTTCTTGATATTCAATAGAATAATCAATCTTATTCTATTGATATCAAGAAGAACTGTTGTAAAGTCCCTTATCTAGCAAAGTTTTGGTTTAAAAGTCTTTGGAAAGAAGATTCCTATATTCTACTTAATACTAATCCTGAAAAACAAGTCTGAAACATGGAAGATAGCTAACTTGTAACTAAAATTGTTTATTACCTTTCATTACTTGGATGGCTTCAGAAAAAAAAAATAAAATTGATTTTGTGAAAGGACTTTCTAATGAGATCCCAAGCTATTGAAAAGTTCAGCGCTTCAGATGAGAGATTCTTACAACTTTGAAATAGGGCATGTTCTACTATGGAGAGGGCACAGACTTCTTTCTGAGGTAGAATGTGGGTACAAAATAGCAGTCAGGTAACTGTCCAAAGTCACATCTACTCCAGAAATGACTGGAGAGAAAACAAATAGAAAGACTGTTGTATTAAGACTGTCATACCAGTAACAGGGATCTTCTTTTTTTTCCCCTCCAGAAACAAGTTATAGATAAGAATACAAAAATGTTGTTTTGCATTGCAACTCTTTAAACACAATGTAATTATACAACCCTTGCAAACTAAATTTATACTGGTCAAAAGGTTACAATATATATATTCTGCAGTCATGCGTATAGTTTCCTAAGGCAACTGCAAATTAATTAATTAATGTATTCAAACCATATATAAGGCAACAGTTTTCCACATGCCTTATTTAAACCAATTCCTTTCTGTACCAGCTTATGTGCATAACGTCCCCTTCTGTATTCATTTTGTTGAATTTTAACCTTCTCAAATATCACAAGTTATTTAAAGATCTCAAAGGAAAATGACTGGTTTTAAACAAGTAGTGCAAGCAATACATTGAATGGAACTCCATCCAATGGAGCAGTATCTCCCCATCACTTGTAGCCGTCTATCTGTGGGGCTTTTCACAAGACTTATTTTATAAATACCAATATCTTGTTGTCTTCTGTCTTATTTGGAAAACTGTATTCACACACTGCTACAGGCTTAGTTCAAGGTACTTTGCTTCCCGACTTAGCCTGTCATGTTTGTATATTTTATAAATTGCATTCCTAGTACTGCGCAGTACTAGTACTGTACTACAGCTACAATCCGCTGCTGCTCAGTTCAGATTTTTCGCAGTCTTTGCTATGAAAGTTCCCTGTGGAATTAGGAATAAGTGATGGAAACAAATTTTGGTTATGGAAGATTGTTTTCTTTCCTTCCAAAAAGAGAGAGCAGAATAGAATCAGGTTTTCCAACTTGGGGGGCGGGGAGGAGG
>NW_008824373.1:6839861-6847942 GCF_000699105.1 Pygoscelis adeliae | reverse complement strand
AAGAGACAGTGTCTTTGGATAAGGTTGTTCTAAAACCTGCATTTCAGATGCATTTCAAGTCTTTTGTTTCACAACTTCTTGACTGGATTTAGTCATGCAACATATTCACAGAACAAATTTGTTATATATGTGAGAGAGGAGTACAAAAGTACATAATAGAAATTTTAAACTAAATCTTTTTATACAGCATTTTTGAATGGGAAAAGGTACAGTCTAAAATACGTATTTAATGTGACCATATATTTAAACTTATGACCAAGTAGAAAACATGGAAACTGAAAAGGACAAGTAGAATGCCTGCTTCTTATAAAGTACAGTGAAAGACGTAAATAATAATAATAATAATAACAACAACAATAATAATAATAGTAATAATAACAACTGGAGCAGCATAAAATTTGCCTTCAGAATCCTTCCAGTCTTGGCAAGCAAGGCACTTATGGTTGTTTTCTCCACAGATTTAGCTTAAAAGTACAAAGTTTGTTCAAACTGACTCTATTTCTATGAGAAAGGTGGAAGTCTTGCTCAGTCTCTGCCATTTGACCCACAAAATACCTTTCCTGATATGAAAACTGGAGAGCCTAATGAGAGCTATAGTGTCTTAGAAACACGCTTGTTGTACTACAGCTGCAAGAACAAAGATTTATATTGTTAAACAGAAGAAAGATAAAGAAGAAAGGAAGAAGAAACTGATTTGTTTTTTTACCCTCCTGCCTGGCCAGTGGGACTGTGAATACCTCAGCTCTGACCTCAGTCTTTCTTGGGTCTGTCCACCTCACTGAGTGTCAGAATTAGTTTTATTTTGCCAAAGGTGGCAGGGAGACACGATGAGTAACTGAACAATTCAGCTTAGCCATGAACATAAACTGTTCCAGAAACATCTGGGCCTAGGAAGGGGATACTTTTTAGTCTTTTAGATAAAAAATACAAAATTACAAACCCTACATGCAAATTCTTTAACATTTAGGATTGTGTTAACTGGGCATTTGCCTTAAGTCCAGTAGTTAAGTTCAGCATAATTAAGAGATTTCTTGTGGGTTCTTTCTCTTCCTTATGTGCAGGTTTTTAAATCAGTTTCAGTTGCAAATGAACTGGCATGAACTACTACAGTTAAGATGAACTACTGCAGCTAGGATTCCTTACCTCTTTGTTCCCCTTTCCCTTTGCGTGATCTGTTCCTTACCATTTCTATACTCCATTAGCAAAAGAAAAAAATAAAGCATTCCACTAAATCCAGCTGTTATACCTGAAATACCACAGAAAGAAAATCTTAAACATGGGTAAATGATTTTCCATTCGCTGTAAAAGAAATTGTCCTCTGACAGGCTTAGATCTTCCTTCCTCAGGCAAGGTCTCTTCTTATTGGAATAATGTGTATTGTTGACATTCCGATAAAGACTGACAGATGTGGGTTTGCCATATATCAACTTTGAATGTCACCTCATTTCCACAGTGATAATTGAAGTCACTTATTTGGATAGAAAATTCTCAGTGGATCATACTTTTTATGTTGTAACAAAATTAGCTGGACTTCAAATAAAAACACTTTCCTTGTTATCTTCCAAAACAAAAAGATTTTTCTTGTCTGTAAAAACTGTTACATGTCTTTGAATAACACATGTTATCTCAGCAAAGCTTTATTATCTTTTTTCTCTAAACTTCAGCAAAGTCAGGAGGTGGTTAACATTCTTTGAGTCAAATCTGTTCACGACACATTCCTTATACGTCTTGCTATAAAATAGTAGCTGCATTTATGAGTAACATAAAGTTTTATGTCAACACCTTAAACATAGCATTATAGTGAAAAACGATGTTTCATATTTTTCTGCAATAGACTTCTTTTATTTGTACTGTGTTAGAAAGTATGTATATATATATATAAACATACACACAAACAAAAAATATGCAGGGACAATAATAAAAGGAAATACAATGAGAAAAAATTGCATGGAAGCTTATTAATATATTTTAAAATTAATAAAAAGGTGGTGCAAGTGTAAGTTAAAATGTGGAGAAAGAAACTAATTTTCACTGGATGTCCATGATACCATGATCTATTCTATAGCTCTAAGAGGCCCTCATCCTGGGTTAACACTGAGTTGTGAAGGGTGCTCTAAATTAATCAAATAAGGACTCTCCTATAAGAATTGATCTACAGCAGTTGGAAGCAGTTTATAATGTTTTCTCATGTAAACTAGGAAGCATTTAAGAATAAATTTCAGAGTCATAAGTAAACCAGCTCTATAGAAGATGTATCTCTCTTGTTCTAAAATTCTTTAAAATATTGGTAGGTTAGAACTCTGACTTCTATGGTAAATTATACCTGGGTGCCTAGCTAATTAACCTCTCTTTACCATGACCTGTGCTTTCTCAAATTGCAAAAAGCTTGGAACTATTTACTGTTTTAAATTATTCATAGATGCCTTTAGTGAATAGTTCTTAATTTGCACATTGTTTGGAATAATGAATTGCTAATATGGAAATGCTGAAATTCTCCACTTCGTGTACTTGGGGCTTCAGCCCTTTTTGATTTTCAGTGAAAGAAAAGATGGTAGTTCCACATCAGTTCAATTTTCTGCTGCTTTTTCAATGGTCTCCCTTTAGCTAAATTATAATTTTGTTTTCGGAGAAGAGATGTTGAAACTAGGAATACAGTCCCAGTTAACTTGGTTCTTATGGAACATGTAATCTGCATGAATTATATATCATGTTCATGGTACTCTGTGAGACAGTTAGTTTTCCCCTAAGCACAGAGCAAACTCAGGGTGAGCTTGTTAGGATTTCATTATTGGAGATATTACAAACAAACCAAATGACTTTACTATTCCAGTGCTTTTCAGAAAATCTACTGCTGTGTACAGGGAAAGTATATTATATCTATAATAGTAAACAATATAGAAAAGAGGCTCTTCACTGGTGCTCATGCCAACTGGCAGAGTCTGGATGTGACTACAGGATTAAACTGTCCCAGTCTCTGAAATGAGACAACTGCAATCAACCTTTTAGGAATGCTCCCTGACCTGCACTAACTCCCCAAATTTGCCCATCATTTGTATGGGAGGGTGCCAGCTGGCATTGCCCAAAAGCATGCCAGATTTCTATCGCTACGTCTGCAACAAAAGTTTAGCAGTACAGCCAGCTGAGCAGCGGTGCCCAGCCCCCCAACACTGCTTAGGGCACTGCTCTAGACATAACCGCAGGCATTTGCCCAAACAGATAAAGCTGCACTGTGTAAAATGCCACGTGAAAGGGATCAGAGCTTAGGACAGCTGTGAGAGCATGAATCACAAGGCACAATTTCAGGGACTTTGGCAGGGTGCAATCCTACTTGCTTTTAGAAGTGTGATTATATTCCATCTGAAACCAGTTGATGCAAGAAACGTGTCTTAGCATTTTCCTTGTTTCATTTCAGTTAAATCATCAATTGAGATGCACTGATTTCTTCTTTCTTATTTGATTTTTAAAACTTTATTACTGCTTTGTTTTTATCTTCTTTTAACCTTTCTTACTGTTTTTTCTCCCCTTTTGCTGCATGCCAATATTGACCAATCATTAATATAAATTAGCCATTTATAGCACTGTGCCTTTCATTCAAGCATGTGTTTAACAGAAAAAAATCTCTTTTTAAACAGTTAGCTAAACAGATGACCATGTGAGCCCTTGCAGGTTTTACTCAAAAAAGAATTCCCTTTCCCCTGAAAAACTGAAAAGCAAGCATCTTACTTATGATAGCAAACTCTGAAATATAAGGAAATTATAACAACTGTAAACCTCATGAAGTTATTTTCTGAAATGTTATTGTAAAAAAACAAGGATAGTACAGTTAAGTATTAAATAGAGTATAATAAAATGAGAACTAACTTTTTCTTCATGCTTCCATACATACCTGATAGTCAACAAATAAAATGGGATTTTTTTTCTTTTTCTTTGCAAGTAATATTTATGACTGACATGATAACAGAAATCCATTATAAAGTTTTAGGTCATTTTATCCTTTAGAGATAATCTCTGAATTAAAACAGTGTAAGAATGCATTTCTCAAATCCAAGAAGGTATTTTATCCTCACATAAGAAATTTCATTAGGAATGACATGTGAATGAAATTACAAGATTAAATGATGCTGTTCTCATAACCCACAGATCTACAGATTTTTAAAATAATGCAAAAACTGTAATTCTACATTAAGGTTATATCCTCAGAAAAAAAGAACAACCCATGCCATAAGTTTCCATACAAGTAAGAGCTTTAACAATAGCATATGATATGGCTTTTATAATGTTATAACTTGAGATAAACTTTCAGATAAAAATCTTGTCCAAACATTTGTTAGACTTAATTTCTTGTGTGTTGCAAGAAAGATTTTTTGTTTTCTCATGTTCTACTTTTGTTGGTTAATATCAAGCAGGAAATGCACTTGAATTGTTGCACGTGGGAAGTAAATTTGTTGTGTGAAATTTTGCTTTACTAAATTGTGTCAGGCCACTGGGATTCAAAGGATATCAAGTGAAGTTCAAATTGCTACAGGTGCTTTCTAGGGCAACATCGATATCGGGATGAAATTGTGTAGCTCTGTGGTAATGGAATTTGCTGCAGTATCTCCCCTTGTGGCAATAATATGTTCCAATTATTATTCCATGTTTAATCTGCAAGAAAATAATTAAAAAAACAAACTCAAAAAAGCCCACACAACATAACCAAGCTGTATACTAATGCTGAGAGTTGAATAATGCAGTCTTGGCCTTCTGAGACCTAAAGAGACAGGAAAACTTGGATTACTATTGTCTTTGTGATATTCTTCCTGCATTGGATTTAACATGACTAGGAATTCACTTGGTTGTAACTCATGAATTTGATGACTCTTGAATCTAGTAATGATGATTTAAATCACATTGTAAAAGATTTTTTTTCTGACCATTTTAGGCTGTTTCTTCTCTCTTTCTACATACATAGAGAAAATTATGTTCCCTTTCTGGCTGAATTTTTATCTTTATTCTGTCAACACATCAAATAAATTTTAAAATTATATTTTGCACTTAACATTTCCAATAAAACTGTGTAAATAACAGTTTTTCTCTTTGTAGGCAATTACAAAAAAGCTGAAAAGCCATTGAATTAAACAAATTGCTTAGCTTCATATTTGAGCTATGTTTTTTTTAGCCCGATTAAAGAAAGAATTCAAAATGAAAAATTAGTATTTTGACTTGCTAAATTTCCTTTCACATAAATAATCAAGTGATACAGATTAATGAAGGATGTGTTTTGGCAACAGATATCATGATTTTTTGCCCCATTATACGCATAGCTGTAATTAGCATAAACAAAACTTGAAAATATGTAACCAATTAGAATTTTATTTCAATATTCAAGTGAATGAATGTAATTCTCTAATTTAATCTCAACATATTGACTTTGACATTTAATTTAGTAATTAGTTATAAAATTATATTAAATCCATATTGGTGGAGAATTTGTGGGAGTTTTGAACAACCCTAAGTATTCTATAATTTGTTTCAAAGGAGGAGGTAAGGAGTGATTGGCATTTTATATGTATTTATTACAATATATTATAGTCTTTAGATCAGCAGAACCAATACCACATTCAACATTAGCAGTCACACTTAAAGTTAAGCATATCTTATTTGAGGTTCACTAGTTGTCAAATCCAGCTGGAAAGAATGATAATAACCATTCAGATGTTGTCTCACTGAGAATAATGCTGCTTTGACGAACTCTAATTGGCCATGTATATAGAGATGTTTGGAGGCAGTGTTTGAGAAATTAAAAAAAAAAAGTTAGAACTTCCCATAGACTGAGTTTCTTCTTGAACTCTTCACTCAAATGGACATGTGATAACAAAACGTGCCATTTACTAAAACATAGTACAGCATACTATTGGAATTGAGTACTGCTCTAATGGAGCCTATAGCTTCCATGACTCTTAGTGTTTCAGTTATGTAGATAAACTCCAGCAGAACAGTGGGACTTATAAATTCCTTGAGATCAGCAAGTTTTATAAACATATATTCCATCCTGGATTGTTTTCATGCTAATTATCAGTGCATGTAAAAGACACTCCAAGTTCTTCAGCTTTCTAAGAGCTAATAGGTGTTCCTTATAAACTCTATATCTATTATAGTCTATCTGGGTCAGTGTCATCAAAATATTGATCAACCCTAAAGGTTGATATTTCAAGCATCTCTGAGTGTTCATATAAATGTATCACTTGGACTATATTCTCTGACAGGAACTCTTTGGTCCAGAGTTAAATACTTTATAGGTTTTGTAGCACATATGAACAGTTGTTTGAGTTTCCTCTTTAATGTGTATTTCTTTTTCTCCTGGGAAACTCATTTGTATTCTACACTACTGTTGTAACTAGCATGTTGAGCTATGCTGCAATAGGTTGGGCCAGTTTGGTACAGCCAAATGTTAAAAACACAGCCAACTGCCAGACTAACTGTTAAAAGCATTTTCAGCCAACACATTCCTTACCCCTGCTGATTTTTCTCCCAGGGGCTGAGGAAATTTGGCTCAATGGGTAGCTCTTTTTACAGACATGAAAGACTGAACTGGACTTGTTCAGTCCCCACATTCAGAGATGGCCCATACCTTGTGGAAAGTGGGATCCAGCCACACTGTAATTTTATAAACCTCACTAAAATAAATCTTTGTTTGTTGTTCTACATAGTGCAGATATAAAAGAACATACAGCAACTAATGACACGCACCAAGTTTCCATAGATCTTTGTTTTTAAAAGCAATGTTCAGATGCAATACAGAATTCTTTTGCATTTGTGCACCTGTGTCTTAGTTCTCAGTAGGGATTTTGCTGGCTTTTTCCAAGCTTGTAGAAATGGGTACGTAGCAACATGGGCATGAGCACACATGAGATTCTTACAAGGTTCCTTACAAGTTAATAGACTTTTTTTTTTGCCATGTTTCCAACATATAACAACTAAATATCCTCATCTTACCAGTGTTATCCTGATAATGAACAACCTATATTTTTCTTTTTTTGTATGATATTTTTCCTTTAAAGTCTCTTGTGATATTAAAGTGCACATGCACCCACCTACATACTCAGGTAAGTACTCATTTGCTGCACTATTTTTGGTTGTGATTCCCACCAGCTAAAAAAGATAAAGGAGCAGCCACTGACCATGATACCTTCTTGGTTTTAGTTTGGTAATATATCTTGATTCAGTTTTGTAAAACTTGCTTGCTGTTTCATTTACCTGAGGTATTCCTGTCTCCCCCCTGACTTGTGAAAACCTTTTGAAGCAATGAAGTCCTGCTACACTCCTGTCTGGTTTTTACATCAGCTTCATTGAAAGTCTCTTGAGATCTTCATCTTACTCTTTTCTAGCTAAAAATGGGCTTTGAGGAATGTTTTGCTTCAGTTAGTTTTCAGTGAGAGGAAATGAAATGTGTTCTTCAAGATTTAATACAGACACTAACATAGGACTTCCCTCCCCTGCCTCCCCAAAGGAGTATCTCTTATGAGGAAAACTAATTTCCATTCCCATCATCTCTAGTGTTTTTGTTCAAAAAACTGTCTCTGTGTTGTTACTGTTTAGGAATCTCACAGTCCCTGGAGCTTTCTTAGTCAATCAATCCAGGTTTCAAACAATTCAGCTGATGCTCTGTGACTACTACTTACCACAAGATCTGTAAATACGTCCTACTTGTCTTGTGCTTCAAGATATTTGAAGCACCTGCCTGTTATTTTTTGTGGACTATAAGCAATTCGGAAAAAAGACAACGTTCCATTTTTTGTGTAATGTCCCATAGAATGGCTTGGAGTTTGTGCCTTACACAATTTAAATAAAAATTCAGGCATAAATAAGTGTTGTGGTTTAACCCGTCAGGCAGCTAAACACCACACATCCATTTGCTCACTCCCTCCACCCCCAGTGGGATGGGGGAGAGAATCGGGAAAAAAAAAGTAAAATTTGTGGGTCGAGATAAAGATAGTTTAATAGGACAGAAAAGGAAGGGAAAATAATAATAATAATAAATAATAATAATAATAATAATAATAATAATGATAAAAGAATATACAAAATAAGTGATGCACAGT
>NW_008824373.1:6831216-6837075 GCF_000699105.1 Pygoscelis adeliae | reverse complement strand
GCCCAGGGAAGTGGTTGAGTCACCATCCCTGGAAGTATTTAAAAGACGGGTAGATGAGGCACTTAGGGATATGGTTTAGTGGGCATGGTGGTGTTGCGTTGACGGTTGGACTCAATGATCTTAGAGGTCTTTTCCAACCTTAATGATTCTATGATTCTATATATAGCTTCCATCATGCAATTTTCTTAAATATATTATTGGTCAACAGAATAGCTTTATACTGGTACCAATTAACAGAATTGAGAATGTTTCCGTTCCCTGAGAACTTTTGTTATAGAATGAAATATACAGATTTTTGAAAACAAGCAGTTTGAAAATCTTGATTTTTATATTAAGTATTGGAGATATCAAAAAAACTTCTTCTTTTTTACAAAAACTTTCTGACTTTAAATGTTTAATTTTTTTCACTGTACAAAATTAAAAGGTAGCCTCTTTCATAAACAGATGGTTGGACTATAGTACACAACCGTTTTGCAAACTGTCCCGCTACACTAATCTGTTAAAATCTTCTTAGTCACTAAGTTTGTCAATAATAAGAATATTTTGGGGGTTCTTTTTTTTTTTAGGTATGGTTGTTTTTTTGGGTTTTTATTTCAGCCTGACAGTCACAGTTTATCTTTTTAATAAACACATTTTCTCTTTTGGAAAATTGACAAGGAATACATCCCTGGTAGCTAATGTCTGTTATCTTTTCAGTTTTACAGATGATAGATATTCTTCTAAATATCCTCATGGGTGATCTTTGCTGTCAGTGTCTACCTTGTGCTCATCTTCTAAATTTGGACATAGTTGATAGAACTTTCCAGGGTCTTGACTGGGATAAGTTTTTTCACTCACTTAGATAACAGTTCAACTTGTTTCTGAAAATATTGTGAAGGACGTGCTTTGTGTGATTGAGCTGTGAAAAAAATTATTCCCTAGGCTTATTCATTATTTTTGGGAAAGAAGGGGGAGATATAAAAGGGGAAAAATATCTCTTCAAACAGAGTGAAAGGATGTGTACTAGAACTTATTTTTCTTCTCAGATAAAGAGATGTTCTTTACAATTTTCATTAGTAGTTTTTGTCTCTAGTGAATACTTTTACAATACAATTAGTAATGTGAAATGATGGAGAAAACTTTGTTGTGTAACTTTAGTAGAAACTCAACTTTCAACAATATGCAACCCTTTTTCTATTAGTCTATTTCCATTTTAAAAACTGAAAGCATCTTGAAACTATCATTTCTGCTTGTGAGATGATTTCAAATGCAAAAACCCTAGCATTTCAGGCTTACATAAATGTTTATATTAGTAGTAGTTCAATTTTAAGGGAAAAAAGACTCAGTCACAGTTAGCAGATATTTATATTTTGCTAGAAAAGCTTTCTTGTAAAATGCAAAAGAAAATTTGATCTTTATAGAATGTGGAGAAAAGCCTAGAGATGTGGGTAAATTTGAAACTCCAAATTAAATTCCTTTACTTTAGTGGAGGTACATAAATTATGCTTCTATGACTAAAAGCTATATACAGATGTCAGAAGGATCCCTCTAGGCTGGTATTCTAGCTATAGTAAGAGACCTTGGATCCTGGACTTGAAAGAGCTATTCACTGAGAATAGTTCCTTTGAAGTCAATGTGTGGACGCAGACTCAGAAATGTTTCCTTTCTGGCATTATTCTGTTGGTGAGAATGTGAAAGCAGAACACAACTGAGATGGCAATGACCATATAGAGTCTGCATTTCTTGCAGCGTAAGAAGGGGGAACAGGAAAAAAACTTCACAAGATCAGAATTCATGAAGTAAGAGAACCAGTGGAGAAGTTTCCATGGAAAATACATGGGAAAAAAAGAGTTTAGGACAGTTGGGAGTTCTTTAAACAGCATCAAGGGCACAAACACAAACTATTTCAAACAGCATAAAGCTAGGATGGTCATGATAGATCAGTTGGGCTGTACTGTGAAATCCTGCAAAATGGAAAAGTACTGAAAATTTAAGCTGGAGAGATGAATAAGTGTAAAAGAATTGCATAAACTTTGTTAAGTCAAGTCATGTAATGAATGATGAGCAAAATATATTTAAAAAATCTAATGGCTTGGTAATATACAAATGGCTTCTTTACAAATATCTCTAGAAATGGCAGACAAGTTGACTTGCTGTTCAGCAGAAAAGGAAAACTGGTGCTGAGAAGACAGCATGTTTAATGTCTTTTTAATTCAGTCTTCACAAAACAAGTCAGCTGTGATTAGTTGTTTAGCAGTATCAAGGACAGAGTGGTAAAACAGGGAAATAGCAGTTTAGAGAGTGCCTAAATAAATTAGATGTTTTCAAATGAGTTGTGTCAGGTGAAATTCACACAGGAGTACCTAGAAAATAGATCCATTTTCTTTGGGAAACTATGGAGGATAGGAAAAGGTTCTAGACCAGAAATAAGAAGCATTGTGCCTATACTAGAAAGAAGTACATAAGGAATAGATGCAGTTGTTATCATTCAGTGAAATAATTTGCAAGCACTTAGACATCAAGAAAGAGATAATAACCAATACAGATTTTTCAGGAATAAATAAGATCAAAATATGTGTTATTATAATTTTCAATCTAAAATAAAGATTATCATAGAATCATAGAATCATAGAATTATTAAGGTTGGAAAAGACCTCTAAGATCATCAAGTCCAACCGTCAATACAACACCACCATGCCCACTAAACCATGTCCCTAAGCGCCTCATCTACACATCTTTTAAATACTTCCAGGGATGGTGACTCAATCACTTCCCTGGGCAGCCTGTTCCAATGTTTAACCACTCTTTCAGGAAAGAAACTTTTGCTCACATCCAATCTAAACCTCCCCTGGCGCAAATTGAGGCCATTTCCTCTTGTCCTATCCCTAGTTACTTGGGAGAAGAGACCAACACCCACCTCGCTACAACCTCTTTTCAGGTAGTTGTAGATCAAACCTTATAAACCCTTTGTTGATACATGCAAAGTAGCAGATGTCTCAGTAAGTGACTTAGGGAGATTAAACTGTTTCAGATGGGAGAAGAAGACTTGAAAATTTGTTTTTTTGGGCTGTAGTTATCAATTGTCAAACCAAAAAGATGTACTGAGTAGGATCCAGAGGTTCTTTTTAGGTCTGGTACTATTTGATATTTTCATCAGCAACTTGGATGAAAGAACGGAAAGTATGCTTGTTAACTTGCAGACAGTCCCACCTGGGATGTACCTCAAATGTGTTGGATATCAGAATTAAAATGTTAAATGATCTTGACAAATAGGAGACATGGTAAAAAATGTAGGCCACAGTCCAACAAGGTAAAATGAAAAATTCTGTGTTTAGGTCCAAATAATCAGCTACATAAATCCAAGATGAGAAATGGCTGGCCAGGTGCAATCCTGCAGAAAAGGGTTGTGATTAAAATGGACGAAAATGTGAACATCGACTGAGATTGTCATAAAGTTATAGGAAAGATTAACACCAAGCTGGGAAGTATAAGCAGGTTTGTAATGTGTGAAATCCTTCTGCTCTGTTAGGTACTGGTAAATCCTGCACAGAAATTCTGCATCGACTTTTGGGCACCATAATTTGAGAATTTGAACGAGTGGCAGATTCCAGAAAAGAGGACTTAAAATTATCAGATGTTTCGAAAAAATTATCCGTACAGAAATACTGACTAGCAAACATTATGCATGCAGAAATACTGAAGGAGCTAAAGATATCTGATGCAGAGGAGATCAGACATGGTCACAGACTTCACGTTTGGAAGAGGATTTAAAAAGAAAGTGCATTAGTTCTTCCCAATATCTAGAGATAAAAGAGGCATTTAATTTAGTTTTTGGAAAAAATACTTTTTTTTTTACTATCAACATGAAGTCTAAAATGAAAAATATATATATATATATTCACACCCTCTGTAAGTAAGACACCTCCACTTTTGAATCATTGCCTTTTATTGTCAATTGCCATAAGAAAGCTTTTACATAACTCCAGTGTCAAATAACCTTTTACTTTATTACCGTGAAGGCATAAGTCTTACTGTCAACGGAACACTTAAAAAAATATTCAGATACCACAAATGCACGTCTGAGGTTCTGCATTAGTAAGAACCTCTGCAAAACTTGTGGAAATGCTGAAGAATTCAAGAGCTGAATACTTGCCATTTTATTTTGGTGTCATTATAGCTCAATACTAAGACCTTTTCATACAAGAATCTTTTCTACATGTAAAAGTACATGTAAAAGTTCAAAACTACCATTAAGTGGAAAATATCTCAAAAAAGGCTAGTTTGGCTTAGGTTAGCATGCCAAAACACTCCAATATTCAATCATTTTTACAACTATTTCACAAATTATCCTTATTATGGGCTAAATGGTATAGAAGTAAAGAGGTAAATTTTATTTTTTCCTACCTCAGAACATAGCCCTGAATTAAGTGTGCTATTCCATTTTTCATTAAGCTTCTATATTTGGGACAATCCAAAGTCATAGCACTAACTGGTGGCTAATGAGACCTCGTTTTGGCATCATCCTCTGTGGCTGACTTCTTCTGTGATGGTCATGTGATTACTACCGTGTTCGTCTGTTCTGGCAAACCAGGGCAGTAAATATTTCTCACGCCAAGGAAATAAAACCAGTGAAACTGTCCACTCAATCTAGCTACATTTGTGTACCAAATTAATTCAGAGATACTTGGTTTTTGAGGTTTTGGAAAACTAGGTCCTGCTTGCAGCTCAAGGTAAGCCCTTAGCTGTAGGTGTAAGTCTACGTTCAATATTACACAGAGAATTAGTTTCATTAGTGAAAGCATGCAGTCATCCTAAGTGCTATCCTTGTTCCTCTGAGACTGATGATACATAAGCAACGTCTACCTCCCTCACTTATGATGAGATAATGTGGTCATTTTTAGCCTAAAGAGTTTATGTTTTTGGAAGTCATATTCAACCAGTGTTGCCAATGTAATGAGACTAGACCCGTGCAGTAAAAGGAAAAAAAAAAAAAAAGAATCATAGAATCATAGAATCATTAAGGTTGGAAGAGACGTCCAAGATCATCGAGTCCAACCGTCAACCCAACACCACCATGCCCACTAAACCATGTCCCTAAGCGCCTCATCTACCCGTCTTTTAAATACTTCCAGGGATGGTGACTCAACCACTTCCCTGGGCAGCCTCTTCCAATGTTTAACCACTCTTTCAGTAAAGAAGTTTTTCCTCACGTCCAATCTAAACCTCCCCTAGCGCAACTTGAGGCCATTTCCTCTCGTCCTTTCGCCAGTTACTTGGGAGAAGAGACCAACACCCACCTCGCTACAACCTCCTTTTAGGTAGTTGTAGAGAGCAATGAGGTCTCCCCTCAGCCTCCTTTTCTCCAGGCTAAACAACCCCAGTTCCCTCAGCCGCTCCTCATAAGACTTGTTCTCCAGACCCCTCACCAGCCCCGTTGCCCTTCTCTGGACACACTCCAACATCTCAACGTCCTTCTTGTAGTGAGGGGCCCAAAACTGAACACAGTATTCGAGGTGCGGCCTCACCAGTGCCGAGTACATGGGCACGATCACTTCCCTGCTCTTCATTTCTTCCCTTCCCTTCATTTACTATTACTAAGAGTAATAGTAAATGTTATGAATTATGTTCAATATTGCCCTAACTATGGGCAAAGCATCTGGTTCCTTTTCCTCATTCTAACTCACGGTGCACAAGCATGTATCCATGGGTACACACTGAGAATGGTGCAAAAACCAGGATGTCAGTATGACTTCTGAGAACAGTGCCCAGAGACATTATAGCAATAGTCAAACAAATGAATGTTGTTTGCATCTACACTGGGTATAGATGGCAAGGTTTTGGTAACAGGTGCTCCAGGCACTGGAGCAGAGATTTCCCTAC
>NW_008824373.1:6820818-6831163 GCF_000699105.1 Pygoscelis adeliae | reverse complement strand
GGACGTTATGCTCAAGCAGGGGAAAAGTGTGAGGAGGAAGGAGCGGCAGAGAGGAACTGTTATGGACTGACTACAATTCCTAATGCCCCACCTCCTCTGTGCCACTTGAGGTTGAGGAGGGGAGGAAGAAGAGTTGGGAAGGAAGAAGTGAAGTTGAGCCTTGGAAGAGGGGTGTGTGTGAGGAAGGTGTTTTAGTTTTTGTCTTTGTTTCTCACCACCCTACTCTATTTTATTTGACAATAAATTAAATTAATTTTCCCCAAGTTGAGTCTGTTTTGCTTGTGATGGTAATTTTTAATTAATCTGTATGTCTTTATCTCTACCCACAAGCTTTTCCATCCTGTTTTTTCCCCCTGTCTTGTTGAGGAGGGGGAGTAAGAGGCTGGGTGGGCGTCTGCCTGCTGGCAAAGGTTCCACCACAGCATCATTTCACCTGTGTTAAATTTCCTTCATCCTTAATGGATCAAGATGACTAAGTGTTTTTATGGTCTTAAGACTTTTGTGTTGGAAGGATTAATTTTTCCTGCTTTTCTATATATGTTAAAATCTTTTTAATGGGCAATTGTAACACATAATTTACTTCCACAGTGTTTTATTTCAGTTCTTTAATAACTGATCCCCCTTTAAAATGAGAAGAAAAAATGGCAGAGAGTTTATCTAGTCTCATGACAATTGTAAGGCTATACTATATATTAAGAACAAAACTGGGGACAAAATGTATTCAGGCCCAAGACAAGGACAGGAATGAAAATAGGAAATGGACATGAAATTACTCCTTTCTCCTTGTTCTTATGATGTTATCTTATTGCTAATTTCTGATGCCATACATCAGAAATTAAAGCAGACTGCAGACAACTTTATTATTTGTGGTGTTTGTATTCAGCCTACTAGAACAATGTATTCTGAATCTTTTTGAACATTTTGTCTGTCTATGATACCTTTTTATTATTGGGGGGCGGGGGTGGTAAGCACCAATAAAGAACAAGAAAACTAATTAATGAAAGTTGAAATATCTACAAGGAAAATGCCAAATCCTCTGTCATGTTTTCACTAAAGTCTCACTACATTTAGCTGGTGAAGTGTGAAATTCCATAATGTTCATTTTAAAAGCTACCTTTCGACAGCTTGTTGCAGAGAGATTGTTTTCAAGGGAACTGATCCCCATGGAGGGTGAATGATTGAATTTTTTGATGGACTGAAATACAAGGTGGGAGTTAACCATCTATAACCTCCATGGACCTCTTACAGTGGAGCTAGAATATCAAAATATGTTGTTCTCAAATATACCTTAATTTATGTAAAAATTAAAGGAAAATATTTCAGACTTTGTTTTGTGTTACTCAAATAAGTCTAGTGAATCTGAAGTGATATGAAAGCTGTTCTTCTTTTTCTATTAAAGAATGACTTTAATAAAGTAAAACTGCATTTTAACTTTTTTGAAATATTTGTTAATCTCTTTTTCCCTTGTTAGACTCAATGGTCAGTTGAAACACAGTTGACAGTTTTACAGACAAGCACATAGTATTTGGAGAAGAAAAAAGGGGGCAGGGGAGAAGTCAATTATTTCCTAGGAATGCTGCAGCGAATGTACTGAGACAGGTCAGAAAGTCACCTCGTCCACCTGCTCCCAGTCTGTTCAGACTGTAGATAAAGCATAGATCTATGTGTTTATGTAATTAATTCAATACAGATAACTTTGAGTGCCCTAAAAAGAGGCTTTAAACTGATAGATTTGAAAATTCAGTTTGACAACCTTATTTCTGCTATGGGCAAGGGCAGTTTAAGTCATGACAGAGATAAGGGATGAAAAACGTCTTGAATTGACTTGACATAAACGATAAGTACATCTGCCAGAATGTTTTTTTTGACACCATAATCATTAAGAAGGCTTTGATCACTACAAAGATGTGCTCACCGAATGAGAATAAATACTTATTAATAAAGTTATTACAAAAAGACACAACAGTATGCCATAGCGGACCAAAAACATCTCCTCAAAAAAATGTTAGGTATATAAAGAAGCACAGAAAAAATATTTCTTGACAATACCAGTGGCAGATTTTTTTTATTCTAGTCTTTGTTTATGTTTAAACAAAATCAAACTGGACATGTTTTATGAAGGCTGTGGCCTCTTCTGTTCTGGAAACGCTAGGAGGAAAATATTATTGGCAGTATTCAAAAAACCAGCAGTCTGTTCCTCTTTCTCTAGCAGTTAGTCATCATAATAATGCAACCACTGTGGCTTCATTAGATTTTATTTTAATGCAGTAGTCTATGTCTGTCTCTCTGATTATTCCAGAATTGCATTAAAGGTTATACTAAATTCTGACAATAGGTTCTGCAGGGGTAGCACATGTTATCCAGAGAAAGCAGATTCAATCAAAATAAATTTATGCTTCAATCTAGGACTTGAAGGGAGAGAGAACAGGGTCATTATTCTGATATATAGTATTGAATGTCTGGAATATAAATTAATGGCCCAGTTTAAGTAAAGGAGTCTCATTACATGAAACATGCAAGGAGTTTTGGCCAGATATTTGTAAGAAATGTAAATACCTTATTTATATTTATAAAGGATAATTCACATTCTTTCAGTTTAATACTATCTCTGTGATCATGCACAGCATTTTTGTAATAACTTTTCCAAAGTTTTTGTGAAAGTTTGAACGCAGCAGGTATCAAAAATGTGTTAAAGGCAGCAAATACTAATACCACAATCCATTAATACTTTTTTTCCCATTTATATACATTTCTTAACATTGATATCCTACTTCTTTAGGGCAATAAAGGCATATTGAATGCTTTTCTTACAAAAATCTCTTTTGGGCTTTCTTAGACACTGTGAACATGTATTTATTTACAAGTGTACCTCTGGGCACTGTACATTATTTTGTTTTAAAGCTACAGAATAAAATCTTTATTTGAGATATGCTGAGCTATCATCTAGTTAGATGCACAATACCTGAAATATTTCTCTACTTTTAAAGGAGATGTCTAAACTTCCTTTTAATCCAAGTAGTCTGGGATGTGAAGGTTGGGGGCAGCCTTTGCTGCCGTGTCTGTGAGGTGGTGGAGTTCAGGATCTTGAAGGGAGGGAAGAAGGCAAACAGTAGGATCACAGCCCTGGACTTCAGAAGAGAAAAACTTGGCCTGTTCAAGGACTTCTTCTAAGAATCCCATGGAACAACTGAGGATTAGAAGAAAGCAAATGTCAGTCCTATCTTCAGGAGCAGCAAGAAGGATGATCTGGGGAACTACAGGCTGGGCAGCCTTACCTCAGATCCTAGGAAAGTGGTGGAATAAATAATTCTGGAGGATTTTTCCAAACATAAAAAGGACAAGAAGGTGATTTGGAATAGTCAACATGGATTTATGAAGAGGAACTCATGCTTGACCAACCTAACAAGGTTCTACAATTAAATGACTAGCTCAGTAAATGAGGAGAGAGCAATGAATGTTATCTTCCCCTCAGTAAGACTTTTGACGCTGTATTGTCACCAGCTTGTCTGTTAGGCTGGTAAGATGGTCTGGAACTCTGTGATACTTGTACTGGAGGGCAGTACAGTCATGAAAACTTTCTCAGGGTCTACTACTCTTCTTGCTGTTACTCCTCATGATCACGGTAATTGAAATTTGAATTAATGACATCCAATCATCGTTGCATGATTGCATTCCTTTGTTATTGCATTCCTTTGTGGATATTATAATAGTATGCAATAGAAAAGTGTGAAAACAAATTACGGCTTTAGCTGTCTAAGTTCAGCCAGGAGATGAAGAAGGATGGAAAGAAGTTGGGAAAGAAATGTAGATTGATAGCAGAGCCAATAATGAGTGTCTGTCTGGAGTTTTGACTGTCAGTTCTCCACCTGTCATTTTTTTCTCTCTATTTTTACTGCATGTGGTTGATATTTTCAACTACCTACAAATTCCGTATGACTTACTATCCACAAGAGTTACCCGTATACAGCCTCAAAACAGATCTGTATTGTTCTTCAATCAGGATTTATAAGTAACAGTTTCTTCTCTGAAGTATTTAGAGAGGTTAACCAGTTTAATTTTTCATCCTGAAGTTCACTCAGTTCTCTCCTGAAACAGGATGCAGTCCTACTTGTTCCTAATTAGAATAAAAGTATTTTTCCCCATAAAACCTGTAAATGCCTAGGAGTTATTTGTTATGCTTGATCCATTTGCAAAGAACTCTTAGCCTCTAAGAGTTGCAAAACTATCATCTTTGCTTTCAATTAGGAAAGTACCTTTCACCAGAAGTTCCACTTCAATGATTAAATACATCCATGACATGGACATCTAACATTCTGATTGCATTTTATTCATTTGCACTTGAACAAGAAAAATCACAAGAGTAAATAAGCAGTCTAATACAGAAACTTACTGATGCCCAAATTATTAATTTTATGAATATTGTTATAATTATAAACACTAATAATAACACTAAAATTTTAAATTTAAAGTGATGATAGAAGAATCAATAGGCAATAAAATATCCTTTGAATTAACATATATTAATATGATGATTAATTGCTGTACAATTTTCTTCTTTCTAATTCTCCTTTGTACTCAGCACTGCTGAGACCACACCTCGAATACTGTGTTCAGTTTTGGGCCCCTCACTACAAGAAAGACATTGAGGTGCTGGAGCATGTCCAGAGAAGAGCAACGAAGCTGGTAGTCTAGAGAAAAAGTCCTATGAGGAGCAGCTGAGGGAACTGGGGTTGTTTAGCCTGGAGAAAAGGAGGCTCAGGGGAGACCTTATCACACTCTACAACTACCTGAAAGGAGGCTGTAGCGAGGTGGGTGTCGGTCTCTTTTCCCAAGTAACAAGCAATAGGACAAGAGGAAATAGCCTCAAGTTGTGCCAAGGGAGGTTTAAATTGGATATTAGGAAAAATTTCTTCACCAAAAGTGTTGTCAAGCATTGGAATAGGCTTGTGGTTGAGGGAAGTGGTTGAGTCACCATCCCAGAAGGTCTTTAAAAGTTGTGTAGACATGGTACTTGGAGACATGGTTTAGTGGTGGACTTGGCAGTGTTAGGTTTACAGTTGGACTCAATGATCTTAAGGGTCTTTTCTAACCTAAATGATACCACGATTCTATGATTCCATTCTTATTTAGCATAATCCCTTAGGTTTCATTCTGGAAAACTTGACTTAGCTAATACATCCTTTCAAAAAGAATACATTTTCCACCAGGATTATGTTGTTCTTAAGGTTTTCAACTTTCCTTGCTTACTATTTTTCTCTTCTCCTTGCCTAACATCCAGTGTTATGGAACTTGATCTTTTTTCCCAACCAAATATATCTTTTTTAATTATACTGTCACTCTCAAAGGTCCTGCTGTATACGCTTTAGATTTTATTCAACTTCATTTCGGACCTTTACTTATAACTTGGGTTTATTTTTTCCTCTAACTAGAAGTTACAGATTAACCAAGCTTTGTATATTCATTTACAATGGGAAACAAATGCACATTCCCCAAACATTCTACCGTTACACTGTTTGCAGATAAGTGCTGATGAGGAACAAGTATTTGCCAGTAATTTTTTGTCCTTAATCTTTTTCATTCAACAGTTGTAGAAAACCCTTTTCTGTTCAACACTTGCATTTCATGATGTATTGGTACATATCACATTTTCAGTAGTCTCATTTTGTTTCCCCTCCATCACTTCCAATGAAGAAAATCCAGTGGCGATATTAAGTGCTGTCTGTAAGACCATCAAGATCAACGGAAGACTTTCATCCCATGCTTTTCCTGTTCCTTTGACAACTCTCCCTAGTGACTTCTCAATGGTTTATTATTCCTTTCTTCTTGCTTGTTGGACTGTACATGGTAGGATTTATTAAATTGTTGCTTGATTTCACGCATTTGACGAATTGTTTTAGTAATTGCCTTTACAAAATGGGTCCTGTTGTCTGATTCCATTACATTTAGAGCATGTTCTTCTGGGCACAATTTGCTCAGCTAAGACTTTTGAAGTCTCTTGATATTATTCTTTTGGAAAAATTCATTAAAAAACTTTCTTCCTATATAGTAAAGGAGTCAATTATTACTAGGCAATGCTTATTTCCACTCCATGTTTTATTAGAGAGATCTAATAAAGTAAATTTGTATTCTAGATGGGTGTCACACACTTTGAAATTTCAAGAAAATTTTTCTTGTTTGGTGGGGCATACCTACAGCAAACAATTGTTCACATGCTACATGATGTCTTGCTATAATTTCAACAACAATGCTGAGATATGTCAGTGTTTCTTGGAAGCTTTGCCTTCCCATATTGTGGAAAAACACAATATATATTACTGGATCAGTCATTTAATTTGGCCAAGAATACTAATTAAATTATCTGAAATTACATTAAAAGATTATTTTGTTTTGGGGTAATTTTCCTGCTCTGCACATTCCAAAAGTGTTCATTAGAACTTCAAAAGTTGCTTGCAGTTTAAGATTTTCCTTATACTTCTTCATACATTCTTATTCTTTCCAGAAGTTCTTTATATGAGAATCTTGTTATTGATTTTGAGTAATTTTTGTGACGTTTTGTTTCTCATTTTAGGTGGTAGTGATATTTTTCAATTGAGGACTGCCTGCTAATTCCTTGCATTGGAAGAATCTTTTAACAGGCTAGTGCCTTCTTTGATCCTCAAACAGATGTTCCCTAACTACCCATGCCCATCTATTGTTTTCCAAAAGTTAAAAAAAAAAAAAAAAACAAAACAAAACCAGAAAAGAAAAAGAATAGAAAAAAAAGAAAGAATTTTATGACTCTTTTTCATTGAACTGTGTCTTTAGCCCCATCATGGTGTATTTCTTCTTTCTTCTGATCTGGTTGAAAAGGATTTTGTAAATAAGGAAGTAGCATGCATTCCCAGAAAATCCATCATGAGTTAATCATATTTCAAATTGGATTCCTCCAATCGCCTTTCTTTAACCTAGCTTTTGGACTTGTGAAGGAGGTCTTATCCTTTTATAGGGAGTGGAGGAGTTTTGAAATAAGATAACCCTATATATTTCCTCTGCTTAGTATTGGTGCCACTGACCACCTACAGACATTCTTCTGTTTTACAAAAACTCTTTTCCAAGTCCATTGCAAAAGTATCTAGCTAAATCAGCTTGATCCCTAATAATAAAACATATTTCTGTGTTCCCATTTCCCCATGTCTCCTTTTTACTTCAACAGTAAAGGCTCATACTCATTTCACCATTTTGTTGTACTGCCTATATTTTCTTTATAATTAATGAAGAAAAATCAGTGATTCAAGAAGACAATTTACCTCACCCAATTTTCATCTCATTCTTAGGCTGATAAATGAGCTCTTTAGCATTACTATATGGCTGCAGAAAGAGCCTAGCCAGGTAGTTTGGGACAGGCAACTAACTTTTAAATAATTAAAGCTGAATGAGAAAAATCCAGTCCAGCTGAACGTTGGTAGTAAAGTGTTGAAACCAATTCATTCCGCAATGTGTAAAGCCAAGATTTCATGCACAACTGCTGAAAAGGTGGATAAAATTCTACTTAAACTAGGTTTCTCCACAATTCCATGTAATGGAAATGTAATTATTATCAGTGTTGTCAAACTGCTGGAGCATACATGTTTGCTCTTCCATGTTTTCTCAAAAATGATATTTTAACATTCAGTACATAGATTTTGTAGATAAACATTCATTTAGTCTTTCTAAGTTGAGTAGGGCAGAAGGCAGAACAAATTTGTAAACTGTTCTTATCAGACACTAACCTAACCCAACCCATATCTCACTTCTTTCTCTATCTGGTTGTGTAACTGATTTATACTTGTTTTGTTAGATTCTAGGTATGTTACTACCAAAGCAGGCTCACACAGGCCCTGGCTGTCTCTGTCCATATTTACTGTCACAGTCTGTATGACTGTTGGAATAAGTCATGATTAGATGACATTCAGAATAGTAAGACTGACTGTACATGAAACTTTGCTTTTGCTTCTGCTGCCCTAAGCCTAGAATACTTCAGAAGTTGAGCTCAACCCACGAGATGAGGACTTCTGGCTCATTACTGCAGAGGAAGGAGGCAGAAAATGCTCCAGATTGCCTTACGTGGTTTGTATATTTTGGTTTTAAAATAGCATACGGACTGGTATTTCTGAAACAGAATTCTACAGACTTTTTTTTTAAATTCTGAATTCTAGCAAAGTTTGAAATTAACAGTTCCATTGCTTTAGAACTTTGACTGTCTTTAATCACCGCCAAGTAAATATGTGTTCGTATTTTTTTCTTTTCTAAATACCGCAACTGGTGTAGCTAGATGTTATATGAGCCTCATTCTTTTAGTACAGTCATTCTAAAAGGTTGTTGTGGCATATCTGGCGACTACTATCCAGCAAATTTAACATTTAAAATATAGTGTATGCTTCTTCCAAACCACTTTGCAAAGAGCATAATGAAAACAGTTCTTCACAGAAAAAAGTGTCAGACTAGTATGTGGCAGACCAGCAGAAGAAGCTGAAGCTCATTGTGTGAAATGCTGTTCGATAAAGGTTGAGAAGAACATTTGATTTTTAGAGCTAATCAGCAGTGAGCTAAGAACAGAACACCGGATTTCAACACCTTCTACATCCAGCCCATATATCAAGCCTGGCACTTCTCAGATACAGGTGAAAATAACTCTTGGTTGGCTCAGATTAATTCTAGGGAGCTGAATGTGCTGCTAGTTATCCGTGCATATGCAGTGACCATAATTTGCTTCAAAGTGCATGAAAAAAGTATGAACTGTAAATAATAAAGGGGTATAAAAATGTCCAACTGAAGCCTGTTTTCAAAATCAATGAACTGTTTGCCATCACACTTTTAAGCTATGTAACCTGAAAAGGGAGTAAAAATGACGGTGTAAGTTCTGCAAATTGTATGTATTAGGTGATGTTCTTTTACAAGACAGATATAAACACCACCAGTCTTTTCCCCTCTCTTTTCCTCCTCTGGAATTCAGAATATGTCATTTAGTAATTCACAGGTACTTACAGTTGCACAGATCAATTTTTTTAGGGAAGCGGTATTTTTCCTTCATTGATGAAATATATATATTTTATATCATTGATGATATAAAATGCTAATTCCATGCCTTATAGGAACATGTACTTACAGAAACAAACACTATTACTCTATATGAAATCAACATGCAATTCTGGAAGAGAACACAGTACTCTAATGTTTAATGAACTGACCTTATTATTGAACAAGCTCTTTCTACTCTGGCCTCTGGGCATAATCTGATCCAATTTATTATAAAACAAATCCAGATTGCTTTAGTTTTCTGCTTCAGTGGGTAATTCCTTACTGTGACTAACAAAGGTATGGAGCACAAAATAAAAAACATATACTATTAGGCTTTTGCTCAAATTAAAACACATCATATTTCTCAGAGGTAGAATAAGAATGCAGTAACAAAGCCATAACTCCCCAAAGTGACTGAAATAAATAAGACATAAATGATGCATAAGTAGATAAGAAGCAGGTGGATTACAGCTATGAATGCAGTGAAGTGAAATGTTAGGATTGGCAATGACTTATTCATGTCCTATATTCATCCTCTGTGGAATATGGATCAAATAATTCTATGAAGTAATATTAATTTATATACAGCACCTATGAGTCCCTTGAAGTTCATTTTTAATGACTGGCAGCACGGTGCTTTCTGCTAGAAGCCCCCTTTGAAGTAATTTTCCTCCAAATCTATAGGAGTGACAGTAATTTCTTTGAATCATAGAATCATAGAATCATTTAGGTTGGAAAAGACCTTTAAGATCATCAAGTCCAACTGTTAACCTAGCACTACCAAGTCCACCACTAAACCATGTCCCTAAGCACCACATCTACACATCTTTTAAATACTTTCTGGGATGGTAACTCAACCACTTCCCTGGGCAGCCTGCTCCAGTGCTTGACAGCCCTTTTGGTGAAGAAGTTTTTCCTAATATTTAATCTAAACCTCCCCTGGCGCAACTTGAGGACATTTCCTCTTGTCCTATTGCTTGTTACTCAGGAGAAGAGACCGACACCCACCTCTCTACAACCTGCTTTCAGGTTGTTGTAGAGAGCAATAAGGTCTCCCCTGAGCCTCCTTTTCTCCAGGCTAAACAACCCCAGTTCCCTCAGCCGCTCGCTCCTAAGTAGGACTTGTGCTCCAGACCCTTCACCAGCTTCGTTGCCCTTCTTTGGACACGCTCCAACACCTCAATGTCTTTCTTGTAGTGAGGGGCCCAAAACTGAACACAGTATTTGAGGTGCGGCCTCACCAGGGCTGAGTACAAAGGGACAATCACTTCCCTACTCCTGCTGGCCACACTAGTTCTGATACAGGCCA
>NW_008824373.1:6811642-6820171 GCF_000699105.1 Pygoscelis adeliae | reverse complement strand
GGCACTGAGGTCAGACTGACAGGCCTGTAGTTCCCCAGATCCTCCTTCCAGCCCTTCTTGTAGATGGGCGTCGCATTTGCTAACCTCCAGTCAACCGGCACCCCCTGGTTAGCCAGGACTGCTGATAAATGATTGAATGTGGCTTGGTGAGCACTTCTGCCAGCTCCCTCAGTGCCCTTGGGTGGATCCCATCCAGCCCCATAGACTTGTGTGTGTCTAAGTGGTGTAGCAGGTTGCTAACCATTTCCCCCTGGATTATGGGGGCTTTCTTCTGCTTCCAATCCCTGTCTTCCAGCTCAGGGGGCTAGGTACCCGGAGGACAAATGGTCTTACAGTTAAAGACTGAGGCAAAGAAGGCATTAAGTACCTCGGCCTTTTCCTCATCCTTTGTCACTATGTTTCCCCCTGCATCCAGTAATGGATGGAGATTCTCCTTAGCCCTCCTTTTGTTGTTAATGTATTTATAGAAACATTATTTGTTGTCTTATGTCTTTGCAGGCATTCAGTCCATTCCTACCTGCTGTATATCACAATTATGTACATAACATGGATTCTTTGGAGGGGAGGGGAAATGACATACAGAGCATTCCAGTTATTCATTTTCAGCTGTGCATATACTAAACATTTTCAGGCTGAAAGTGGAAAGTTCTTACGTGACATATGGGATGGCAATGGGAAAGCATATACCCATGCTTTAAAAATATGCACTTTTTATCATAAGTAATTTTAGGAACATTCTTTGGATGCACATTTTACTCCATTTTTGTAACTACTTATCATTCTATCTGCATAAAACATAATACAATAAATTAATCCTAAACCAATGGTGGGGAATAGGCTGACTTTAATGCAGTAGTACATAGTAAAGAGTACTTATGTTATAATACTTCCATATACAAACTGTGTATACATTTAATTAGGTATTAAACACCTGTTTCCTTGCCTCAGAAATCCGTTGATTTCTCTTCTGAATCACCAGTTCAGAAAAGGTAATGATGAATGCTGAGGTGTCACTTTGCACATGAGTCAATGGTATGAGAAAGGACTCTGGGGCCCCCAATATAATAAGGACATGGACCAGCTCAAGCAGGTCCAGAGGAGGGCCACGAAGATGATCAGAGGGCTAGAGCAGCTCTCTTGTGAAGACAGGCTGAGAGAATTGGGGTTGTTCAGCCTGGAGAAGAGAAGGCTCCGGGGACACCTTATAGCAGCCTTCCAGTACCTGAAGGGGGCCTACAAGAAAGCTGGAGAGGGACTTTTTACAAGGGCATGTAGTGATAGGACAAGGGGTAATGGCTTTAAACTGAAAGAGGGTAGATTTAGATTAGTTATAAGGAAGAAATTCTTCACTATGAGGGTGGTGAGGCACTGGACCAGGTTTCCCAGAGAAGTTGTGGATGCCCCATCCCTGGAGGTGTTCAAGGCCAGGCTGGATGGGGCTTTGAGCAACCTGACCATGGCAGGGGGGTTAGAACAAGGTGATCTTTAAGGTCCCTTCTAACCCAAACCATTCTATGATTCTATGATCCTATGACTTCTGATTTGCAAGCCTAAATTTTGGGGAAATCCCCCATTTTCATCTGGGATGGTGGATGAAAGGTAGATACAGAAGCAGGTAGTCACACATATTTAAAGTTTTTTATTTCAAAGATTCTGTGGAGAACATTCATCTAATTTAACTTAGTCATCTCATCTGAACTAGCAGTGCTAGCCAGTCTTTATAGACAATGAATATACAGACATTTTTAGGACATGATTCATCTGACCTATTTTAGACATTTACATGAGGTGATTCATGTGTTAGGAATGCTTATTTCCTTCCATTAACTATAAAAAGAAGCTGTGATGACTAATTCATATGTATATGAAAACAGTGTGGATATATTTTTGGTCAGAGGCCTCCCACTTAATATGTCTGTCAAAAAAAAAAAAAAAGAATTCATATAAAAACAGGCCCATATAATTCAAAATTTCCATGCACTGAGTTAAATTGTATCTAGAAAAATGAATAATTGTCTTTCTGTCTGTGCAAAACAGATGACAAAAGAAAAAAGTAGTTGCCATGGTTGACATACTGATAGGAGTAACAAAATCAAATCCCTAAGAGAGAGAAAGAGAGAAAAGGAGAGAGAATGATGGAGGGATACATGCACTAACCAAGTTTTTCAGGTCTAGTTGGGCCTATCCTGGCACAGCACTGGTGCCAAAATGACTCTTCCAGACTCTCTTCTCCCACCAGGTTCAGAGTGCTGAGTTTGAAAAAACAGTTGACTGCAGTAAAAGGCAGTCATAACTCTGTTGCCTGCGCTCCCAGCTCTGCTCTGCAGCTATCTTAGCAAAAAAAAGTTGGAGTATGACCACATTTTTCCCTTCAGACTATGATGTCACATAATCCTGGCAAAAGTGGATGCGTGTGCTCAGTGCTAGAAAAGGAACTGGGTGTATAAATGTTCATATTGGCACCGCTTATGCAAATACCCAGGTTATGTCATCCTCTTAATGGTTGTGCTCCAGTGTCTTGATTCAAGGATACACCCTTGGGACATGTTTGAATTCTGGGGCAGATGCAAGCTACATTATACTTCTGAGTGCTGATCCCATAATTATCCAGACTGCTATATTCAGCACTTGAGTACCTCTGCACAAGCCTTGGTATTCTTACAAAACCAAACCAAACCAAACCAAACCAAACCAACCTCCAAAAAATAACACAAACAGAAAAAAAAAAGAAAAGAAAAATTAAAAAAAAACAGCAAATAAGGGTATAACGGAAGATGGTGTTTAGCAACATCTCATCTGAAAGCAGAGTCAGGATACAGGAAGGATATCTGACTGAGAATCAAGGTGCTCCTCAAACACCTCAAGGTTTTAAATAAGAAATAAAAATTAAAATATTCTTTACTTGAGAAAATTCAAAGGAGTGGTATTCTTCTGGTTATTTTTCCCATTTTCTTATGTGAACCATGATAACAAATCATGTGGCCACTTCCTTGCATACCGTGACATCCCCAGTGTGTGTGGAGAGGCCCTGAACGATATCAACTTAAGGACATTAATTTTCTTTATGAGACAGAATAGATGCATGAAGAATGAAACCACAGCTCCCAGCAATACAGACAGATGACTATTCCATGGATATAAAATTTTTGTTCTGTTATTTTCCTAGTATAGTTATGAATATTTCATTTAACTGGAAAACTCAGTTTTCTACTGAACAACTGTTTGTGAAACTGGTGCTATGGTAAAGACAATTCCTCTAAGGCATTGTTCAAAACAGCCACAGAAATATGGTGCAAGATCAATTGGGAGAGGATCAGGAGTACAATATTAACATGTAGTAGGTACCTCTGTGAAAAGAAGGCTCTGGGGAGACCTTATTGTGGCATTTCAATATATGAAGGGGGCTTATAAGAATGACTGAGAGAGACTTTCTACCAAGGCCTGTAGTGACAGGACAAGAGGTAATGGTTTTAAACTGAAAGAGGGTAGATTTAGATTGGACATAAGGAAGAAATTTTTTACGATGAGGGTGGTGAGACACTGGAAGAGGTTGCGCAGAGAAGTTGTGGATGTCCCATCATTGGAAGTGTTCAAGGTCAGGTTGGATGGGGCTTTGAGCAACCTTATCTAGTGAAAAGTGTCCCTGCCTATGGCAGTGGGGTTGGACTAGATGATCCATGAATATCCCTTCCAACCCAAACCATTCTATGATTCTATGATTCTGTGATTTTGGTCTCTGCAACTGCCAATGAATATAAAGTCAAGCTGGTCAACTGCCTATATTATGGCAGGGAAGTCTCTCAGATACAGGAGACGAAAAGCTGGAGGGTCACTTCAAGATAAGTAACACTAAAACCTAGAAGGTAGCATTCTTGAAAAAAATTAGTCTCTCAAAAGTATGACATTTCTTATAGAGAGGTATACTTTGATTTCTACAGCTTTCTTTAACTTTCCTTAGTGTTACAAAAATTTTCCACCTGCCTTGGAAGTGTGTGATACTTTATTATCTTTATAGGACATATGTATATTTACCTTTTATTCATCTGCTTTTGCTGGTTTTCTTAGATTTCTTGAACACAGAAACTGTATTTTGATATATGAACACAGCATATTCCACAATGTCATTTGCATTAATTTTGTATTTTTAGAAAAATCCGTTTATTGTTTCTTTACATTAGTCTTCTCCTAAATAAGGAAATGCAAGTTTTTTAATTAATAATGAAAATCTTGTCTTTCAAGTACCAATTTACTGACAGCAGTAAATTTGAAGCAAACAAGCAGATTATTTTCACATAATTTTCACATTAGCCACACACAATCTCTCCTACGTTTGCCAGGGAGATTCCATTGTATTTTTCTTTCAATGGCAAAAGATAAACAAGTTCTTTCCTTCTCCTGCCTAATGTCTTGGATGATATTAAAGACTGGATTGGGTTATCCACACGTGTGTCCAGTAATATTTCAAACAGCACATGGAGATGGTATATGTGCTAATAATTTCTTGTATCCAACAGACAGAATAGGTTGCTTGAAATCCTTTCATCTTGTTGCAGTCAAATTCTTGTCACAGGTAAAAGGAAGTCAGCTTATAAACAAGAAATTCATGTTAGTCTAAGTATTAAGAATCTAAACTAAGAATTATAGGCCCAGTTCCAAAGTTCAAGCATTGACGGTTCAAATTATACATGGTTGAAATTATATGTGTACAAACTGTCAACTATCTAACCCTTACTGTGATGTTACGCTCATCCTTACACTGCCCCTCTGCACATTAATGTCCAGGGTTTCCGCCTGGGTAGGGGGTATATAGCAAGTCATTCATCATCATCAGGAGTCCTTCACTGGGAGTAGTATGATGTTGACATAGACAGTTTCTTCCTCCTCGCTTTGGCATCTGCTGGGGTAATTTTTATGTCTTTGCTACAATCTAGACCCAGGTCTTTATTGGTCTGCAATTTCACATTTGCAGGTAAATTTACTATAGATGATGTGATTTACATATCTTGGCTAGTTGATCTTGCTTCTTTTTGTTACCCTTAAAACTGTTTTTACCTCACTCCCAAAGCCACATTGTTTATATGACCAGTAACTGACTGCTGTTGAGTTGTTTGTAGCCCTTGCACCTCCAGTATTATCTGCCTGTACTTTCAAGGCCTCTTCAAGTCATGTTATCCCATGCCTTCATTCCTTTGCACTGCATTTTTATTATTGGGTCATAAATGATTCATTCTACATCGAATAGTTACTTGCTATAGCCATCATTAAGCTACCAAAAAAACCCCAACCAACAAGTGTTATAACACACAATTGCACAAAGCTAAGCAAAAGTTAAACCAAAGTAGGTAATAGTCCCCTGGCTGTTTGATTATTGCCATTACAAGCCAAAACAAATCTCCAGGCAGGCCAAGTCTAACAAGTCATGAGGCCTTTGGTGATAGCTTAACCCCAGGCCTGTGGCCTGTTTCAAGCAAATGGCAACTCCATACTTTGTGGGCTACATATCCGCATATGACATAGTACTCATGAGGAACCTGTGTCCCTCAGAAGTAGCCGTGGGGAGACAGGACCCTATGTTGTTTTGCATGTCATTAGACTCTTTAAGTGGGCAACTGAACTGAGTGCTTAAGGTCATGTTGCATCTGGGAGTGAGAAGATTAATTATCTCAAAGACCAATTTTATATATGACAAAGAAATCACTAACCTTTCATATTTTCACTTTAAAATAATTCATTCCTTTAAAAAATAAATTAGTATAAGAACAAAAGGAGGAATAATTTAAGTAGTTTAAGCATATAGAGCAGTACACCCTCATTTTAAAATTACAGCTAAAGTGATTAATTTGGTACTCCAGTTCTTTGAAAATTATACAAAGTAGGAATGGATACAATAGTTTTTGTAGTCTGTTAATAGGTAATAGGTTATCTTGAATTGTAGGCCATGCCTACTTTACCAAGTAATTTAGCACAGTCAGAGCAGATCAGTAGACTGAAAGCTGTAGGGTGCTGTAATTCTACATGTACAATACAGGCAGTTCAAGGTTTTTTACTTCAGAGAGGATTTAGCCTAGTCCAATGGCTTCACCACTGATGATCCAAAGCTGTCCAAAAGAAAGCTATCTGCAAACCTTTGTTTCCTGAGCTGTGGGCTCCTCTCTGAATCTGTCCAGGAAAGATCATTGTTTTATTTTGTCCTTTTCATGCAAATGATATAAATTAATCTCTCCTCTGTCACCAACACCTATATAAAGACATAGACAGGGAAGCAAACTTTACTTCTTCTGTTCTTTTCTGAGTGACACTAGAGTGCCACCTGCTTATGGTGATAACTCCCCAGGGAGTTCAGGAGTCTTCCTAAAACTCATTTGCTCAAATTGATTCATTCCATAATCTAAAGGAGTTTCTTGACTTACTCGGTGATCTTAACCTCCAAAATCTTATAGATAGGCCTTGTTCTTCTCCACACTGTGAACTAAATCACTTTTTGAAAGACGGAAGTAACGTTTGCTTTTTGGGGCAGAACAAGGTCTTCATGTAAGAAATGGATTAGCCCAGATCAGTCACTAGAAAGAAAAAATAACTTTTGAAAGTGGAAAGTTAAGTCTTTTTAGTGACTGATCCATTTCTTATATGAACTAACAGTCTTGGCAAGATTCTTTCTTTTTCAACACATGTTGCACTTCTTCGCCTTTACTTCCATGAAACTCTTAATGTTATGTTAAAAAGGAAAGAAAAATAAACCCACCAACATCAGAACACTGAACTACACATATAGCTTCTCCACATGGGAAAAAAGTGAAAAAGAGTAAGAGACCAAAGAAATCTGATATTACAGAAACTTCTCTGAAGCAGCTGTGATGAAGTTATTTCAATAATGTATATAGAACTGCAGAAGTTTAATTGAGATGTTATGGGTTATGCTCCTAGCAAACAACATGGTCATGCTATCTCAGTTGTACATTTCTCTATTCTAGTCTAATGTCTTTAGTAGTGCATTGTAAACAGTTTCCTACTCACAGAATTAATTCAGCTTTTATTCAATGCTGTTTCATGTAAAATACATAAACAGCCCTCAGTAAAGACTAGAGTACTGAATTTCCTGCTATTATGTGAAATTTTTAATTACCAAGATACAACCGGGATCCCTCTTGGGCACTGTCTATCCCAATAAAACTTAACATTCCTTCTGTCTGTAACAGGATTGTTTAAGTAATATTTACCTCTTTGGGGTCCATACAATCTTTTTGATAACACAGCTTCCTGACCAAATTCTCTTTTCTTGTCAAATCAAGATTTTTGAAGTAGACCCTTGGGGATTAGCGTTTCTGGATCTCCGCAGATTTGGCTTTAACCTGAAGTATATTTCGATTTAACCTGCTGTGTATCTCTGCATGTTGTACAGAAGCAGAATTACAACCTGCAGAACAAAGAATCATCTTATAAGACCATATAGAACTATAAGTATAAGAGGGAGGAGAGATGCATCTTAAATTCTGGTTTTGGACAGTGGCCATAAAGTTTAACAATAACCCTACGATTTGTGTTCTCTCATTCGTGGTACCCATAAATATCTTTGATGAAGAAAACCAACACAACATTGGAGCCAAATTCTTGAAAGAACTAGAGTAAGAGCACTATTAGTCTCCAGTTTCATCTTTACTGGAGAATCACTGAGTCTGTAAATAAGTTAGATTTTGATTAAAACATATTTATTCTTAATTTTCATTTTAAAATATTCCAAATTTTAATCTAAACTGTCTCTTCATTTGACTGAAGTCATAAAAAGTTCAAAACCAGAGATGTAAAATGATGTAAAATGGTGACGTTATGGTGGGGTCTGCTAGAGGCCACCTGACCAGAAAGACTGAGCGGATGAGGCCCTCTATAGACAGATAGGAGCAGCCTCACACTCACAAGCCCTGGTCCTCATGGGGGACTTCAACCACCCCAACATCTGTTGGAGGGACAACATGGAAGGGCATAAGCAATCCGGGAGCTTCCTGGAATGTGTTGATGGTAACTTCCTCCTCCAAGTGGTAGAGGAGCCAACGATGAGAGGTGCTATGCTGGACCTTTGTTCTCATCAACAAGGAGGGGCTGGTGGGGAATGTGAAGCTGAAGGGCAGCCTGGGCTGCAGTGACCACGAAATGATGGAGTTCAAGATCCTTAGGGCACCGAGGAGGGAGCACAGCAAGCTCACTCCCCTGGACTTCAGGAGAGCAGACTTTGGCCTCTTCAGGGATCTGCTTGGTAGAGTGCCATGGGACAAAGCCCTGGAGGGAAGAGGGGCCCTAGAAAGCTGGGTAATATTCAAGGATCACCTCCTTCAAGCTCAGGAGCGATGCCTCCCAACAAAGAGGAAGTCAGGCAAAAACGCCAGGAGGCCTGCATGGGTGAACAAGGAGCTCCTGGACAAACTCAAAGACAAAAAGGAAGCCTACAGGGGGTGGAAGCAAGGACAGGTAGCCTGGGAGGGATACAGAGAAACTGTCTGAGCAGCCAGGGATCAGGTTAGGAAAGCTAAAGCCCTG
>NW_008824373.1:6781668-6810158 GCF_000699105.1 Pygoscelis adeliae | reverse complement strand
CCCACCTGGAGTACTGCATCCAGCTCTGGGGTCCTCAGCACACGAAAGACATGGACGTGTTGGAGTGGGTCCATAAGAGGGCCATGAAAATGATGAGGGGGATGGAACCCCTCTCCTATGAAGAAAGGCTGAGAGAGTTGGGGTTGTTCAGCGTAGAGAAGAGAAGGCTTCGAGGAGACCTTATTGCAGCCTATCAGTACTTAAAGGGGGCTTATAGGAAAGATGGTGGCAAACTTTTTAGCAGGGCCTGTTGTGACAGGACAAGGGGGAATGGCTTTAAACTAAAGGGGGGTAGATTTAGTCTAGATATAAGGAGACATTTTTTACACTGAGGGTGGTGAAACAGTGGCACAGGTTGCCCAGAGAGGTGGTTGGTGCCCTTTCCCTGGCAACATTCCAGGTCAGGTTGGACGGGGCTCTGAGCAACCTGATTTAGTTGAAGACGTCCCTGCCCATGACAGGGGGGTTGGACTGGATGACCTTTAGAGGTCCCTTCCAACCCAAACTATTCTATGATTCTATGATTCTATGAAAATGTGTCTTGGTTAAGTTTTCTCAAAATCAGACCAACTGACCACTAATCTTCCATTTTTTCTGTGAATTTGTATTAAATGCTTTGATAGTCTTCTATAACAGGTACTTTGAGATTTCATGGAATGGTTTCCAGCTTTGGTTGTAATTCTTCCATTTTGCACTGATAAATTTAAAACAAAATGTATCTTTACAAGGTAGGAAAGAGCACAATAAAACAAAGGTGGAAGTTTCAGGATGTCTGAACTAGTATTGACTGTAACAGGTGTTACTACATGTTTCTTTCTAAATGCCAGATCAGATGGAATTCTGGATTTCAAAGATGAGATCTCTTTGTCTCAATTTTCGCTTCTACTCATAGTCTAAAGAAAAATTAAAAGGAGTTGTAGATACATAAAACTAGAATAAGTATTATATTTCAAGGAAATATGATCATTCATAGTTTTTTGAAATTTCTTATCTAGTTCCTAGGAAATGGAATTTGTTCATTGCAAATTACAGTTTGACAAAGAATTTGATCAAACCCCAAGATCAAAACTTCAAGAGTTATAATCTCAGATAGCCGAATAGCTAAACAGTTCTTAATTTTCCAAGTCTGTTCTTCTGCATAGCTTGCTCATAGAGAGGGGTGGAGAACAGACAGACTGGGGTTTATGAATAAATTCCTAGATCATATGGCATTATCAGATCTTAGCAGCATTATATTATCCTTCTGTCTTTTCCTCCCCAGTGATATACTGATTAAAAAAAAAAAAAGACATAATGATACTGTAGGCAGTAAGATCAAAATACTATGAAATGAAAAACCAAATATCAATAAAGCTTTCTACAATAAACCTTGTTAAGATTTGAAAGCAGAAAAAAATTATCAAAATGCACAGGACTCCGTACCACATTTGGCTAAACCAGATTTTAAAAGCAAAAAATTCATTTTTTTTAATGTTATTGTGTCATATATTTCCATCTATCAGTTCTGATTTGGTTGCTTTTTTTCCTTGTATTTTGGATAAAGAAATCAAATAATCTAATTTCATTAACCCATTCCTCATAGGGGACATAACACTTTGAACTTTGTGAAAGGCTCAACTTAAAATATATTATTTTAAAGATACATTTTGAAAATCTTTGTACTTTTTTCTGTCAAATTAATTTGAATAATGTTTTTTAAAAATGTCGATAAAGAGAATGACCTTAGGAAAACAGTGAGAATTGATTACTTGTGATAAGATCACCAAAGCTGCTTTCTAAATTAATCTTCCCAAGTACTTTTCAAAGATAATGAGGCTCCTCCAGGTGTTAATAGGTTCAGGAAAGAATGTCTGTGGAAATTCAAAAAGAAAAAAACAACATCAAAACTAGGAGGTGTTTAGTTGTGCCTCAAGGCACAGAAAACGAGTTACAAATCAGCCTGTAAATGTTTCAGTTCCTGTTGAAGCCAAACTAATGGACAAACAGTAACTGAAGAGTATTTTTCTTAGTTGATCAAAGTTATTCCATGTTGGAGGAAGCTTTACATTTGAAAATAAGATTTTGTCCTGCACTGAAATAGAAAAAAAAATATTTTTTTTGGCTGAGGTGTTCAAAAAATCTATGCTTAGAAGCAACAAATCAAACCATTAAAAATTATCTAAACTAATATTGAATCACTATTCCAACTAGAAGTATGGTAATTACTACCTAGAAGTATGAAAAAAAATGGGGGAAAAAGAAAAAGCTTATGGGTGAAATATTCAAACACAGGTTCTGAATGATTAAATTTATTAGACTGTGAAAACACTGCCCAAGGGAAATACCATGACTATCATTTGACCCTCACTGAAATGAGGTTCTACAGAGCTCATCTCAGTTAGAGAACAGACTGTGCTAGGTGACTATATAGGTCTTTTTTGCCATTAATTTCAGCTGTTTTATAAACTCTGGTATATTGACTAGCAACCCAACCATTTTTATTTCGAACACATGAGAATTTATTAATCCATCTAATATCTTTGTATAAACACCATTTCCCAAAGATGTGTACAATAGAAATGTCATCATTTATATAATATCATATAAAAACCCTTACTTTTTATGCTGTGAAGACGGTAAATATTAAAAGCAATTTTAAACTTGAAATTGCGGTGGGTAATGTGCTATCTTGCACAATACCAAAGGTCAAAATCTTTTCAGAGTACTTGAAGACAAAAAAATTGCTGTAATCTGAGTTGAGTATCCAATGAGGATGAAACAGGTATTTTGACTTCATTACTAACTTGAAGCTCAGAAAGTACAAAGTTTCCGTCAGATTTTAGGCCACCTACTAAAATTCTGGTTTGCTGTCCCTGTAGTTTTAATAGCCTGCTGTGGTTTAACCATGGTAGGCAGCTCAGCCCCACACAGCTGTTTGCTCATTTCCCCACAGTGGGATGGGGGAGAGAATCGGAAGGGTAAAAGTGAGAAAACTCGTGGGTTGCAATAAAGACAGTTTAATAGGTAAACCAATAGCTGAGCACACAAGCAAAGCAAAACAAGGAATTTGTTCACTATTTCCCTTTGGCAGGCAGATGTTCAGCCATGTCCAGGAAAGCAGGACCTCATCACATGTAATGGTGACTTGGGAAGACAAACGCCATCACGCTGAACGTTCCCCCGCTTCCTCCCTCTTATTGTTCAGCACAATATCATATGGTCTGGGACATCCCTTTAGTCAGCTGGGGTCAGCTGTCCTGGCTGTTTCCCCCCACATCTTGTGCACCTCACCCACCTCGCTGGTAGGGCAGTGTGAGACGCAGAAAAGGCCTTAATATTTTGCAAGCATTGTTCAGCAATAATTAAAACATCAGTGTGTTATCAACACTCTTTTCATCACAAATCCAAAACAGAGCACCATATGAGCTACTATGAAGAAAATTAACTCTACCCCTGCCAAAACCAATACATAGCCTTACAAAAAATTATCTACTTCGCCCCCACACTCACCCCCTTTTAGTAGCAGCGACCTTGAAATAGATTTGTTTCCTTGAAGTTAGGAAGAAGGAAGGGTAAAATGGGGAAAAGGTGAAACATCACATGGGGGGCAAAATTCTTCAGAGTTACATTTTATATGTGAAGCCACTTCTTGTGGCCTCAGTGAAAAGCTCAGTAATTCATGTAAAGTGTTAAAACATCAACTTGAGAATTTTGTCATTGTGCAGGTGGCAGGGGATGATTTTCATTGTGAAAAAATGCTAGTGCTTTGATGTGGCTTTGATGGTCTAAATTTTTTGACAGTACAGGATTTGTAGCTAGAGATAAAGGTTTTCACCAGCTAGTGTATATGAGAATATTAGCCACACTTTCAGACACCCAAACAGTTCTTCATATCTGAAATAGAAGCAGCAGATTTCAAAGCTTTATAACTCTCAAAAAATTGTTTAGAGCATATTTAGTTATGCACTGAGCCATCTCTGAAAGGAAACACAGCTGATACTGAGAACTAGAGTAGGTGTCGGTAGAGGGAAAGAAAGAAAAAGGTGATAAGGTACAGTATTTGTTCTACCTGTTTCAGAGTCTGTTGCTTCTACTTCGTACCTGAAGTCTGTCTATTTATCCAAGCATAGCAGTATGTCTGATGAAAATGCATTGTCTTTATCTACAAACGTACCATAGTGAGAACACTCTTCTGGAAGGTGAGATGTGTAGTCAGATTTCATCACAAAGACTAATTTTCTTACTCACTACATTCTTTACAAAGAGGAGTAAAAAAGAAGCATTGCATCTTTACTTCTTTTGTAAAAGCAGTAATTAAAAATTTATGTTTTCCAGTTAATGTTTACTTCTTTTCTGGAATGATTTTTTTCTACTTATAAGAATTAAAAGAAAAAAAAAACCACAACAATATCAGCTACACAAAGCAGCTACCTTTACATCCCTAGTCTTAAATGCGAAGCTCTTATCAGATCTCAATTTGTTTCTAATAGATGTAGGATTATGTTACATTCCACTTATTGATTTTAGCAACTTTTATACGCAAGTACTGCTTAGTATATGAAATTGCAGAGGCATTGGCTCATTTTGTTAAAAGGTCATGAAAAATTCTCCTTGTCTTGGATCAAAACTATGTATAGTGACACTTTCATATGAATTTAAGTGTTTTTGTATTACTTGTTAAAAGTTAATAATGCTGATGATATTAAAGATGTAATCACTAAAGCCAGCTGATCACAGGCAGACTACAGTTAGGATCTTGAAGATCTACTATCAGAAGTGTTTATGTAGCCCAGTGTGATATCACCTTGATCTGGGACTGTTTAGCCTAGAAAAGATAAGGCTCAGGGGGAATCTCACCAATATATATAAATACCTAGAAGGGAGGGTGCAAAGAGGATGGGGCCAGGCTCTTTTCAGTGGTGCTCAGTGCCAGTACAAGAGGCAACAGGCACAAAGTGAAACACAGGAGGTTCCTTCTAAATATCAGGAAATACTTTTTTACTGTGAGAGTGACAGCACCAGAACAGGTTGCCCAGGGCGGTTATGGAGTCTCCATCCCTGGAGTTATTCAAAAGCTGCCTGGACATGGTCCTGGGCAACCGGATCTAGGTGGCTTTGTATGATCAGGGGGATTGGACCAGAAGACCTCCAGAGGTCCCTTCCAACCTCAACCATTCTGTAATTCTGTGATTCATGTGATTCTGTGAGATTCTGTGAAAACCTAAGTATTTCAAACAAAGATAAGAAATGGCTAAGTTTAACAAAGAAATGCCTAAACTTGCAGCACTAAGTAAAAAATAATCTAACAGTATAAAGTGATAATAGCAAGAGAAAAAAAAAAATTGTCCCAAAATACTACCAAGATTCTTTTGTTGTATTCTGCTAGGAATTGTAAGAAGGAGTCGTGCCAAAAAGTTCTGGTACACTGGTATTGAAAGACTCATAACAATATGTCAGTCTTGATGAAAAAAATCCTGAAACTGCAGCTTAACAGAATAAAATATTTTCCTTCCCTTAAGATGACTTTGTTTCTAAAACATTGTTTTGATTTCACACTAGTTGCCACCTTAACTATAATTTACTTATACCAGCTGATATTGGCAGAAAGAAAAATTATTTTGTTTTATATTTAATAAGCCATAATTCATGTTTTAAGTTATAGTGGAATATAAATTATCATGAGCTACAATAAAAAATAGTAATATATGATTGACACATAACATTTCCTGGGAAATGATGCACACTTCCAATGTTTGTGGGTTTTTTTTTTTGTTTGGTTGGGGTTTTCCCCCATCAAGCAGTGTTTTAAAAATATTTAAAATATTTTATGGGGTAGTAACTGTATTTTGATCAGCTACTCCATGAATAAGGAAGAAGTCTTTTCTTGAACAACAGGAGGTAATATTTCTATATTATTGCAAAAAAAAGGCTGCATTTAAAATACTGTATTGCATCCAAACACAAGCCGATAATTTAATTCAAGGCATTTTCATCCCTATCTGTTGAAGGCTCCAAAATGTCCAGATAAAAGTAATTAAAAGAGGATAATGAAATGATGAAAAACTTTTATTGAAATTTTAGCAGATGAAGGGTCACTTCACCAATCAATCCGGTTCCTCCTTATTATGCCACATGGTTGCAATAAAATCTCTCTTTTCCCATTCCTCCCGCCCCCTGTTCCTCTTAATTTGTTACTGCTTTTATTTTCAGGTGTTTTTATAAGAAGATAAACTTCTACTTTCTTTCTTCTAATAAATTTTGAATATGGTGAATTTTGATCAAATTTGACAGAAAGATAGAAATTTGAAAATATGTTATATTTTATGATATCATGAAAATGTTGCCTAAGTAGACTAGAGTGACCATTTTTACCATATTCACAGAAATAAAGGCTAAGAATTATGTCACACCGAACTGAACACCAGAAAGTCTGCATAGTAGAGCATCATTACAGATGCCCAAACTACAGGAAAAGCCTAATCAGTGGTTGCACCTTAGATGTTATGAGCACATCCAGCCCCAAGTGCAGATTAAAAGTTACTCAGGGTATCTAAACAAGGAAACTATGTGGTTTTAATTTTGCTACCAACAAAGCCTATTTGCTTTTCTCAGAATTCAACACTAGCATATGATATGCTATGATTAGCTTTGCTGATCTTAGATACGCATTTTCTTTTCCATGCTAAGTTAGTCAACATGTTAAACTTTAAACAAGTAGCTAAACTGAAAAACAAAGCAAAGCAAAACAGAATCAGCTTTTCAGTACTGAATAATGTATCCGTTTTAATTTTGGCAGCTAATTTTTCTTTTGAGAACTCTGTTTTGTGTTTACATTTTTCACAGATCCTTCAAAATCTATTTACTGCAAACCTTACCGGTCACACGCTTCACAGCATTATTTTTGGTCATCAGAGAAATCTGATCTATCAAAGAGCAAGAATTATGTGGTATGAACTCCACATTGCTTATTTTCATCAGTTTTCAATCCTTGATGTATATTTTGAAGGACAGATTGATATATTTGTTTTTTGGTTAGCAAGATAAAGAGGAAAATTAAACTTCTGCAGCATTGCTGGCTCATAGGTCTCCAATCTTTCAAAACTGTTGAAAAGATAGAGATGAAAATACACAAAGCATAGAATTCTAATAGGTAATTGATATGCCATTAATTGAGAATGGTTTCATATACCCTGAACTTTATAATACTATAAATCTGGAAAAAGATCTTCATTGGCGACATTTCATTATCAGTGATGTCACATACCAAATATACATTAAGAAAAAATGAAGCCTACGAATTGCAGTTTTTACTGGTGATAATACTTCTGAAAGCTTGAAGATAGGTTCTGTTTTTTCACCAAAGTTGGTTATAAGTAAAGTTGGTTATAAAGTTTATTGTAATAAAATTCTCATGGAGTATAAAAAGATAGTATTTTAAAGTTAAACTCAATTTTTTTTTTTTTTAGGACATGGTATTAAAAAAAAACAACTCCATTTCTGAATTATAAAAATACACAGCTATGCTCTTAAAAAAGAAGAGACATTTTCTAGTATGGCCACATAGAATGTGTCAGTGAGTAATGACTGAATTCTCACAAGCACATTTCTGTAACATACAGCAAGAGTAAAATGGAGTGAGAAACAATTTTAAAAACTACCAGGAACTGTGAATCATTATCTTAACATCTATGTTAGAGGACTAGAATATGTTAGCAATAATTTAAGGCATTATATGATGCTATTTGTAATTTGTGTATGCAACATTTAAAAACCAAGTCGTGATCTGAAATGGCAAGTTCCCAGATGGTGTAGCAGAACATATTGACCAGCCAGATGAAGAGAAACAGGTTTGGAGTATGTAAGAAAAGATTTATGTGGAATAAGAATTCTTATTATAAATTATTTTGAGGGGTTTCTCTATGAAACAGACCTTATCATTGCTCACATAAGAAGAATAGATACTATTCTCATCCTCTTTTCTGTGAACAAGATATGAAATAACCTTGAGTAGTCCTTTGTCATAACACTACTATGATTCATAATGCTGTCTCACTGAGGCCTCTTATATAGCCTGTATTTAACTCCTGAAATTAAAAAAATGAAATAATCTTCAGAATCTCATGAATAAGAGAAGTACACTGAAGACCTGACTATAGTGGAAACTCTTCACAGATAGACAATAGAAAAATTCTGCCTTAGACCTACGCAAATTCATTGTTGTTTCTATCATTAAATTGGATGGGAAGTTATGACAGGAACAAATGTATTGACATGAAGAAACACATTTTTTCAAAATAAAAGCAGAACAGTATTCTGACTTTGGAGATGGGCAACAATGGAATACAGTTCTTTACTGACAAATTTTTCAGAAATTTTGAAGAAATATGAGTATAGCCATTGATTAAGTACATGGTTGCCGAAACAATAATTTTGCAAAAGCAGAAGTATAAAATATTTAACAAAGGTTAGAATTATAAAGCATGACAGCTCCACTCAAACCTGAGAAGTAATGTCTATCACACAGAATAGAAACATAATAACTGTGTAATATTTGGGACCATCGAAGCAGTCAATTTGACCCTTTTCCAAGGAAAAATGTAGAAACCTTATGATCAAAGGTATTGAGGAATCAAACCAGAGAGTAATGTTCAAACCAGATATTTTTATAGCAAGTGATCATTCAGTTCTTTCTGAAACTGTAGAAATTAAACTTCTTTTATGGCAGATGATGAAAAGCAGAATACAGCATACTTGAAAATCCTCAATATACATACATATGTCAGCAGCAAAAAAGTATTCCTTTCATAATATGAATTGAAAAGTATAAAATAGATTAATGTTAAGAAAAAAGTATAAAAATATCAACTAAAATATTGTTTAAGTAGCAGGTGTTTATACAATCTGGAAATGTTATTGTGGTGAAAATAGTTAAAAAGATAACTTTCAATAGCAGTAGTGTGAAAAAATCAGTGATTTTTCTAGGTATTTTACAGCATTTTACAGTATTGAGAAAGTGGTAGGTGTAGAATATTTAGATAAGAATAAGCCATTTAAGTCTTTGGAAATTTACTTTTTTAATTCATTTAAATTGGTTTAATTTTTGCCAATTTGGTGAATGTTTATGCTCTAGATTATGACAAGTGATCAAATAAATAAATAAACAGATAAATAAATTAATAGATAAATAAATAAATGAATGAATAAATAAATAAATAAAAGGGTAGCTAGAAACCAAACTGCTTTCAAAGGAGATTTTCAGTGTCTGCTCTAGCTGAAATGAAGAAATATAGATCAAAGAACACAAAGACATAACCAGACAGGTCTGAGTCACGTTCAGTCTGCTTTGACTAAGGATCAGTCATGATTAAAGTTTTGATCATAGCATCAGACATCTAAGAGATAAATGAGGTTACATTTTTCACTCATGCAGACTTGTGCAGACATTTCTTTGAATGCTTGTACACTTGCAAATTTTGAAGCAGAATTTAGCTCTTGCAGCTAAAACAACTGAATCAAGAACACTGTGACAAATTTTAAACATTTGACAGCATGCTACTACCCTAGAGTAATTCCCATAAAAGCAGTCAACCTGCAAAGATAACTGAAAATTCCAAGGAACAAACCATGTCCATGAATGCTACCAAGAATGAAGAGTTTCTTTTTAAGATGGGAATGTTAGAAACTAAAGCCCCAAACCAGCTCTTATTGCTACAAAAAACCCCCATGGAATCATTTGTTTTCCTTACAGCAGAATAGATATTGAAAAATAAATAATTCAGTAGCAACAAATAAAGAAGAGAGAGAAGAAACTCGTTTCAGTGTAGGCTCTATATTGAGAGAAAATCCAACAAGACATAATTGTTATATGCTGGATAATAACACACTCACTAAATAAGTATCACTGGACAAGCCAGCTTGGCAGATGCAGCAACTTTTTGCTAAAAATACTCCTGAGGAAACACTGTGGTAAGTTAGAACTTTGTCTTCTGCTTAGTCATTTTTAGGATCCAATGAAGCCTCTGAAGTCTTCTTGAGAGCAAATGTTTTTGAGGATTTTTCTCCCTGGAGCTATTGTACGCTCACATTCAAATGTTAGCTGTGCTACGATATATTCCTCCTGAGGTCAAGTTTACTCTTTTCAGAAGGAGCTGGACTGCTGATACCAACAGACTTCTGGCACATAAGTGATCTATCTGTAAGGAAGGCTATTAGAAGCCTTCCAATGCTCACAGAGCTATGAAATGCAATGAGCACTTCATAGATGCCACATTCTTCCCGAATGCCCCTGTATCAGTCTGGAGAGTTATAGATAGAATATAATATTTCTTTGCTTTACTCCAAGGCTTAATCAGTCAGATTTAACTATCTTTGAATTTTCACCATTATTAATGTAGCTGTTGTGGAAAGTGTTTGATGGAAGAATTTGCAGGCATATTCAACATTTATTTCAGGAAAAAAAGACTTTTTTTTTCTACCTTAGCCTTTATAAACAGCAAGGAGATGATATTTTCTTGTCATTTTGGGGAACCCCAGACCACACAACCTTTGTTAGGTTATATAAACATATAGATAGAAAAAATAACTGTCGCTAAAAGAAACTGCAGCATAAACAATGAAGGGAATTGAACATTGAAACAGGGAGCAGTCTTTGTAAAGACAAAAGGTGAGTGTAAAGGCTACTTAACAGTACCTCTTACGTACATAAATATATATATATGTGCATGCGTGTCCGTATGTGTGTAGCTGAATGAGATGATGTGCTCCAGGAGCACACATAAAGTGCTCCAACAGAAGATGGGCAGTCAGACCACAGGACGAGACCAGAGAGAGTTTAAAGGAACCCTCTCTCCTGAAATGTGCTAGCATGTCCATTGGCTCCCCAGCACCTGACCTTCACACTGGCTTGGGTTATACTATTGACCAACGTGGAAATGTAGACAAGACCCTTGAGCAGCATGAAAGTCTGGTTGGTGGTATAGAAGAAATGAATTAGGAATAGAGAAAGAGGAAAAGGAAAATACAGAGGTGAGAACTGGGGATAAAGCAAGTCCTAAATGGCTGCTTTCTAGCAAAGGAGATTATATTTTTAGTGGTGAATGATATAATCTCTTAATGCTGATGTTTGTTGATTTTTATAGTTTTGTAAGCCTGTTGAATAATAGAAGATTTTCAGGTAAAAGGATTTCTACCGGGCCAGTCCCTAATTAGCTGATGTTCTGTTTTCTCTGATGGATCAAAAAATCTCATCCCTTTACATCAGATTAAGCATACACATATGTATAGGGTCAATGCTTTTTTCCTGAAGATGACACAATTTTATCTGTCAGTGGCTATGTGTGATTTTTTTTTGTTGTTGTTGCTGGGGTTTTATATGCGGGAGATATAATTCACTTTCTAGTTTTACTTGCGACTCAAAATATGTGTATTTGCAATGAAAGCTGTGTTTATGACAACACTGGCAGCAAAATTCAAAGATTTTTTTTAAATTCTTGAGCTATAAGTATCATTAAAAAAATTGAAGTCACCATTAAAATAAATATAATTTGTTCAAATAAATAATAAATTTATTTTTTTAAAGGAATATAGTGCAAATTTTGTACAACTGCACCTTTTTGTAAAGAAAATCTTATTTCAGTCTAGAACAGTTTTATTTCATATTGAGAAAGAAGAGAAGCATGTGTCTGGTCTTAAGCCAAAGTTCTCTTTGCTGTATTCCTTGAAAAGTGTCTTGCAACAGTCTAGGAGTAAGTTAATGAACACAGAATAAAACTTCTCATTTTTCATTTACAAAGTTAAAGTGTGTGTCTGTGTGTTCAAAACTCCTCCCAATATTAAAAATATTTTACCACTAGTGGTTGCCATCGGTTAAGCAAAGAAAATAGTTCAATGTGTAAGCTATATCTAAAAGAGGAATATATTTGCTATGAGTTTATCATCCCTCTATAGCAATGTTTTTCAGAGTGTTTGTTGAGTTATGATGTCTCCACCTGGTCTTTAAGGAAGAAGATCTATTCAGTTTTTACAGGGATTAATTGATTTTATAAAATAACACACAAACAAGCAAGAGAAGTAAAAAAAATGGAAATTCTGACTAATATGTTTCAAAAAAAGGGAAATCTTTTCCCACTGTTTTTTTCCCTGTCCATTGTTAGAAAATAGATTGTTTGCAGAGGAAATTAATTAAAAAGTCTAAAGCAGTAAGCTACACTTTAGTGATCTCCAAGTCAATATAGTTGTCCAATTTTGCAGAAAACTATTGGTTTATTGCAATAATTCATGTTAAGGCATTTAAGAATTGGAAATGTTAGGGCTAGCATCTGCTTTATGCTCTTTTTCTATTATACTCTTTTGAAGTCCAAGAACACTGGAGAGAACTAGGGCACAAAACTGATTCAGAGATGTCCAGCATATATATTTGACATCTGGTAACACCTGGAAATGATTGGAATCATCATCTTTTGCATAAGATAGCTGAATTAAAAAATGTGTTTTCCATCTTGTGCTGGACGTATTCTTCAATCTTATAGTGGTTTTTTTATTAGCCAAGGTGGCAAAGGGTTCATATGAGGCAGATAGATAGGTTTGAGACAGACTGGTTTGTTTATACAGGATAATGATAATCTTGCATGGGATATTTCTTCATGAGATGCTTTCTCAAGATCATTACTAAAAAGAAAATTGGATGCCAATTTTTGTTTTACATTGGTTATTACTGCTATAATTAATATGATGTTGGTGAATTTTGTGCAGTTTACAGTACATGTATTTCATCAGTAGTTTTAAGTATAAATATCGCAAATTTTCAGAGCTGTCTGATGAATAAGATTACTCTGAGTACTCTCTCAAGGAACACTGGAAGATGTATAATTTACACAATTTCTGAATATTAAAGTGTTAATCTAGTGTTATTGGAGGATAAATTAATAGAATATTCTGCAAGTTGGCAAGACCTGTAATTATAATTTTAGATGTTGATGCTACCATAGAAAAGTAAAAGCACACTCTAAGAATAAATGTGAATCAAATTAAAGTTGTTGACTGACAATGGTAAGCAAAACTCAAATGGTGTAATACCTTCTGGTACAATGGTTCTACATGTAGGAGCAAGAAATAGCCTAAAATAAATAAATAAATAGCTACCTTTTTTGGTATTAGAATACTCATAAACTTGTAACTTTTTAAGAACACTCCATAAATATATGCTTCTACCAGGAGCTGCTTTCCAAAAATTTCTATGAGTTATCTAAAACAGTGCTTTACTGATTTGGTCCATATTTTGTAGTTTAAACTACAAAGAATTTTATAAGAATATATCCAACTGAACTATTTTATTTGGTAAACTACTATGTTACTAGTATTATTACAGTTAAGAAGATATTCATCTTGCCAAGCTTCAGAATTCCAAGAAATAATGCTCTAAATCAATGTTAATCTCTATCAGGACAACCAACTTCATTGTTTTAAATGCTCATTTTAAGGAGTGGTGATCAACTCCATGGACATGCCATTTTCTTACCATTGACTGTAGGAAGTTCATGGCTCAATTTTTATACTAGTCATCCAGAGCATAAAGAAAGGTGTTCAATTTTTGACCTCCAGTGCAATGTGCCGATCCCTTTACCTGCCTGTTCCTGGAGATCCCATAGGAATAGGGCAATCACAAGTAGATTTCATGAAATGTTTTGGTGGTGATGGATGTCCTTTCTCCCTAAAAGCTTCAAAAACTGCCACATGTGTTTATGTGTTGCATGATAGTTCTGGGGAGTCACAGTTGTGACCATACAAACTAACTGTGCTGTGAATGCAAAACAAGCCAGTGAAAGAGTAGCAGAGATTTTATACCTTCCTTAGAATCAGAAAAAGGCATGCAGCTTGCTCAGCTGGAAAACCAAATATCCCTGACAGAAATTGCTGGGTCAGGGACCTTCAAGGATCTGAAGATTCTTCACAGTATGGAGAGGTTACTTTAGGGAAGATTGGTCATTTTAAGTGACTGGGTAGTAACTTGATAACTGACAATTTTTAAGATGAGACAATGCAGGAAAATTTTAAAGTTTAAAATAAAAAAAAAACACATTAAAAAGTAAAGCACCAAATGGGGTGAAATAACAGACACAGTTAATATATACTATCTTTTAGTAATTCCCTACTTGCTTGGACTTCCTGGATTATTTAGAAATGTTTTACTGTGTCAGAAGGGTATGACTGGCTGACTGCAAACATGCAAGCAAACAAAGGTAATCAACTTACTGAATTGTCCTACATTTTGAGAAAAACTTACATTCTTCTGTCTTTTTCCTAAACATAATTTTTTGTTTCAAAGGCCTCCCAATGAAAATACTTAATTTGTGAGTTCTAGAAGAAAGGAAGAATAAAACCCCATATTTTTGAAAGCTGCATTAACTCATCAGTGCTGCCTTTTTAGAACAACCCCTTCCCCACTGCAGAAGCATTTCTTTACTTCATCTCTGTCCTTGAGACTGATACACACTGAATTACCAATATCTGCCAAGATCTATATACCATATAATATTTTTTTCATTTTTCTTCTATAAAATAAACCCTGAAAGCTCTACAGAGGGTGACATACTCCCTATATTAAATCTTTGGTTCTTACAATATAATTTTGAATCTATTCACTAGCATACTATTATTTGCATGTGTAAGCGTTTGTGTGTGTGTATGCAAGACAAAGTAAGTGGAATAGAAAAAATATATTTTCTTACAAAACAGAAATAATTTTTACTCAAATTAAAAACAGAACTGGAATTATTGTTTTTCAGACTGAATGGACTTTCTAGATTGTAGTCTATGGATGTATTACAACTACTTCAGTGTGCTCATGATACTTTTCCTTTAGGTATTCTTGTTATGTGATTCATATGCCTGGTTTTGGAAGTGCCTATGTACTCCAAGCAAAATGGACACCTGAAAATAATAGAAAATAATAATATTATTTTTAAAATTCTCTCCTGAAAACTATTTTTTAAAACTTTATTTCTTAGTGAAAGAAAATATAGGATGTGAATTCCCTGTATACTTAGATATATGATGAAGTTTTCTATCTCCAAGAACTAATTTCTTCAAGGCACAAAGTGACGTAACTTTATAGTCATTACTGTAAATATTGAGGTGGGCCCATGCAAACCTCATGAAGTTCAACAAGGCCAAGTGCAAGGTCCTGCACATGGGTCGGGGCAATCCCAAGCACAAATACAGGCTGGGCAGAGAATGGATTGAGAGCAGGCCTGAGGAGAAGGACTTGAAGGTGTTGGTTGATGAGAAGCTCAACATGACCTGGTAATGTGTGCTCGCAGCCCAGAAAGCCAACCGTATCCTGGGCTGCATCAAAAGAAGCATGGCCAGCAGGTCAAAGGAGGTGATTCTCCCCCCCTACTCCGTTCTCCTGAGACCCCACCTGGAGTACTGTGTTCAGCTCTGGGGCCCCCAACATAAGAAGAACATGGACCTGTTGGAGCAAGTCCAGAGGAGGGCCACGAAGATGATCAGAGGGCTGGAGCACCTCTCCTATGAAGAAAGGCTGAAAGAGTTAGGGTTGTTCAGCCTGGAGAAGAGAAGTCTCTGGGGACACTTTATAGCAGCCTTCCAGTACCTGAAGGGCGCCTACAAGAAAGCTGGAGAAGGACTTTTTTACAAGGGCATGTAGTGATAGGACAAGGGGTAGTGGCTTTAAACTGAAAGAGGGTAGATTTAGATTAGTTATAAGGAAGAAATTCTTCACTATGAGGGTGGTGAGGCACTGGACCACGTTTCCCAGAGAAGTTGTGGATGCCCCATCCCTGGAAGTGTTCAAGGCCAGGTTGGATGGGGCTTTGAGCAACGTGGTCTAGTGGAAGATGACCCTGACCATGGCAGGGGGGTTAGAACAAGGTGATCTTTAAGGTCCCTTCTAACCCAAACCATTCTATGTTTTTATTATTCTATAATTCTATGATTCTATACCAATTAATTTAATGTTGAAAATAATTATGTATCTATTTCCTTTTATTAAAAATTAGTAGTGGTAAAGGACATTGAAGATTTTTCTTTCTGGGAGATAATTGTGAAATATACTGTCTGACCATGTTGCTAAAAATTGACAGTCATTATACCTTCTTGCACGTAATATATTGTGCAATGTATTCATCTTTACCTAGAGAAATGGCATTCTTTTCTGACTTGAAGAACTTTAAGTGTCTTTTAGATTAATGATTACCCAAAAATAGTAAATGCTATTCTCTACCTCCGTAAGAATGGCAGATGTGAATAACAGCTAGATGTTTAAATGTATTAAAACTCTTCTTATGTACAGATCTGAAAAATAAAAATAGGAAATAGTTTCAGGACTGTATTTCAAAAATCTTGTGTAATAGATAGTTCAAGAAATCTAATGAAAACCACTTTTCAAGAAAGTAGTGAAAGCATCTTAGTTCTATTCTTAATCATCTTCTTGTTTGCTAGGCATTACATTTAATCCCAATACCTGGAAATCAGATTTACATATTTTTACTTTAAATAATAACATGACAGACACCACTGTATGCAAGTTACTGCATGAAAAAGAAGGCTGTTTGGAACTTGTCAATGAAATGGAAAATCATCAAAGAAAACAAATATATATCCAGCCCCAAAGCTCCCCACTAATACAGCAGTCTTTAGGAAACTTGGAAGAAAGTGTTCTTAATTGCTGTTGTGTGTATTTTTGGGTATTCAGCCTGAGATCTAAGGAGTCGTATTCAACTGTCTTTTCAATGATTATTTATTTCTTCAGACTAAGAAAGATTAAGAGAGCTTAAAAAGACCTGCCTCAGAATGGTCATATCGGTGTTTGTCTGAAGGCATATTCAAGTCCTTTCTCTGGGCCAGGAAAAACAAAGTGTAGATGTAAAAGATGAGGAACACTATGAAAGTGCCTTAAGAGTAATTACAAGTCCAGAAAATATGATATAGAGAAAAGGTGGAAAGATTCATTGCTACATAGTTTGGGGAAAAACATTGTAACCAAATACATAAGAAGCTGATGCAAAGGAAATGGAAATAATTATTCTTCACATCCATAAAACAAGAAATCTAAACTGCAGAAAAATTCATTTAAGATCTATTTCAGCGAAAAAAAAAGGGTAATGATGATGCCATTTAAGCACTTTAAGGAGCCTGCAGAGGTGTCATTGCTTTATAAACAATTTAGACAAAATTTTGACAGACAGTTTCCCTATGAGCAAGGTATAGTAGAACCTTGTTTAGAGGAAAGGAATTAAACAAGTTCAGGAGGTAACTTCCAGTTTCACTTACTTCCAATCTACAAATCTGGGCAATCTGGGCCTCTCACATTCTGGTGACACACTTATCTATGTGATACTTGTAATTTTGAATTTTTCATTTTTGTTCCATTATTTCTGACAAAAAAAAAAAAAAAGTGGTTTTTTACTCCTTCTAAAACAACATGAGAAAATTTGAAATCTCAGTTTAATGTCACTTGAAAACTATTTCCCACTTAAGCTACAGTGAAAAGCAAAATCTTTGCTTTCATTAAAATGGTATTTCCTGTTAGCTTGTGTGGATGTGCAGAAACTATTTAAAATAAAATCTGTCCCAGTCCAAATGCAACTGAAAAATATAGCTCCAAGAAATGCAAATTGCCACAGATATTCTAACAGAAAGCTGCTACTTTGCAGCAGTAAGCTTCCTCCAGTACCTCAACTCATGGTCCCATGGGGAGCTACTACTGCTCTGCTGTGATTAGCATTTTGGAGTGGTTTGACTGACTTTTCCACAATTCAGGGGAATGTTGAATTATTCTTGTCTTTGAGAAAGACTCAGATTGCCTCCAGAGAATACTTAAGGACACTCTGCATCTCAACCTGAAGGCTAGCACTTTAACAGAAAGCACCTGTAAATCACTCTAGGAAAATTGTGTAATGGTTTTGTAATATTTGGGGTGGGCAATACAGTTGTAGGTTGCAAGTGAGGAAACAGAGGAAGTTAGAGACTTGTAAGTGGGAAAATACAATTTGTCCCTTTTCTGTGAAGCTGTCAGAGAAGGAATGCAGAGTCTCTGAGTCTGGAATTTGGGGAGAACGAGAACAAAGTCTCATAGCCTTAAATTATGAAGCATGGAGCTCTTATTACATAGAGGAAAAGGTACTGTCATTGGAAGTTTTCCAGCTAAAAAGTAAGTCAGGGTATAGAGTACTGTATTTCTAACTATGTTGGTTTCTCTAGTGGCTCAAAAAATATGAAATAGTACAATTTATTGTCTGGAAAGAGACCAGATATATTGAAGATGTGTCAGGATTAGCATTTTATGTAGTTTGTAATCAGAACATTACCATATCCAACTCAGTGACACAGCATTTTTAAGAGAAAGAGGCAGGAACTGCATACTTCATTTCTACTCTACTTCTAGTGCAGTAAGAGTCCTAGCTGGTACAGCGTTAAAAATAATGGTACACAAGCTTTAGATCTTATCAGGACTAACTGAGTTAAGTATTAAGAATTTGGATTTTCAATATCTAGAACTTTATTCCAAATGCTTTCCTTTTTCAATATGCAATAAACAGTGCTTAATTTTTTATTTCTAAATCAACAATTATTTCACTTTGATTTGTTCCTTCTGACCAGCAATCTCCTACAAAACTATGCCTTAGAGCATTTCTGATATGTAGTGCTATGTGTATATATTCCTAGCTGGATGTGAGACCTTAATAAGAAAGGCAAAAGAATCTTAGATTAAGGCACCTAAAACTAAGGGTTATTAAAATTTCTGGACTATTTTGTACACCTCTTCCAACACATGAAATTACATCAAATACCCAATATTAAAAGAAAAAATAATTTAATTATTTGACAGTATGAATAAAATTGCACATCTCACCAAACCACAGCAAATGATAATAAAATATCTAATAGTATTTTTACATAGTTATTCCCACCTAAAAAAAAAGAAAAAGAAAAAAAGCAAAAAAACAACCAAACAAAAAAACCCCAACCTCAAAACTATAAAAGAAAGGGTGTAAAATATTTTCTGCCCATAATTAACATAAATGAATTACAGGAATGTGTGCAGCAGTTACCATTCTACCTAAAAAAACCATGTTCACGACGAGTTCTCTGGAACGCTTCCAGGTGTTCCTGAATTGTTACCATAAAGATTCAGGCAAGATTCATCAGGGAACTTTGTTTCAAAATGTTACTACGCTAGCAGCCGTCATGCAAATTATGGCATTGGTATCAATGGTGGCATACATGTCAACAGTAATTAAAACAGAAAATAAACCACTCCCCCCCCCCAAAAAAAAAAAAACCAAGAAGAACAAAAAAACAAATAGCAAAACCTCTCAAGTCCCATAGAAACTATGAAAAAAACATCACATTTCCCGACTTTCCAAGGAACCTAACACTACCCAGCTGTTCTCATTTAAAATTAATGTAATACTGTGAAATGATTCATTGAGAATTACCTATGGACTCACAGCAATGGAACTGCAGCTCTTTACAAGCAGAAAATGGAAACCAAAAATGTTTTCTCTTACAATTTAAATCATTCATGATGCATCTTTATCCAAAGATAGATCAAACAGTTCCTTAATACACATCTATTTTCAATTTTTCATTTGTAAGCAATGATATACAGGGGGGAGGAGGAAAGTAAAAAAGAAAGGTCTAGTTTGTTGTAAGTTGTTCCTCAGAGTGTTATCTCATTCAGGTCTCTGTGAGAACATTATTATAGGCTGCAAGTAAGTGTAAAGCTTTCTATATAGAGTTTTCTTTGTGCCAGATGAATATATTCTGTTTGAAAAATCCTTCAAGTCACCTCAGTCTACAATCTTAGTAGTAGAATGCAGAAAAAAGGATATTTTAAAATAAACAAGTCTTTCTGAAGACATTACTTATTAATAAACTTTTTTCAAACAGTTTGTAATACACTGGGTACCCACACATACTACCCACAGGACCTATGCCAGTCAAAAATTCACTCTCCTTCAAAACTGCAATATTAGTTCTTACATTATTTATGTGTTTTATAAAAGACATTTTCACTGAGTTGTAGTATGCATTGTTATTCAGCTATCTCAATTACTCCTGGAATACAAAATACACTATTAACTGTTTGTGGTTTAATAGCTTCTCAGCAGTAATATTTGGGACAGGGAAATCTTCCTGCAAATGTAGTAGCAACCATTATGTGTTCCTTCACATTATTCTGTTCAGATTGTAAAAAAAAAACAAGGTAAAAGTAAGCCTCTATTAAAAACTGAAATTCAGTTGCCTGTGTGTGACCACAATTTCATTTGTAAAAGCAAAGCAACAATGCTTTGCTATCTAAATTCAGATTTAGATAGATATATCACAGTCCACTGCATGGGATTGAATTTAAAAAATTATTTTATAATATATTAACTTCTACAAAATCTCATGCAATATAGAAAAACAATTTTTTCCAAGATGGCTACTTCGAAGGTGGGCCTTACACGTCATATCATAGAACAAAGTCAGGCTGACCACATGCATCATCCAGTTGTAAATCAACAGTATGCATATTCAAGATTATAACTTCATTCCTGAAAGGATATGTTAAGCAAAATCTAAAAAGGGTTGAATTTGCATAAAATATATTGACTTCATGGAGTGTAAATATTCAAATGCATATTTAGGGCATTTTAAAGAGTTCTAACTGAAAGATAGTAGGAAACCAAGCTGATAAGTGTGATCAGTGCTTATGAATATAAATGGGTAGTGTATGACTGTGTCAGTAATTAACATTTATGTGAGTTAGTATGGTCACACATGTATTAATGTACACATCTAAAATACCAGAGACAGCAGAAATTTTAGATATATTTAATCCATTGGTTATGGACTGGAAATATAAACATCCAGTTGTCATTCACAGAGGCACCAATGGGACAGGGAGCACATCACACATTTCTGTAAGATGAAGATAAGTGCATAAGCCACAGTGATGGAGATAAACTGCTTTGATTTCTGGAGGGCTTTCTTTCACTACAAAAAAGGTATTGAGAAGCAGTTTGCTGAAAGATAAAGCATAATTAGATAAAAGAGCAGAAAAATAACCGCAAGCTTGATGCAATATATAACTTAACTAAATTCTGAAGAACTTTTCAAACAGAAGTTCTCATTTCACAAGTGATGAGAACTTCTGTGCTGCACAATACTTCCCCTTATTTAAATAATGCCATTTTGATTAACTTGTTTTCATAACATGAGCAAAAATTAGGACTGTTAATTACTCTGAATTTACAAGGTAATTAATGTATCCATGTTATGCAATAACTCAGAGAAAAATGCTGAAAAATTTATTAGTTTGAATATTAGAATTATGAAGAGTAGGTGCAAATTTGCCATTTTCTGACACCTTGCATAAGTATGTTATGGTAAGCCTGTAATAATGTTTTCCTATTAATTAATTACAGTCATATTTCGTGTCCAATTCTACCCTCAGTTAACTCACTGATGAAGAACTTAACCTTGTTGATGCAGAATCAGGGATTGGAAATGTCTGCATGCAGCTGAAGCCCTAAGCCATAAATCTTAGTGAGACTAATGAGGATTGGATGCCGATCATGTCTACTCTGAGCAAAAGAGTATGGTACAAAGATTTGAGTTTGTACAGTACTAGGCAGATGTGTTGGCTCATCTAGCTGAACTATCATGGCACTGAATAAAAATTAGCAAGTCCATCCTGCACTTTGTAGGATAAAGACGGATAAACTTTGAAAAGAAGCACAGAAATTGACATAAAAATGTGGAGCAATGTATTTTGGGAGACTAGACAGCCCTGCCTCTTCTGGGAAAGAAGAGAGAGCCAACTGCTCATCCTGTCATTCACCCCTCCTGTGCTCTAGGATGTGAGGACAGCCTACCTCACTGAGAAGGGACTAAAAGCAATACTTTACATAGAAGGCAAGTAAGGACGAGAAGGACCTTGAACAACAGAGAAAGATCCACTATGTCACACAGAGCTAGCTCATTATCTGAAAAAAATACTCCTGAGGAATCTCAAACAATCCACAGACCAACTGTGGCATTGTTTTTAAATGCAGTGATGTACCAAAACAGATCCAGAGATGTTTATTTAAATTACTGGTTGTACTTATTTCATACATTAAAAACCTTTAATTTAAGACAGTTACTATGACAGTCAGGCCTAAACTCATTAGAGCGTATTACGTTTCATTCAAAAGACAAAAGTATGCAGTAGAACATATTTGCTGCCAAAGCTTTAAGGAAATCAGACTACTGAACTAGCAAAAGTCACTGGCTATGCAGACAGAAGCAGTCTGTTGAAGTGCTAAACCACTTCTGACAGTGTCTGCTCCTTCTGCAGGTGCAGAGAGAATATTTTATTTATTCTAAGTTATCTGAGTAGATCAATTCAATGACTAGTTTGCTCAAACTTGAGAAACCAAATGGGAATAAAAGAGAAGGAAAGCAATCTGTAGGCTATGCATACAGACTAAGAGTGCAATAATGATATATACCGGTCCTAAAATCTTAGAGGATAAAGTAACCAGAACAGTTAAGTTAGATTGCTAACTACATGCAATGATATTTTTTCTAAATAAATCTCTTACATGTAAAACATACCCTGGTAAATTATTTTTTCTGTATCCTGTATATCTGTTAAGGTTTTAGTTTAAACTACTGCTACTGCATTAATTTCAAAAAAATCCAGTTCTCTAATTTTTTTTTTATTTTATTTTAAATAAAAAGGTTAAACCTTTAAACCTTTAAACAAGGTTTTATTTTAAACTACTGCTACTGCATTAATTTCAAAAAAATCCAGCTCTCTAAATACAGGCCTTCTTTGGGCTATGGTCTAGCGCAGATTACAGATACAGTCTGGCCTGAACCAGCAAGACAGCTGTGAAGAGGCATAAAACACCAAAAGAGGGGATATCTCTCTCTCTTAGACCAAGAGATCTAGAGCCTTGTGCCCTGTATTATTGTGTTGAGAATATTTATATATATTACTATTTATAATTCTGTATGCATAGTAAAAATACAAATTATATAACATTTTGATGTAAACTCTGTCTTAATATTCCTTCTTGGCATTTTTATTCAAGTAAATAAATCAAACAGCAGTAAAGATAAAGGTAAGAACTTTACTGGTTTCAGGCATATTGTGGGTCATCCTGTGCTCACTAGTTTTGATACCCGGTCTAATAATTTGGAGCAGGGACAGATGCCTTTGATGTGGAGGGCATTGTGACTACCCCTTCAGCCCATTCCCTCTTTGTACGATTGTCTGTGGTCAATGAATCCTGAAGCCAAGTACTGTGGGTCAGCATGACTGATTCCTGGCTTTTTTTGAGAAATGAGATTTTCTGGCATCCCTGGAAATGAACTACTTAGAAATGCCTGGGCTGTACAAATGGATGAATATAAAGCCATACAGGTAGATCCAGGGTGCTAAGACCTATCATGGACGTGATATCCCATATCCCTAAAAATTCAGCGCTGTCTCATATGTAATGAGTTTGGACATATATAATTTGGACTGCAGTCATGCTTAAAATGTAGTTTACCTTCTCAGGAAGTTCTATAGCTCTTTGCTTCTACATTGTAAAGGAGACAAATTAATTGTCTTTTGCCATGGAAATCACAAGATTCTCAATATTCTATCTTATCCTCCATTAGTAGTCTAAATATACTACAAGAAAGACTGAAAAACAGCTGTATTTCTACCAAGTTCTTTAATCCTGAAAGACAACAATCTGCCCCTCAAACATATTTCTCCTTGTACATTTCAATAACTTCTTATGCATTTTCTCTTCAGTCTTTTCTTAGCTTAGTTACTTAGCTTCAAAAATGCAACTTTTTTTTTTTCCCATGTACAAAATGGTTGTTGCTTTTAAGTAATACTGAAAACTCATGAGTGATATCATTCCTTCACTTAAGTCCTTGCCAAAGATCCCACTGAATAACAGTGATTGGGCAAGATTGATTTCAAGAGTTTGTAAAAATCCCAACATTTATGTATCAAGAATTTTACAAGAACTTTTTGGGCCTTATTCTGCTTCCATTGAAGTCTGTGACAGTTTTTTCTAGGCACATTAATAAGATCCCTGAATGTTCTTCAAAGTTTAAGGAAAAGCAAGCTGAGAGAGAGAGAGAGAGAGAGAAATGAAGCCTGTTTAGAGGAGTAGAAAAATCATAGTGCAAATGTGACTACTATAATAATTGTTAAGAAAACCACTAGAGATAATGTGTGCAAAGAAAATGGCTCTCAAGATTAATAGAAGCAAATAGATTTTTTTTTCCCCAAGTCTTTTTAAGGGGCATAAGTTATTGGTTGAACTTGTATGGCTTCTAAAAAATGAAATTAGTAATTTATTAAAATGTGAATCAGCTGATGCAAAAATGTCATATAAATTTTTAACTGTAGTATTAGGAAAGGAAGAAAAGTTCCATATTCCAGAAAAAGACATAAACTTCACAGGAAGAAAGAAAAAATATGGAGTTGAAATGAGGATCAAGCCAGGATGAATGGTTTCACCTTCTGAAAGCTGCCAAAATGCCCAAGCCAAATGGAGCTTTAATCTGAAGTGAGCAGAAAAAAAATGGGCAACTGTTAGTAGTATATCCAAAAACTTATTGAGAGCTGGAAAAATAATGTGAGTAGAGAAAGTTAAATGTTGTCACAGTATGTAGAAAGTGATTTAACATGGCTCTAGTAAAATAGTCTCAGAAGACCAATAACCTTCACTGCAGTATACTGAATATAAACTTGAATCAGGTACAGCCTGAAAACACCAAGAGAGCTTTAAGATTATTTAAGGGTATTTAGCATTGATCTTTAGTAAAGAAGTCTAGTAAATTAAGGGTAGGAAAGAGGTTATTTTGTTTAGATAACAAAAAGAATTGGTGAGATAAAAGCTATGAATATCCCTTGGAGTATCTTGTTTTTAGAGAAAGTTTTGCTATGATAGAACCCCAAAGACCAGTAAATAAAGTTGATTTGTGAAAGGCTCAATAAGAAAGAAATACAGTGCACCTGGGAAGGTAAGGAATTACAGTTAATCAGAGTATTATGATAAGGAGTAGTTGAAAATGGAAAAATTTGTAATGAAAATATAGGTAATGAGTAGTGTACTGACTCAGGAATTTGTGCTAGTGGAGGCAAATCTGGTTGTTTTTCCCTTTTCCAGGGCATGTAAGTATATTAAAGAGTATACTTACAAGCAATGTGTCTGTCATGTGCTCCTTCTTTAACAAAGATTTTTTTCTGTACGAAACAGTAGCTTTATTAAAGTGCAATGGCAGCAATGCTTACAGGTGTTCGGGTTTGAATATTACTGGTGTTTTTATTGTGAAGCTGAAAATCCTAATAAATCTGATAGATACGTAGCAACATACATGATCACAGTGATGCCACTGGGCTTTATTTATTTACAATTTATTTATAATTTATATTTCATTACATTATATGTTTGATACAATTTCCTTTTTGTTATTGTAGTGACTGTCATTCTGACTGCCTGCTTAAAAGGAGACAGATTTTAACTATGAGATACATTCTTGAATACCATTGGTAGACTTTGCTTTTTTTTTCCCAGTTACTTGTATTGTATTTAGAGATGGCCAGCCTCCCACTGTCCACATCTGCTTTCAATTCACAAGCAGTTGGTGTAAGTCATGCATCATCAGCATTTTGTTTGCTTGCTATTCTGCCTCATTTGGGAAGCCATTATATGAAGTAATAGAAGAATAAAATAGGTACACTCCCTCTTTAAATTTTCAGCAGGGATCCTGCTTTTTGTAACTTCTGCAAATTGCACCATTAAATTGCATATGTTGGCCTGTTGGGTACCCATAATTAAATAAATAAGGAAAGAGCCCATAAACTTCATGAACTGACTAACTTATTAAAACTGCCAGTGAAATAAACCAGTAGACTATAGTACTTCCCAACTTTAATTTTTTTTTTGTCTCAGTTCAACCAGCTCAAAAACTGGAAAGCTATGTAGAAATGCAGTATATCATGATAATTATATTTAGTGACACGTGCACACTACATATAACATACATACAAGCTCCCTTTGGCTCAATACCCTTCCTTCTTCAAAGATACGAGTTGGAAACTATCAGAGTAATTTAAATGAATAGTTGCAAAGAGAGAAGGTAAATTTCCTCAGCAGAAAAAAGTGATCAAATATTGAAAATGGGCTAAATCAGTAATTTATAAATATACTTATGTATTTTCACAAGTTTATTTTGTGAAATATCTAGTTTGTTCAAATAAAATTCAAAAAGAAACAACATTAATTTAAACTCTGTAGGAAAAACATCCCAGAGTGTTGTTACATGAACAATTCCCTGATACAAAATATGATATAGCATATTTTCTTTTATTCTAGCAAGAACAGAGAAAATATTGGAACCTGTGTCTATTTTCCTTCCTTTTCTGAGCTTAGAAAAAGGACCATAAATTGACCTCTAAATCACAGTTGCAGAGATTGCACAGTTGTACTTATTTTTGCAGAAATATAGATACTGTTTGCTGAAGTTCAATAGATAACAGTGATTCATTTTGGGTGCTGGGACAGATAGGGGGGTGGTGGCATGAAGGACAAATCCATCGGTGCTGAACCATGCTGCTTTATGTTTAGCAAATTCGAGTTCTGAGAACTTTTTTACAACACAGTATCTAAATTCCTGGAGGCTTTCCATAGAGAAATTTAAAATTAGAAGCTTGAAAGAAAAGATAATTCAATGTGATTGGAATTGGTATTCAATTTGCTGATATTTCATTATTTATTTCTGTTCCAAGTCAGGAAACAGAGTTACTCTTTTCCCATCATAAAATATGAAAAATTTTATTAATGAATTGTCATGAAATTCACAGGTGTCCTGGTTCATTAGTTTGAAGCAAGCCGAGCCTCTACATAGGCTTTGCAGTGCTTTATTCTGGTTGGATTGACTGAAAATCCTATGTAGAAGGCAAAGGTGAGGCCTTCCAGATGAGCTAATGATCTCACTGAAGGCTTTTTCCAGCAGTGCTTGGCCAAGGAGTGTACACATCTGTGACTGTGCAAATAACAGAGAGTATTCTTCCTGCCCATATCACATATCTGCTTGGCCTCAGAGCAGACTTTATAATCAGTAGAAAGAAATGCATATTTTAGGAAAAAATACACCTGTATATTTCTGTATATCTACCTTTAAATATCCTAAAAAACATCTCAGAAACAACTATTTTTCACCATTGACAACTAAAGGAGTCACCTGATTAGCTAAGATTGATAGAAATATAAAATGAGGCAAGATCAGTCTCACTTTCAGAGTAGCTGGCTAGGGTTCTGAGTAGAAGGATCTTCCAGACATGTTGTATTCATGCAAAAAATGAAAGCAAACTTGTATAAATTAATTTACCAGTACACTTTTCTTTTCCCATACTAGAATTTAAATTATGCAAACTAGTTACATGGTTTTTAATACCTCTTGATGTTTTTCTAGAATGTAAAACTTCTGTTTAAAATGTATTGACTACTATTTTCTCCTAGTCTACTTAGAAAAAAAACTTACAAACAAAAAACAAACCTTAAATAATCTAAAGGTCTATAATTTTAAGTACTTTTAACAGAATGAACCATAAATCTCTGTGTTCTGTATGGTCAAGCATGGCTGACAGTCTTAAATATGAGATTAGGCGTACTTAGGCTATGTCATTAAAAGCACTCTAGTCTGCATATTCAAGTAGAATTAATTGTCAACGAAATCAATATATTTTGTGTATCACAATTCTTGGTTTTGCTTGCATGTTTCTTGATAATTTTGTGTTAACTTATTAAAAACTTTCATCACAACATTCTGAAGGATCCACTATATGTATCGACTATGAATAATACATTAATCACAGTAGAATCACAAAATCATTAAGGTTGGAAAAGACCTCTAAGATCATCGAGTCTAACCGTCAACCAACACCACCATGCCCACTAAGCCATGTCCCTAAGCGCCTCATCTACCCGTCTTTTAAATACTTCCAGGGATGGTGACTCAACCACTTCCCTGGCCAGCCTCTTACAATGTTTAACCACTCTTTCAGTAAAGAAATTTTTCCTCACGTCCAATCTAAACCTCCCCTGGCGCAACTTGAGGCCATTTCCTCTCGTCCTATCGCCAGTTACTTCAGAGAAGAGACCAACACCCACCTCGCTACAACCTCCTTTCAGGTAGTTGTAGAGTGCGATAACCTCCTTTCAGGTAGTTGTACAGTGCGATTACCCCTGAACCTCCTCTTCTCCAGGCTAAACAACCCCAGTTCCCTCAGCTGCTCCTCATAAGACTTGTTCTCCAGACCCTTCACCAGCTTCTTTGCCCTTCTCTGGACACGCTCTAACACCTCAACGTCCTTCTTGTAGTGAGGGCCCAAAACTGAACACAGTATTCGAGGTGCGGCCTCACCAGTGCCGAGTACAGGGGCACGATCACTTCCCTAGTCCTGCTGGCCACACTATTTCTGATACAGGCCAGGATGCCAT